>NC_137877.1:26673974-26851936 GCF_963924005.1 Protomyctophum bolini | reverse complement strand
GGGTGGTGGTGGGGTGACCAGCAGTGTCTGAGCAGTGGTGAGAGCAGCAGCAGCATGATGGTATAGCAAAGCAAGCAGGAATGAGCAGTGCAAACTTTCAGATGAAATAGAGCGGTCTGAGAATGGAATGAGTGCAGTGTAATCGGATGAGTGGACGTGGACGTGGAGTTTATGCAGCCCAAGGGACAGCCAGCCAGCAACTGCACTGAGTTTCCTGACTGAACTCACTTTGCGCATGTCTGTGACAGGCGCGACGCATTATTCATTTTTGCTCAAATGCTGAGCTGCAAGATGCGATCAAAGATATTATCTTCGATCACTTCTTGCAATTCAGCATTTCACTCCCTTGAAAGCACTGATGCAATATGTCCCACCCTGGGCAATGGGTCAGCAGAACTCGATGTGAGCGTTTGTTTGCGTGCGTGCGTGCGTGCGTGCGTGCGTGGTGTGTGTGTGTGTGTGTGTGTCTAAGACACGCGTGCATGTGTGTGTGTGTTAATATGTTAGTGAGTGATGGTACCTGATGGCTTATAGACATGTTGATTTGTGGCACAGCTGATTAATTGCGTGCGTGTGTGCGTTGCGTGCGTGTTTCGTACTTCCTACAATAATCATAAATGATGACGGTAATCAATAGTTGCTCAGAGCACCTCATCATTGTGTGGCTGACTGGTAGTGATCAATAATACACACACACACACACACACACACACACACACACACACACACACACACACACACACACACACACACACACACACACACACACACACACAAAGAGCTGCTCCGTCTTGTCTTGAAAGCTAACAAAGACAACCCATAAATAGCGTATTCTAAGACTCCAAACCCACAACAATAAACACATCAGTAGGCAATGACAAGGTGCTCGTCGTTCTTCCAATACTCCCCTCTGTCTCTAGGTGGCACTGTTGATTAGGAACAAAACCCTGACTCCCTCCCACTCATCATTCAGTTCAGTTGCTGCTGACCAAAGAGAGCAACTCCACCCTGTTTACATTAAAGAACATAGCAGTGTGTTTTGTCTTTGTTTTGAAGTCCTATTGATGTTCTATTTTAGGCATGAGACATTGCCGTACAGTAGGTAAATTATATAACATGAAGATGAAAGCTCTTCTCTTCTCTTCTCTTCTGGTTTCTAAGCACAGGCCACCCACTCACACTGCATAAAGATGAGATGTACACACAATGTAGAGAGAGAAAGACAGATGAATGCTCTCTCTCTCTCTCTCTCTCTCTCTCTCTCTCTCTCTCTCTCTCTCTCTCACACACACAAATATACTGTTCTTGTGTGACACAAGATAAGATGGATCATGCATTGGATTAATGACAAAAAGTTTAATATGCAGACGCTCACTCTCCCCTCCTCTCCCCATTTTCTCTCTCTCTCTCTCTCTCTCTCTCTCTCTCTCTCTCTCTCTCTCTCTCTCTCTCACACACACACACGCATGTAATCATTGCATTCTTTCTAATCCTCAGTTTTACAGTCCCCTTGGTTGGAATATACTGGTATGCAGCTGGTGGATTTTTCCATTTTCATTTTTCTCCTGTAATTGACTCGTGGTCATAAACATATCAGCATGTATACATAGACAGTATTATCATACTGTATGCATATGCATACTGTGGAATGTATTCACACAGCTACAGCTATATCTCAGATTTTCACATTTGGACTGCATGCAAAACACATTGATAGCATTTCTGTCTAAAACACTGATGCGTCAGTGCACACACACACACACACACACACACACACACACACACACACACATGCGCACGCGCGCACGCATACGCGTCATCACCTTGTTTGCCCAGAATGCCCACACAGTCCTAAATAATATGGCTATAGGAATACAGAATTTGGAAATGCACAGTGTGTCCTCTCAACGCACGCACACGCGCAAGCGCAGGCTCACACAAACACACTGACTGAGCAGTGATTTACCCCAGACAAAGTGCTTCTAATCAGAGTGATCCGCTCTTCTGCTGCGTTCACACGGGCAGATGCAAAGATACAAAGATTCTCAGGACATTTGTCGCTTTGTATCTTTGTATCTGAAGTTGAAGCAAGTACAGTTCTGCTGGTTGGCTTCCATTGAAAATGACTGGTAGACTGTATCTTTGCATCTGCCGGTGTGAACGCAGCATTTTGCTTGCTCCACGTAAGGCAGTGTGTTGCTCGCAGATCTACAAGCTCACGAGGCGTTGCTTCCGTGCGACATCCGCCGTACAAGGAAGTATGATCATCAGCCTGTAAAAAGGGAACACTTATATGGCATACATTGCCATCTTTCAATCACACGCACACGTTCATGCTCTGCATGCACGTGCACGCACGCACGTGCACGCACGGATGCACACACACACACACACTCACACACACACACACACACACACACACACACACACACACACACACACACACACGGATGCACGCACACCTTTAGCCTGCCAAGCCTCCGCTCCATGCATACAGACTGCCTGTTTAACACCATCATTATATCTGCATTGGCTGTTCAATCCCTCCTATGGAACACTAGGGAGCAGCATGGATGGATGGATGGATGGATGGAGAGAGGGATGAGAGATGTAATGGATGGAGAGGTGTTTGGATATAGGGAAGAACGCAATTAAAAGTGTGGTTTAATCCCTACTTTGGGCATGTCATTATAGACATGTAAAGATAGCCAATCTACAAGCTTGCAATGCATCGCCATGTGTGTCGCGTTGCGAGCTTGTAGATCGGATATTTATTGCACGACAAAGTGCAATAAATACAGTCCTCTCTCTCTCTGGGTACTCCCACACAGTACAGTAGATTCATAAATACACTCCTCTCTCTCTCTCTGGGTACTCCCACACAGTACAGTAGATTCATAAATACACTCCTCTCTCTCTCTGGGTACTCCCACACAGTACAGTAGATTCACAAGGATGCAAGTTGAAGCTTAGAGCAGGCGTCCCTTCCTGTTTTTAGACAGCTGGTGGATGGAAATGAAGCTCTTCACATGCTGCAACTTGCAGCGTCGGCCAGAAACCCGGAAACGCTTTGTCCACGCTGTAAGTTGGGTGGGTGGAGCTTGAATCATTTCCAATTTCCATCCACCAGCTGTGAATGTAAATTAATCTAGGAAGTGACCTATAGCTGCTCTAAGCTGCAACTTGCATCTTGGTGAATGTACTGTCTGGATACCGTCTCTCTCTGTCTCTCTAATTACTTAGGCTCATCTGCCAGCCAACAGGAGGCCGACTTATGTAAAACACATGTTTTTATATTACTCCTTCAGATGTTATCCAAATCTCACGTACATGATCTCTAGTCATGTGATCTAGAAGGGTCTGTTTGATTTCTCATATTCAATCCTGAAGCCAATCCGGTAAGATTGGCTTCCAAAGTTTTCAGGAGTGGCCCGTTTTGTACAAAGTGTCACAAATCATTAACACAGCGTCCGATTGCAGTGCACACATATTCGCACTAGTTTGTCAACATTTTTATTTAGTTTTCGCCAGTGAAAGAAGGTTGTTGACGAACATTTTTCGGCATAGTTATAGTGAACAAAAGCAGCAGTAGGCCTACCTTACTCCCCAGAATGTATATTATGTATTATGTACTTCTTGGGACGGACATCACGAGGAAGTCAAACGGTGACTGGAAGTCATATCGTGACTCCTGGCACTTCCGCACTCCAGGAATGCGGAAGTGCAAGCCTGCAAGGGTCCCCCAAAAAACAGTTAAAATAACGTAGGTACCCGCGGGGCATGCCAGGGCAGGTCTATTTGTAATGCACAGGTTGAGCTGTCGGGTCCCGCAGGTAACCCACGGTCGGGCCAAGAAATGTTGATTATTCATGAATGTGGGTACCCAATCACTGGAGGTGCGCCATCTCAAGCGGACTTGAGCGTTAGGCGAGCAAGTGTTCAACTCATTGTGCCCCAGTTAGGTCTCACTCAGTGTCCCCCAAAGTCAACATGTGCCTTATTTGCCCCCCCCCCCGCCCCCCCACCTTCCAGTGACTTCTTGCATGGGATGTATAATCAACTGTTTGACTTTGGATGAGACGCACGCACGCACGTACGCACGCACATATTCAAAGGCACATGCATGATATAAAGTTCGTCCCTATACACACTCTTACCAATTATCTGTTACTCTTGAGAGATGGCCCTTATAGACAGTTAGGCTGACAACAAGTGATGCATGGATGGATGGTTGTTGTGGCCATGTGGGTGCCAGAGGGGAGGGGAGGGAGACACAGAGAGAGAAAGAGAAAGTGGGAATTAATGGGAGGATATAGTTTAAGATGTCACATGTCCGTCCTAAAGCCTGCATGTGAGAGAGAGAGAGAGAGAGAGGAAGGAAGGAAGGAAGGAAGGGTTGTTTGAGGAAAAGAAAGAAGCAGAGATCAGCTCTAGGAGTGCATGAGACTGATGAATGTGTGACAGAGGGTGTGAATACATAGAGGAGAAGACTACAGATGAATGTTGGGAATGAGATATGGAGAGGCTGGGTGTGTCGGAGAGACATGTGGGAGGGATAGATAGATGGAGAATATATGAGAGGGGTGGAGGGGTGGAGGAGGTGTGTGTGTGTGTGTGTGTGTGTGTGTGTGTGTGCATGTGTGATGATGAGACAAAATGCGGGAGTGATATGATGGTTGCGTGGTGAGAACGATGAGGAGTTCAGAAGAAAAGAAAGGTAGAAGAGATGAAGAAATGCTAGCAGGAGGTCATCACACTATTCACACTCTAGTCACACTCACAGGTGAAATTATCTTAGTATAGTCACTTTGTGTTATGTTAAGCTTTTTAATAACTGGCAAAAGTCACAACCAAAGAAAATCACACCTGTGTGAAACTGTGAACTGAGCGGTGGAACTATACATGTATGTACACATATGTTTATAGACTTATATAGTAACTACTGTACTGTGCTCTGTATACTGTGTACTGTGCGCTCTACTGTACTTTGATGATTTTTGGAAAGAATCTTTGAGAAATTACAATGTTACAGTGTGGGGGTCCCCAGAGTGTCCGCGGAACATCCAGACCCCCAGGAACAGGACCCCTGAGAAATGACAGTTACCTTCTTGCAGCTTTACGTGCTCGCCTGCTCGGACACGTGGATACGTACACATACATACTGTGAAATGGAACGGAGGCACCGCTCAAAAACACTGTTCCTGCTCGCTGCTACTGCTGGTGACGATGATGAGGAAGGAAAAATGATGATGACAAAAATCATATAGGAGATGAATAGAGGGCTGGTTCTTACCGTACTTTCACAAGTTGTTTTCTTTAGCTTTTTGAGGGGTGCTAGCCCCTCCTATGCCAGGCTTTGTGTGTAGCGATGTGTGTATACCCCATAGCGATGATTTGGTTGGCTGAGCACGGAATGTGATGTATGATGATAATGTATGATGATAAGAGCGCCCCTCACTTCAGACAAGTGTGATTTTTGAATTTCTGTCAAAGATAACAATCAAAAACGTAAGCAATGATGTTGATTCTCCTGCTGCTGATGCTGCTTATTGATAATGATGACGATGATGAAGGGGAGGAAGAAGTAGTGACGACCAAGATGACAAAGAAGAGGCTAACAAGGAAAAGAGGAAGAGATCAATGGAGGAATGAACGGATGGAAGGACAGATGACGGATGGATAAGTGGAGGCCTGGTTCTTCCATTCGTCTGTACGACCCCAAAAGGAGGTCGGCCGTTTGAGCCCTGCCGATGGGGAGGGGGAGTGAGGCTGGATGGATTAGGAGTCTTCCTAATGGTGAGTGGAGGAGGTGGAGTGGAAAGAAGGAGAGGAAAGAGAGTCATGCGTGGCCGGCGAGGAGGAGGTGTCACGTTGACCGACTAATGCTTCCCAGGCCTGCAGTTCAACTTCCCGTCCTGAATTAAAGCTCCATCTATCACGCAGCTCCGCCTCGTTAACGGACCAACCCGTCGGCTCCGGCGCCGCCGTTCATACATGTTAAATAAGATGGACGACGAGGCGTTGCTCCCGACCTGTCGCCATTTTTTCCAGTTTGTCTGTCTGTGTTCCATCGTATCCGTCTGTCTTTCTGTCTCTCTCCCTCGCCCACTCACTTGCCTATCTCCTATATGCTGTGCTGCTGACACACTCCACTTTGTCCCTTGTGGACTCTACCTCTCTCTCTCGCTCTCAACACATGCAAACAAGGACATTTCACACAAACTGGACAGACTCGATGCATATTCATGTTCATGTTCAGAAGCTGTCAGCGTGCATTCAGTCAACAAACTTACAGAAATCTCTGCAGAATGACACTGACTTAATGTCATTATTAATGTTAACCAGGGAGTCTGGGACATTGAGACAACTGAAAACTTGAAATGGGACATCCATCCTGCACAAATGAGTATAGGCCTACTTTCTACGTTTGGTACATTTTGAATGTCAATACTGTTGTACTTGGATTCTGTGGATCATTTACAAAAAAAAATACTGTAATGGTACTTTGGGAGTGTTGACTCCCAAAACAAAAGGCATTGTATGTGTATAAATTCATTTGCTTAACTGTAATAAAACTCCACATGCCATTCATTAGACACATTATCCACATTGCCTTGGCTATTCTGTAATATCATGGTACAATGCAGAGTCTAATTAAAATCTTGCCATGCGTTTCTGTGCTTTTCCCCAATTTAATTTAGTAAAAAATACATATCTAATTCCCTTGCAATAGTCCAGCCGGCAGCTAATAATGACTCGTGAGCTTTTCTTTTTCTTGTCGTCGTCGTCCCCCGCACGCACGCACGCACATACACACGCGCACACACACACACACGATTCACAATTGAGTTTCAGTCACAAGCTGCAAAATGTCTTAATTGCTTTTGATTGTGCCTTCTACATTTGTGGAGTTACTTTCCAGAAACAAAGTGGCAGAGCAGATATTTCACATGGCGAAAGTTATGTCTGATACAAGGTTGGCATTTGAGGAATGTATTGTGTGTCAGTGTGTGTGTGTGTGTGTGTGTGTGTGTGTGTGTGTGTGTGTGTGTGTGTGTGTGTGTGTGTGTGTGTGTGTGTGTGTGTGTGTGTGTGTGTGTGTGTGTGTGTGTGTGTGTGTGTGTGTGTGTGTGTGTGTGTGTGTGTGTGCTATATTGATTGATTGAAATCTTTATTAACAGTTTGCAGAATTACAGTACATTTCAAGCACAAACTCAATACAAAGACTGTTAACTGTGAGTGGACGACCCAATTAAGCCTTACACTTGTTTACAACAGGGTCCACATTGTTCAATTCATCAAAACATTTAGAGACAAACAAATAGACACTTCTATGTAGTTAAAGAACAGAACAGGAATTCATCATATAGGAAGGGAAAAAAATATATATATACAGTGAGGGGAACAGGGGGATAAAAGAAAACGAAAGACAGAGTGTAGGGCGCCTGCACACAACACCATGCGTTGATGCCATGTGTGCATATGTGCAGGCACCCAACACCACGTCCATACAAAAACATAGTACAATCCATAGTACAAAGACAGAGTGTAGGGCGCCTGCACACAACACCATGCGTTGATGCCATGTGTGCATATGTGCAGGCACCCAACACCACGTCCATACAAAAACATAGTACAATCCAGATAAAAATTCAGCTTTTACAGAGGCCAGTTTCGAATTGCAGCCATCCGTAGGTGCCCTTTGAGAGCAGTTTTGAAGGAGCCAAGGGATTCACATGTCTTAATGACTGTTGGTAGGGCGTTCCACATTTTGGTCGCATAGGAGCGAAAATAATTTAGCCCCTTGTTTGTGCCGAATCTGGGTTGTACATGGTTTGTTGCACTCCCTCTGGTGTTGTGGGTGTGGACTTCGTTTACATTAAGGAAGTATTTAGACAGGTACATGGGTATCTTGGTGGTGTATCTAATCTTGTGGACCAGACCCATTGCAAGATGCTGTACTCTGTCGTCGACCCTAAGCCATCCCAGCCTGTCAAAGTGGGCAGGGGTGAGGTGGGTTCGGGGGGTGAGGCCAAGTAGGAGCCTGACCAGTTTGTTTTGGGAGGTCTGGAGCCTTGTTTTAAGGGCCTTTGAGGTGCTGTGGTACCAGGAGGTGGATGCATAGTCAAAGAAACCTTGTACGAGGGCTCCTGTTAAGGTCTTCAAGGTGTTTTTGTCGACCAGTGAGGAGATCCTGTAGAGGAATCTTGTTCTTTGATTGACTTTTTTGATTACGTTGGTGGCCATCTTATCACCGGAAAGATTTACCTCCAGGATGGAACCTAGGTAGGTAATTTGATCCTTCCGTGTGATAATATCGTCACCAACTCTAACCAAGAAGCCATCTGCCTTTTTGAGATTACTATTTGATCCGAAGAGAATGGATTCAGTTTTTCCCAGGTGTAAGGATAGTTTGTTATCAGCGAGCCAGGTGCAGATTCTACCGAGTTCAGAGCTGAGGGTCTTTTCAACCTGCAGTTTGTTCCTGTCCGAGACCAGCAGTGCTGAGTCGTCTGCGAACAGGAACAAGTTGCAGTCACAAGCTGAAGTCATGTCGTTTACATATATTAGGAACAGTAAAGGCCCTAGTATGCCTACATTCTAGGCATTCTACATTCTGTACATTCATACTGTACATAATATCTATACTGTATACAGCAGAGCATAATGTTTTCAATGCCTATTCAAAAGAAACTTTATTTTAGGCTTTTGCAACATGCAGACAAAAGGTGGCGTGAGAACATGAAAAATGTGCTCTTTTCATTAATGTTGGCTTGGTCTCATTATCATGAAACATTTAAGGACATTATGGAGATAATGTCAGCTCTACCGTTACAGTATTATACCGCGAGAGAATCAGGCATATCAGACTGGATCTAACGGTATGGAGTGTGTGTGTGTGTGTGTGTGTGTGTGTGTGTGTGTGTGTGGGGGGCAGTTTGCATTCACAGACTTGTGCATCAGTTACCTGAAACATTAATTAAACCAGAATATTAAAGATATATTGATAAAGGAGAATTCATTGCAGTCCAATGATATTAATCATTGTCTTACTGGGACAGAAGAGACACACACACACACACACACACACACACACACACACACACACACACACGCCTGCATACACAAAAGCATTGCCTGACAGATTGGGAGCTAGATTCAGATGCACAGTAATTAAATGGCTGAAATAGGTAGATGGGTAAAAGAGCTGTGCACATATACGTACAGTAGTTTTGACAGATAGACGAAGTGTATTATTTTGCCTGTGAATCTCCTTGTGATGAGATGTGAAATGACATCAGCTCAGGCATGAGGAGCACCCTGGCATTGAATTAAAGACCATCGATGTTGTTTGAGGTTTTGGGAGAAATGTTTCCTTACAGTACAGAATCTTGTACACAACCTACGGTCTACTGACTGTAGATTTGGAGTCCTGGGAAAACAAGGTAGAAGGAATAGCACAATAATGTGTGTGAGTAGAGGTAAAACATGTCACATTATGTCATGGATCCATTGTGAGTTTCCCTGTCAACAATCTAAAATCCTAACTAGTGGCTGCAGGGATATCTGGAAATATTGTCCAAACGGTGGCGCTAGAATAGAGTAAAGGCCATGCAGTCACCACAATCAATATAGGATTCATCCACCATGTAACGGTGCATTCCAGCTGGACAGGCATTTCCTTCCTTGTAGCGCTGCCACTAGGGCTATTTTTTCCAAAATATGGCTCAATCATGAAGGTATTATGTGTACTTGGCAATAAAACACCTGACATTTCCAAAGAAACCTGACAGGATGACTTGGTGCAGGAAAGCTACCCTAGAGTAGCTGTAGAGTTATCTGTGCCTACACTGAAGACACCATTACACCCAGAAGGGGATTTGTGAAGTTGTCAATCTAAGTATGGGTGGACAGTTCAAAAGTATTATACCTTATCAGCTCTTTGAAGAAAGCCGTGACCATGGACTTGTGCCTATGGTGTTACTTTTTCTTATAACCTGGTGGATTGTGTGTGTGTGTGTGTGTGTGTGTTTGTGTGTGTGTGTGTCAAATCTGCCAATAAGTTTTATACAGCAAGTTTGAATAGGCCATCTCAGCTGAGAATAACCCCACGTAAGGAACTACGTCGAAGTGACAAAGACACAAAGCAAGGGATACACAACTGAGTAGAAAATAATAACATTGTAGGCAGGCTACTTGTTAACAACAACACACACACACACACACACAATTTACAATTTAGGCATTTAGCAGACGCTCTTAATCCAGAGCGACTTACATTAAGCAAGAACAAAAAAGCATGGGTATACATCACATAAAAACATTTATCATGAAACATGCGTAAGCTAAGAAAGTAACAGTGGAATATCTATAATGAAACTATACATATAAGCTATACATCTATACTACTATGCTATACATATGTACTATGACGTGCTATGACAATAGCACATACAATGCACTTATGCTGTCTACATAACATGCTATAAGTCTGTATCAAATGCTATCTAAGTCTACAGAATTGCTATCTAAGGGGGTGGGGTAAGTGCTATGGGCCATGATGGAGTCTGAAAAGGTGGGTTTTCAGACTACGGCGGAAGATTGGGACTGATGCTGCAGTTCTGACTGCAATGGGAAGTGCATTCCACAGTTTTGGAGCCAGAAGGGAGAAGAGTTTGGGACGTGTGGAGTGTTGTCCCGGCGTTTTTAGTGAGGGTACTTCCAGCTTCCCTGCGTTGGCTGATCTGAGTGAGCGGGAGGGTTTGTAGGGTTCGATCATACTTGCAAGATATGGGGGAGCCATACCTTTGGTTGCTTTGAATGCCAGCATCAGAGTTTTGTATTCTGTGCGGGCAGCGACCGGGAGCCAGTGGAGGGAACGGAGCAGGGGGGAGACATGTGAGAATTTTGGCTGGTTGAAGACCAAGCGAGCTGCGGCATTTTGGATCAGCTGGAGAGGTTTAAGTGCACATGCTGGTAGGCCAGTAAGGAGGGAGTTACAATAGTCAAGTTAAGTTTTGACAAGACTGTTGTCTGGATTAGGAGCTGGGCTGATTCCTGGGTGAGGAACGGTCTAATTCGTCGTATGTTATAGAGTGTGAACCTACACACACACACACACACACACACACACACACACACAGTGAGTGACAGTGCTGCAATCAGCTATGCATAAAGACCCCATGAGGGATATAGTACGTCACATTGTTTTCTAGCACGTAGGATAGAAGGTGCTGAATCACAGTCGAGTGCCAAGCCAATCCTTCTTTTGTTTACAGCATCCATTATTGAATAGTCAAATGCAACACCTGACAGTCAGTAGCTCAAGGAAGTCTTGTTTTCAAGCAAACGCGTCGCTGCTGCAATATGACTGTGCCATAAAATAAAGTCATGAGGTGAAATATAATTACGGTCGGGTCTGGTTTATTTTGGTCCATGTTAAAATAGACACCCCAGCTAAAACAGATGGTCACAGATCCGCAGTGAAGATGTTGAACATCAATGTTCAAGGTGTTTTTGTCACACATTACTGCTGGTTACAACATAATTAAGCTGTGAATAGAGGGTATGCACGTGGCAACATCATCATAACTGTGCGGGAACGCCTACTGAGTGGCAAAAACTACTTTCTGGCCTTGACAGCCCCTACATCCAAACAGAAATGTCCTAAATTGCCAAATATCAATGATAATAAAAATGTGCTAGCACCTGCACAGACGACTGCAAAACTGTAATCTTGTAGGCCTACTATATATGTGCATAATAAATATACATAGTGCAGTCACACAAGTGATTACAGTGGTGGTGGTAAAGTGAACTTGTGGTATCTGGCACGTGAACCACATCTCTCACTGACACTAACATAAAAGAATTTGCCAAAATGGCAATGCAAAATGGTTGTATAGCATTATGTTTTTATATTGATTTGTGCAAGTATCTAAAGGCTGTCAAAAACGGCTATGTTGTCCTTCAATGTACACCACCTCACTCTAACCTCTCTCTCTTTTCACCCAGGCCCCTTTTCCACCAGTGGGAACTGGTTCAGTTCTTTTTGGTTTTTAGTCCATGAGCCATTGAAACGTTAATTATGAATTGAGTGGGCAAAACCATACCTATATTAGATTGTTATCACCATTAAACTTCCCCAATTGAGTACTTACACGAAGACAATGATTTATTGTATTACAAATTTTACATTTTTTAATATGCAAATGAGGCATTATGTAGGAAAATATGAAAAAGCTACTATACTGTGGAAGGGTTATCATGTATTAATTTACTTGCATTGATCCTATAAACAATTTAATGTAGGGTATAGTTTGCCCACCAATTTTGAAGCTCTGGCTCATGGACTAAAAACCAAAAAGAACTGAACCGGTTCCCATAGGGAACCAACCGGTGGAAAAGGGGTCCCAGTGTCAATTATTTAATGTAATCCTGGGCGTGTGTGTGTGTGTGTGTGTGTGTGTGTGTGTGTGTGTGTGTGTGTGTGTGTGTGTGTGTGTGTGTGTGTGTGTGTGTGTGTGTGTGTGTGTGTGTGTGTGTGTGCGCGCGCTTCTCTCCCTCTGCTGAGAGTCATCATTATTAAAAGCAGTCTTGTTCAATCTGTCATTCAGGGCTGTTATTGATGCCCCTTCATTACTCATTGCTGAGTGCCTACTATATTACTGCTGTGCTGACTATCGATAAAGTAGTCCCCCCCCCCCCCCCACACACACACACTGTTGCAAGATGCATACAATAATTCATGTAACACAAGAGTAGTCGTATGCGCGCACACACACACACACACACACACACACACACACACACACACACACACACACACAATTTAGTTTGGTAAAGAGCGGAGCACACCGCGAGCCTGCATGGAGATGTCCGCGTAGTGCATCTCTCCTTATTCTCCTATGCATCTCTTTGTAATTTTCCTATAATCAGCATAAGTGAGTGCCTGCCTTGTGTCCAAACTGTCCATTGTGTTTATATAATTGTATAGTCAAAGAAGTTTTTTGTGCCAGGCATTGTGCCCGATTCCATTTGCTCGTTCAGTTCATCACCCCATAGCAGCAAATGGGGTTTAATCCCATTTACCGAACTTTCCTTTTCGCTTCATACCGTTCTGTAGAGACGGCCTACACGCACGATCTATATACCAAATGAAAGCCCTAATTTCGTAGTTTACATAGTGTTCTTGGCTCTGTGGGGTGGGAAAAAACAGAAAAACGGCACGGGGCAGCAACACATCACTCTTCCATGGGCTATGGAACGAAAATGGAGCCCATAGTGTCCAAGATAGCATTTTTTAAGGAGGGACACTTGGCCCCTCTTATAGCAGCTATATTTGTGGTTTATATCCTTTATTTTTTGTCTCACTCCATCCTCACATTCTGCCTCCATCTCCGAGTCTATGAAGGTGTATTTTGGTCTCTCTCCTTCTCACTCCATCTCTGTGTCTCTGTTATGAGAAAACCATCCGGACCGTGGAAGTTATCGGACATATGCCTCTTTTTACGACTCTGGTACTGCACTTCACAGTTTCCGCAGACACACGCGCACACGCACACACTCATGAGCGTGCACACAGAAGCATATGGAAGTACTTTGTCTTGTTTGCCTATGTGCTTGACCGTGTTGTCTTAAGTTTTGGTTACATGCCATTGGAGGCCATGTTTAAACTGGTCTCAGCAACACTTGGCTCAGTGGATCACTGACTACACAGGCCAAAGTGTGCAACTGAACTGAAGTGAAGTGAGGTATCTCTAACATGAATAATATAACGACATGGGAGGAATCCAGAAATGTAGTAGCTCCTCTGTTACCAGTATTTTAATATTAAGAATAAGAAGTATCTAGAGCCCTGCTGCAAAAACTAGCTGAATGTGAAAATAAAACCATAATATAACACCAATGCTGGACATTCCTATATCACTGGAGTTTTGCTTACATGGATGGTTGGAGTTCATTGTTTATAACCTCTACGGTGTCTGAAGCTTTGTGTGTGCAGCCAACGGGTCAAAAGTTGATTTGAAAAGAAGAAAATGCATATTTCTGTCGCTGAAATCGTACTCGTGTTCAGTTCCTGTAATTTGTGCTTTGTACTGTAAGTCATTAAATAATATATCAAATATGTATGATTCAAAGAGCACATTTTTGAGAATGTGAATCACAGATGCTGCTTTTGGCCACTTGTGCACAATAAAAGGAGTTAATGTGTCCATTTGTAAATCAGAGACAGCACAAATGGAACCAAATGGAACAAATGGACCCCATTACTTGTACACGGTAAATGTGCTCAGTGCTCAATTTATCCACTTGCAACGCAGCGAGAGGGTTAAACTTAACATTGAGGATTTTACGGCGTAACGTGGCGCAGCAACAATGATGCTTTAGTACTGTAAGGGGGGTCACAGTCTTACAAACCCATTTGGACTTGATGTATTTGTCTTGGAACCATAAGCTGACTTGAGTGCTGCCTTGCCACCTTGACTGAATGAATCAAACCGCCTTGCCTGCATCTATCCTACATCATTATGACTTACTTGGGAAAACGTGCTGTCCCTTCGCGAGGTGTGTGTGTGTGTGTGTGTGGTGGGGGGGTGACGTTTTAGTAGTGTGGTGGGCGGGAATGGTTGTGTTGTGAAAGTGTGTGTGTGTGTGTGTGTGTGTGTGTGTGTGTGTGTGTGTGTGTGTGTGCATGTCTGGAAAGGAGTGGTCAGGCCATTAACCAGCTGTGCTTATAACGATCTTCCCGTTGCACAATCACACAACATTTTACAGCATCCACACCACGCTTTACTGCCTTTGTTGTCACGGTGATATACCGTCCCGCTATAAAGTGTTGCTATCGGTTGATTGTGCTGGCATCTTCAATCTTCATACATGTACTCCCCCCCCCCCCCCCCCCCCCCCCCAATCATGCACTCGTGCACAGTCGTATACACCCACGCACTCAATGCACACATCTGCACACATTTCATTCTGTCTATCTGTTGATTTCTCACATGGACTCTCTCTGTGTCTCTCTCACTCACACACACACACACACACACACACACACACACACACTGTAGTCCTTTTATGGCTAGTGTAGTTTTTATGGCTGGTGTCTGCTGGTCTGCCCTGGGACCAATCATAGTCCATAGATCTCCCTCATGACAAAATGTGTGTGGTATTCAGTATAGTAGCATCTCCTGCACTTGAACCCCTTCAGTACTGTTTATTAAGTACAACAGTACTACTATCTCAGTTTTTCTCGGTTTTCCAGACACAACTGTATAGAATATCCCATGTCCGTCTGTCTGTCTGTCTGTCTGTCTGTCTGTCTGTCTGTCTGTCTGTCTGTCTGTCTGTCTGTCTGTCTGTCTGTCTGTCTGTCTGTCTGTCTGTCTCACATAGACAGTAGTGTACCATATATCCAGTCTGCATATTTTGAATTGAAGGCAGGCCATACTGTATACTGTAGGCCCTACGTGCATAAATGCATTATAGTTTCATCTTATTGAGTATTGCATAATTATGTGTGTGCGTGCGTGCGTGTGTCCGTGCGTGCGATGTGTTTGATTTGATAATGTTATCTGTACATAAGGTTGTAACATTGTCTCAAAAAGTGTTATACAAATCAAGTTTGTAGTTGGATATAAGGCATACATTTGCATAAACTTATGTTGTTGGACTTGAATTTGCATTCTGATGCAGTCTCTCTTCTTTGGTGCATTAATGCACACAGTCTGCAATATAAGATTCTTGACGTAAGGCACTGTATTTTACTGTCTTGACTTTCTTTTAGGGATGCACGATATTGATTTTTTGCAACCGATATCGATAACTTCTTGCTTCTCAAGACCAATACCGATACTAATAACCGATAATAAAAAAATATAGACAGACATAAAAAAGACATGCTAGTGATTAACGGTACATATAACACAGCTTTGACCAAAGGTCAAAGCTGACCACAGGTTGTCCAAAGTGTGGCCCATGGGCAAAATGTGGCCCGGGAAGGATTGTATGCGGCCCGTGTTTCATACCCAACAGTATGGGATATTTTTACATTGAACTTTTTTATTCACCTGGGCAATTCTCAGATATAATTTGTCAGGATTCCTTGTTGTCTCATTCTGAAGGGGTCAAAGAAAGTATTTTATTAATTTTTTTACCTTGCACATAAAAATATCATTGTATGGTTATATTGGTAAGGTCCTTGGGTGTTTATAATATTTTCTAATATGGCCCCCTTTGAAAAAGGTCAGCTGATACAATCAGCAGATAAAACAAATAATCATTTAGCGGAACTGCAAGCATATGTAAATATATAAAATAAAGAATATATATACAATATATTATCAGGCCGATAATTATTGTGCATCCCTACTTTCTTTAAAGGCTAATCTCAGCTGAATGAATCGTCAATAATGCTCAACAGTCATTCAGATGCAGTAATGTCATGGATTACAGTACAGCACTCGGCAATCTTTAAGAACATAGATCAGTCCTATCAAGAAGTTTTAGATGCTGACAAGAAGTATACACAGGAGTACTCTGAGTTCACTGTGGACCCATTACGGGTCCATTTGGTTACCTTTGCACACTTTCAGAGTTACAACACTGTAAAATGAACATGGCTGAAGGCAGCGAGCATGTAGACACATGACGCGTTAAAAGGCCTATGGTATTTCCATGTAGACACATGGCGCGTTAAAAGGCCTATGGTATTTCCATGTAGACACATGACGGTAAAGGCTATTTGCAACTCATTGCAGGAAAGGCACTAATCAATGGCAATTAGTTTAGGACCTTTACATTGCGGGAAGCTAAAGCCTTCTTCTTTTTTTTTTTACAGGCATTCAAATTCCTGAGGCACTTTTAATTAATTAGATGGAAGGTGAGGTACCCAACAGCTGCATTCTGCTGTGGGAGAGTATGATGAATTGAGCGTGCACGGCACAATGGGCAACCACTGTACCGGTCCTTCATATAGATCAGCGGTTCTTGACCTTGTGGTCCGTGAGGGTACTGAAACAGGGGCCCCCAAATAATTGGCAAAACACTAAGATTGTTTTGATAATATATATAGCATTAATACATTTATTTAAACCTTCATGTGATAAATACTAGTTACATAAAGTATTTTGATCCAAGTCAGAACACAATCGATCGTTTGGATTAAAATGCTCTGGAAATGCATGCATGCAGCCCACCCATCTGACCACTTGTTAAGTGGCCATGAACATTTCCCATTGGACCCTGGCCTTATCCAGAAAAGGCAGAGAACAATGGACAACGTCGGACATAGATGAAGGTGCATGGAATCTAGAAATAAGGCCCCTTGGCGTTTTTGCGTGCCTGAATCCATTCATTCTGACTCCGAGAAACTTATCCGTTTTCGGAGGCTTGAAAAGAAAACAAAGTGGCTCCCCTGGTAGAGCACGTACCTTTAAGGCTCAGTCTTTATTAGATTATGGGCCTAATAATAACCCGTGTGGATCTCAGACTCCATATTGAACCTGTAGCTCTGTATCACTGTGACATGAAAATAGAAGTGCAGTTATTGGAGCTATGTGCTTCTCCATTGATCCCAAAAAAGTAATTTAATATCTCAAAAAGTATAAAACGTGTATGCACACGAATTGTGGTGCTGCTTGGCCCAATGATTCTCTCTCTCTCTCTCTCTTACACACACACACACACACACACACACACACACACACACACACACACCCACACACACACACACACACCTCGTGTATGATAAAATGGGGCTTACACTCTTTATCCGCACACATGAATGCACGCACTCTCTCTCTGCTCATAATAGCAGCCACAGATCGGATACCTATAATAAAACATAATGGTAGTTAAAGAGCTCTCATAATGGGATCCTGGTGACATTAAGGGAACTTTGCTGACAACGGGCTTGTTAATGTGATGCCGTTTGTTGACTTGTTCTTGATGTTGTTTACTTCATGCACCACCTGTGATCCCCTATGTCCTCTATCAATAGCGAATATAAAAGTTGTACAGCAAATTACCCATAACCCCCCCCCCCCCCCACCACCACCACCACCTCAGGGGCAGCTAATGTCATGTGGAAGTCTGCATGTGCGTACAGTTATGGGTTTTCTGGATTCTATGCATGGTAGGGTGTTTGCGTGTACGAGTTTGTGTGCGTCATTTATGTGAGTGCCTGCCTAGCCGTGTGTGTGTGTGTGTGTGCTGTATGTGCATGGGGTCTTAATTAATCTCTGTCATTAATAATTTAATCATGGCTTTTTGTTTAATAAACAGGTTGGCAGTGATGTATTGAGGCTGGGTCAGGTAATTTGATTGGCGGTGGAAATGAGCTGGGTATGCGCATTGAGCACACACACACACACACACACACACACACACACACACACACACACACACACACTTACTTAAATATCCACTTTCTCTCTTTTTTCATTTCTCTCTATTACCCTCATTCTCTCCCCCCCTCCCTCTCTCTCTCTCTCTCTCTACCAGAGATATTACAGCTGGCTATCATACAACATGTGCGCACGCGCGCGCACACACACACACACACACACACACACACACACACACACACACACACACACACACACACACACACACACACACACACACAGCAAGGCCAATTACCCTAAATGCCATAATGATCTGTGATGGATGAAGGCAGAGGCTGCTCTTTCAAACTATGTTTCAACTAATGGAATAACACTGTAGGCTCACAGAACCCCAGCAACCCCACAATCACTTTATTTCCCAGAGTAGTGTACATTCACATCAGTGTTTCTTACACCATTTGTCACACAACCCCAAATAGGCAGTTTCTGGGCCTGCTATGTTCTGATGTTGTTCTCAATGTGGGGTCCAGGGAGGGACCCCCATGGGGCCCTTGGAGGTCCCAGGGGGTCCCCGGCAAAATGTGTTACTGTGATTTTCAGCGACAAAATACATATCGGGGTCCGTGACACTGTTTTAATAATGAGCATGTCCACATTACGTGTATTGCTAACCACCAGATGGCACTGTTGTCTAGTATGAGCTACAAGTATTTTGTTTCATTTCTACCCTCAGTGGAGCGCCACGACCCCAGGACTTCTCCACCACAGAGAAACCATAATTATGGGATTGAAAACACACACAAAAATATATGTTTTATTTTATTGACAAAATAATGTAGGTCTTCCTCCCTCTTCTTTTCTTCACAGTAAATACGTGGTGTTCATTTCACTATGAGTGTACAAAAAAATCACACCATAATGTGAATTGAGCGGTGCCTTGGAGTCAAGCACAGTTGTTGACTTAAGCGAGGGTTGTAATGACCCCTCCTGCGACCCCAATCAGCATCAGCTGATTGGTCAATAGGTCGTGCTTAGACAGACACACACCGTCACTCTTGGAAGCGCTTGGCACTGCTAAAGAAAAACACTAAGGATTATTCTGTGGCTTCCTTCCTTCCTGCCTTTCCTTCCTTTCTCATTCTGCCACTCAGCTTTAACCACTTGGATCCAATTAACAAAAAACAGCAGAGCTACAAGCTCGTAGATCGAGCTTGTATACCGATCTAGGAGCTTGAAGATCTGCAATTCTTTGTGGAAGAGAGTTGGTGTAGACAGGGTGTAAAGAAACTGTCCAAGTACAGACTTTAAGTCTAGATGGTTTTTAAGTGGTCAATACATTATATTGAAACTTTTTCATGTCCAATGCAACCCCCCAAATTGTATGTTGCCACCGAACCCATCTAAGTAAATTCTCTATGGAGAATAATATTGGATAATTTTAGAATCGTCTCATATAAGAATTGTAATAAATATTATAAAAGAAATAAACGGCGATATTGTCAGGGAGCAGGCTCTATCGTTTACAATATTCGATAGTTAGTAGTCACTCATATTTAATATAGTCTGTTTCTGGTGAAAATGTGACTAATTTGGTGGCAGTAATATTATAGTGTTTTCTCGCCGTCAGTAATTTCTTCATATCCATCTGAGTGAAACGAATAACAAACGTTCTCAAATCAATTAACGGCTAGGTGTGCTGTCATGCTCATTTCAGCATTGGATAGCCTATTTCAACCAATTGCTTGGTCAGTAGTTATATTAATATTTAATTTCACTTTTGTATTTTTTCTCCTTTTTTGGGTGGCTCCTCTATCTATACCACCAGAGGGGGGCTCAAGTACCACCAGTGGTACTAGTACCAGTGGTTGGGAACCTCTGCTGACCCCCATGGCCTTTCCTCTAGCGCCATCCTGTGGCCAACATTACTTGGGTTGGGTATAAGGAGCAGAAGGCCTCAAGAGGCCTAGCGGGGATTGTCTTGTTCTCTCGTTTTTTTGGTTGTTTTTTTTTGCTGATAATAAAGTTAGCAAACTGAGTGTTGCTACGCAACCACAGGGAACTTATGAAAACGTGGCATTTCGGAACCCCGCACCCACAACCAAAAGCACACCTCCTAGCATTTCACAGTGCACTCAAATGTGCTCTGCCTTTGTAGTAAATCATCAAGAAAAAAAAGATAAAAGTGCCAAGTGTAACAAAAAAATGTTTTAGGGTCATTGCACTCATCTCACAGAGCCATATAGAACCATTTCCCCTCTATTATTCTCTGCTCTTTTATCCATCAGGATACATTTATTGTCCACATCCCATTAGCTAGGAGCTGTTATCCAAAGTGCATCACAATGCAGTGAGTGGCTATATTTTTAGAATGGTACTGTAGTCCTGCAGGAGCCATGGTCACGCTCCACTGCCTAGAAACACTACACTTTTTACATATCACATCATCACAGCTGGAAACCTTGTATGTCCAAACGTTCACTTTTCAGGAAATGGAATGAAAAGAACACTAGACCGTGTTATGGAGTGCCATGATCCCCCCCCTAAAACATGATCATCAGGTAGCCTACTTTGATCCTTTTATATGTTGGTTTTCACCGGAGGGTTGGCGGACGGTTAGGCTTATAATGTCACAAAAATGGTGTATTTTCGATTGAGCTCGTAGATCGAGCTTGTATACCGATCTAGGAGCTTGAAGATCTGCAAATTTTGGGGTGGAAAAAAACTGTCCAAGTACAGAGCCTGAACTCAAATCAGTTTTATAAGTCTAGAGGGTTTTTAAGTGGTCAATAGATTATATTTAAACTTTTTCATGCCCAATGCAACCCCCCAAATTGTATGTTGCCACCGAACCCATCTAAGTAAATTCTCATGAATCGTCTAAATTGTGGGCCAAAAATAAACAAAATGTTAGTCGATAGTCACTCATATTTAATATAGTCTGTTTCTGGTGAAAATGTGACTAATTTGGTGGCAGTAATATTATAGTGTTTTCTCGCCGTCAGTTAATTCTTCATATCCATCTGAGTGAAACGAATAGCAAACGAGTCGCCTCTTTACCAACTCGCCCCAGGCATACAGCCGGCGGCAAAATGGAGACGGTATGATATGATATGATATAGTACTTTATTGTCAGTTCACACTGAAATTTGTCTTGCGACACAGCAGCCAAGTATGCAGAACACATATACACTCATTTGACATAACACAAAGAACAAGACAATTTACATACATAAAGACATGAAGACAAGAGCAATATCCACCGCTTAGATTATCCTGTGGCTACTGCAACTCCTGATTAAGTATGCAGTAAGGTATGCAGTTTTCAGCATCAGCAAGTAAGCTTCCATACATATTTTGGGCACATTTATCCAAAGAGCTTCGCTGCACAGTCAATGTCTTACAGTTCTAAACTACCCAGCTCATTTCTGTGCCCCCGTGAATCAAACTGAGTATTCAAAACTGGTAACTTAAAAAAAAGTTAATAATAATAAATAAATAAAATTAACTGAGCTCATGCTTCCTTCAATGCATGAGGAGTGAGCAGGCCGCTTCTTTTCACCTGACAGGGGGGAGTTTACGCCGTAAGGACACAGTGTGTGGAAGGACACGTTATTCCAACCAGTTCCTTACGGGCTGACCAGCGGGAGGCAGTATAGAGACCAGGATTACTGCAAAACTACTGTTTTTTGTGAGGGTACCTGCCCTAGGGGACAAGCGGAGAACATGCAAACTCCACACAGAAAAGCCCTTTCGCCAACCCCACCTAAGGTATGGGCGCTGATGACGCAGAGGAGAGGACACGCCCCCAGCACCCACAGCGTATGGCTGTGGTCACTTTTTTCATCCGCAAGCCGGCCTCTCTGACCTTCACGTCACTTCCACGCTCTATTTAGCAAACTACAACGGGTTACCGACTCTGTGGTGTTCTGTGGCTTTTTCTCCGTCAGTGAGACTTTACCGTCCATGGTCCATACAGTCAATGCCAGGGCTGTAATGATACATGACTGACTGAGACTTTCCATTTTCACATGGATCACTGGTCCACTTCTTGTCAGAATGTGCACAGTCAACACACTGAATGCATTGTACAGTACATATCCAACCGCCACATGCACAGGCCTTAAGTCTAATTGGTATTTCCAAGTTCCAATACTTTTACTTCTCCACCTCAGAGGGAATTATTGCACTTTTACTCCACTACAATTATTTGAAAACTTTAGTTTCTAGTTAATTTGTAGATTTATATTAATACACTACATACACTAACAACTATTTATCCCTATATAGATTTTGGCCATTTAAAAAAACACATTTTTATAGCTACGCTATGCATGCTATAATGTTTTCAAAGCCACCGTTAAACTCTAATATCTGACACCAATATTTGTCATATATGGGGGGGATTTGTTCCAATCCACATTTTGTGTCAGGCATAATCCCAGGATTTATCTGTCTATTGTGATACAGTGGGCATTAAGCGTATAGGGCTACCGGATCGGATCAGGAGAGGAAGCACAGGTGGTTTGGTGGAAACGCATCAAAATATACTGTTGAGCTTTCTGTAAGATGTCATGTGGTCTATCTCACTGAAAATATCTCGTGCAGCTTGATTTCCCTCAAGACATCCCAGCACTATATCCTGATTTATAATCAGTTGCACACCATTGATTGTTGTGCTCTGACAACAGCCGATAAACAAGCTCATAAAGTTTCCCGAAGTGACGTGTTTGTGACCATGTAGATAAGCCATTTTTGGTACACGACACGATGTGCAACCAAGTATAACTCAGGCTTTAATCGTTTGCTCTAATAAAAGCCAGGGAGGAGGGCAATATCAGGGGGGTTAACATTGGGGAAAAAAAGGAAGGAATGGCATTTGCTGTGCACTGTCCTTCATGCTCCCCAGGGAAGGAGTCTATTTTAGGAGTCTATTTTAGGAGTCAATATCCTTAAAACACTGTTTTTTTATACAGAAAGCAAACGAATATCCTTAAAACACTGTTTTTTGATACAGAAAGCAAACGAATATCCTTAAAACACTGTTTTTTTATACAGAAAGCAAACGAATATCCTTAAAACACTGTTTTTAGATACAGAAAGCAAACGAATATCCTTAAAACACTGTTTTTTGATACAGAAAGCAAACGAATATCCTTAAAACACTGTTTTTTTTATACAGAAAGCAATCGAATATCCTTAAAACACTGTTTTTAGATACAGAAAGCAAACGAATATCCTTAAAACACTGTTTTTAGATACAGAAAGCAAACGAATATCCTTAAAACACTGTTTTTTGATACAGTATGAATCCATTGGAGACTGGATTACAGCTCTAAATGAATACTACAGTTTGACTGTGTGCACTATGAATCCATTGGAGACTGGATTACAGCTCTAAATGAATACTACAGTTTGACTGTGTGCACTATGAATCCATTGGAGACTGGATTACAGCTCTAAATGAATACTACAGTTTGACTGTGTGCACTATGAATCCGTTGGAGAACCTTCAGTGGGGGACACTGCAGTGCTCAGGCTTCCACATGGACGTAAGACAGCAAACATATAAAACAGACAACATCCATCTATCTACCTTCTATACTAATTATACCCTCATGTTTGATTGCTGCCCGAGGGTTATTATTTAACAAGAATTGCGTTCCGAAACGCGAACCAAACCGCTGGGTTTGTTTCACCGTGCAGGCTTGTCACAGCTGAGCAGATAAAGTGACATGCTTGTGCCCTCAACGAGTCGACTGGTTTGTTGAAAATGCATGATTACTATGACAGATAGCGTGCTGGTGTTGGAGTGAGGCTTTCTGATGGGTTCAATGATGCAGAGCACATGCTGGTTGAAACTGTATTTTTGTTGTGTGTGTGTGTGTGTGTGTGTGTGTGTGTGTGTGTGTGTGTGTGTGTGTGTGTGTGTGTGTGTGTGTGTGTGTGTGTGTGTGTGTGTGTGTGTGTGTGTGTGTGTGTGTGTGTGTGTGTGTGTGTGTGTGTGTGTGTGTGTGTGTGTGTGTGTGTGTGTGTGTCAGACTGGCTCATTAGCTGGAATCTCTGTGATAGGTAGGTATTGCAGCTCATTCTGACCCCCTGGAGAGATGAGCAGATGTTTACTGTGAGCTAACTATAGTACTAACTACACTGTCGTTAGTACACTGCTGGTGCATGGCCACTCACCCACATTACACATACACTACCAGGCACGTGCACACATAGACATTAGGCATGTAACGATATATCGATATTATATCCCGACGATATGTATCGATTTATTAAAAAATAATGTCAATTTTCAAAAATGGCTACTTTGTCCAGAGCCTGGGCAGAGGCCTTTGTGCTGGTTCTGGACAACCGGCTATCCGACGGACTCGACACTGGGCACTGCAATCCCTGTGGGGGTGTGGGTCAAATTTGAAGTTGGTGGGCGAACGATTTTCGAGTTACCGGTACGTGGATTACAGATGTACGTACATACACACACATACTGTACAGTGTATACAGAGCCTTGGTGCATTTATAGATAGATGTTCCCCCTACTATGGGTAGGTTTCCTTAGCTCCATTATACACGCACCCTGCAGGGTGATATATACACGCACCCTGCAGGGTGATACGTTTACCTTTTGGCTAAAGCTTCCTACGCTTGATCTTCAAGATGCATTTACATCATGTCTCTCTTTAACACCAAATCCTACAGTACGTGCACGCAGCACAGGATGTAGAACCTAAAATAGACACAAACACATGTAAATGTACAGTATTGACTGAACAAGTGGATAAGGAACAGAGAGGCTGCAAGACTAACCTGACAACACCTGTCGCATGCTTGCAATCCGAACAAGATGACAGAGAGAGACATTAATTTGTTTGTTATTAGGGGTTGACAAGAAAGGGTTGCGCTACAGATGTTTGTATGGAAGCCCATTTCCACCACTGAGTCAAAATAAACAGCAATTGTATCACATTTGTGACGGGGAAGGGGGGGGGGTACATGAATTCGGAATTGCGAGACAGAAATATAACATTTCATCCCTTTTCATGTTCATTCAGTGGGGGAGATGAGCCATGAGCATGTGGCCTTCATCAGTGCACTACAAATCAAGTCTCTGCTTCTAAATGGCCTTTTCCAGAGTCATGTGATCACACACCTGCTGTGACTGTTTGATCTCATTGCGGTGGCCCAATAGGCTACAGTACATTACAGAGAGATGGCATTCCCCAGCTCCTACTGGGAAACCTTTAATAAAACGGCCCTGATATTACAGATCCTAGTCGGGAGCTCAACCCTGTTTTCTCAAAGCCCAATTAGTGACTATAGGAATTAATTGAGGTCAGTATGTTAGATGTTTCAACCTACTGTATGCAATTAAAAGGTAAACCCACACGTCACCGTTGAATGAACTATAATGTTATGACTTGATGAAAGGTTATTGATGCACACATCATGGCTGGAGCATTGCTTGTACATCAAGCCACCTTACGCTACAGAAACAGGAGATGGGCCTATGGGCCACATGGCTTCAGAACACAGAGTGGACAGACTGGACACATTTTTCGGAAAATCCGGAAAACGCGGTAGTGTGCAGGGACCAATAGGTGTTTTTTCTGTTATGAATGTGCATTCACATTTCAGTGAGAATGCAGCCTCATCCTTTACCTTCACGATAGACAGAAAGGAAGAAATAGGGTGGGACAGATACATGGCTTAAAAACAAACAAACAAACACCTGTTATTTCAAAAGTAACCATGACAACAGTGGGACAGAGGAACTTGTGTGTGTGTGTGTGTGTGTGTGTGTGTGTGTGTGTGTGCGTGTGTGTGTGTGTGTGTATTTTATTTATTTATTAATTTATTTATTTGACAGGGACAAAGCTCATTAATCAACATGTCAGTTTTCACATCAATGTAAATGGGCCAGAGTTAGCCGAAGCTACATTTCATCTGTAGTCCCTGGGCAGGCTCTTAAAAAATGAATGAATGATAAAAAAGTGTAGTGTGCCTGCACACAACACCATGCGTTTATGCCATGTGTGCATATGTGCAAGCACCCAACACTACGTCCATACAAAAACACAATACAATACAGATAAAAGAAGGACAAAGTGTAGTGTGTCTGCACACAACACCATGCGTTGATGCCATGTGTGCATATGTGCAAGCACCCAACACTACGTCCATTCAAAAACACAATACAATACAGATAAAAGAAAGACAAAGTGTAGTGTGCCTGCACACAACACCATGCGTTGATGCCATGTGTGCATATGTGCAAGCACCCAACACTACGTCCATACAAAAACACAATACAGTACAGGAACAGATCGACATGGTACAGGGGACAGAACAACGGCAAGTGAAGTGAGAAATGACACCGGTGATAATACTAAATAGTGCTGATAGTTAGTTACTCATGATTACAAATTTGAGTTGTTTTTAGCCACCTTTTCAGGTTGGATTTGAAGGTCAGATAGTTGGAGAACTCTCTTAATTCTGTAGGGAGACTGTTCCAGTGATGGGAGGCTCTAACAGAGAAGACTGTTTTACCAAACACACTACGTCTGATTGGCACTTCACAGTCCCCTCTGGTAGTTGCCCTTGTTGTTCAGTCACCACTGTCCGTTCGATCTATGAACTGTTTCAGTGGTGGAGGTGCAAGTCCATTTAAGATCTTAAAAATGAGGCAGGCATCTGCAAAGTGTTTAAAGCCGTTAAATTGTACTTTTGAACTATATGGCAGTGGTGGTAACGGTTGGGCTTTTGATCCAGTGTTTTTAATGTCTGTTTGTAAAGTGATTCTATGGGTTTTAAAGTTGTCTGATTTGTCTGTGACCAGGTTGTGAAACAGTAGGTTATGTGTGAAAAAATCATAGCATGCATGAACAGTTTGGCTGCATCTGTTGTTAGATATGGTCTTATGTGTCTGAAATTGGATAAATTTAATTTGATTTTATTGGCTACATTTTTAACATGCTTTTTAAATGTCAAGTTTGAGTCTAGTGTAATTCCAAGTTAAGATATGCTGACTGAGCACTACCAACACGAACACTTTGGTTGTGTTGTGTGTGTGTGTGTGTGTGTGTGTGTGTGTGTGTGTGTGTGTGTGTGTGTGTGTGTGTGTGTGTGTGTGTGTGTGTGTGTGTGTGTGTGTGTGTGTGTGTGTGTGTGTGTGTGTGTGTGTGTGTGTGTGTGTGTGTGTGTGTGTGTGTGTGTGTGTGTGTGTGTGTTCACTCTGCCTTGTAACCGCTCTTGTTTACCTGGTATGAAACATTGTAGAATTGTGTGGATTTAATGAAGGTGTAATCACTGTAATACGTACAACTCAAAGAGTCACAATTAGATTAACATCATCCTCGGTCCACAAAAGTTATATGATTTTGAATGTTCATAGTGAAAACATGTATTATGTAATAGTTTAATAGATTTGTTCAATTAATGTATGCATACATTTACTGATTTTTACATTTCTTCACTTGCATTTAATCAAACTTGTCAAAGTTGGTTTGAACATGGTGTGAGAATGTCTGAGCGGCCCAGGTGGCAAAATTAACACATACTTTGAATGCCATGAGCGTAGATCTATGTCATCGGGTATTTTCAGTGATTATGCTAGAGGGCGATTTATAAAATGCCAATAACTAAAGAACAGAAGATCGCGGTTACAATGGTTTTTTTTTTCCTCTGGGAAAGAAGACATCCTTTGTTTACATCCCTGTTGAAAAAAACAAAACATGGTGGATCTCAAAAGATGAGTATAACATTAATGTGTTAAGCGACACAAGACCAGGGTGACCTTCCAGCATGACGTTTTTCTTTTTTCTTGAGTGGTGCAGCCACTCTAATGCCCAGCAATGTATGTAACTAGTATGTATGCATCTATGTATGTCCGTTTAGGGTACCAACAGGTGACAAAGTGGTGCTGCACTGTGCACAGCTGCAGCCATTACGTGGCTCGCCAGAACCGGGCCGGCCTCCTGGGTGCATTCCTGTGGGTCTGGAACTTCCGGGGACCCCCACACGGAGTTGCACCACTCACTTCACACGGGTGTGATTTTTTTCTTTTTGCACCACTGTGCACAACAGTTGTGCCCCACATCTAACATTATTCTGACACCCACAGGCATGATGTTCAAAGATTTGCACATGTTTTCATGATTTTTCTAAAATAGCAGATCTACAAGCTTGTATATCTGCTGTTTTTCAATAGCTAAAGTATAAAATAATGGTTAATGTGGATAACCATGTTCGTCCTTCGCAAGCGAAGATGACCAATTGACTTCACGTCTTGTGGGTGCGAAGATGACTGATGAGGCCGGTCCGTGCATGGAATGTCCTATTGCGGTGAGGGCATGTGATCTCTGGGGGCTGGCTAGGTGAGAGGGAGGAACTGACTGTGATCGGAGCTGACGCTTCAGTTTGGCTTCCTGGATGGGGCGCTTTTCAGACTCCTCTACTCCATGTCTGACTGCAGAGTGCTGGGTGTTGGGCATCGGCCTCTGCAGGTCTCAGGATCCAGACCGCAGCTCTTGAGGCTGACCTTTATGTGGGTGTCCTTATAGCGTTTCCGCTGGCCGCCGCGTCCGCGTGATCGCTTGCCATGTTGTAGTTTGTCGTATACAGTAACCTTTTTGGTAGGTGTTCATTTGGCATGCGGCAGACATGCTGGGCAGCCCATCTCAGATGGAGCGCTCGAGCATGGCATAGTTAATGTGGATAAAAGCTAAAGCGACACCGATGTGTTCCAGTTCTTAGTCCTATATTATCTTATAAAGGTCGTCATCATCATCATCTGTTTCTCCTCACCCCATCTATCATCCACTAATTCATCCGCCCATCTGTCCATCACTACAGTATGCCTCTTCACCATCACTATGAGCCCCATTGTCTTTGAGGTGGATGATCACACCTGTTGTGTTGACCTCTACTCTTGGTTCTTTCCTCACTACTTTCATGTCCCCTCCTAACTTGCTTCCTTCCTCTATTCTCTACTCTACACCCTAACCTCACTCCTTTCCTTTGCAAATGTACTTTATATACTGAGCTGGTCACGTTACCCTCAAGACCACATGCACTCACGCACGCGTGTGCGTGCCTGTTACACACTCGGAACACACAGTGCCAATCCACTTAACCAAACCACTCTCTCCCCTGAAAACGGCTGATTGGGACTCCCGCAGCCCATAATCATCCAATCAGAAACAGGGCAATCTCCTCCCTACCGAGCCTATCAGAAGCCTTTGTTCGGGTTCCATTGTCCCCGTGGCGATGGCTGGCCAGAGTCGTGATCGGGAGTGCCCCCGCTGCTCATTCCGAGCGTGCTCAGACGGCCCTCGTCTCGGTGGGACCTCACGGTTCATTTGTATTGCTCTCCGTGGTGCACTGGACCCGTGTGGAAAGTACATATTGTCTGGCAGGTGTCTGGCAAGAAATCACTATAGCACGTCATTTTTGGGCGGTAAATTGCAGCTACCACTGCCTCCCATACAGAAAACACATTGAAACCCTGGGCACAGTGGGCAGGGATAATAAGGATCCTGGTTCCGTGACAGCACTTGGCCCTTGGTTGTAGACTGAAGAGGAATGATATAGGCCTCATCACTCATCAGTAGCCTATGTTCTGTACTGAAAGAATGATATTCTTTATAACTTTTATAGATCAACTTGAGATTCATTTATTGTCAGAGAAGAAGAAAACTAGAATGTTATACCTTTTTTAATTTATATATTTAAATACATTATGAATTTGATCAGCGTTGTCAGTCTTTCACATAGAAAAGCAGGCCTGTTTGCAGACAGACAGACAGACAGACAGACAGACAGGATTCCATTTCAGCAGATAATGGGCCAGAATTGAGATAGAAATACAGTAGTAATAATTGTGAGCTTGTAGATCGGCTATTTTCAAATGGCCAAAAAATATAGGGCCAATATAACTGGTAACTAAAGTTTAAATATAGGGCCAATGTAACTGGTAACTAAAGTTTAAATATAGGGCCAATGTAACTGGTAACTAAAGTTTAGTTTAGTAAAATATAGGGCCAATGTAACTGGTAACTAAAGTTTAGTTTAGTAAAATATAGGGCCAATGTAACTGGTAACTAAAGTTTAGTTTAGTAAAATATAGGGCCAATGTAACTGGTAACTAAAGTTTAGTTTAGTAAAATATAGGGCCAATGTAACTGGTAACTAAAGTTTAGTTTAGTAAAATATAGGGCCAATGTAACTGGTAACTAAAGTTTAGTTTAGTAAAATATAGGGCCAATGTAACCGGTAACTAAAGTTTAAATATAGGGCCAATGTAACTGGTAACTAAAGTTTAAATATAGGGCCAATGTAACTGGTAACTAAAGTTTAAATATAGGGCCAATGTAACTGGTAACTAAAGTTTAAATATAGGGCCAATGTAACTGGTAACTAAAGTTTAAATATAGGGCCAATGTAACTGGTAACTAAAGTTTAAATATAGGGCCAATGTAACTGGTAACTAAAGTTTAAATATAGGGCCAATGTAACTGGTAACTAAAGTTTAAATATAGGGCCAATGTAACTGGTAACTAAAGTTTAAATATAGGGCCAATGTAACTGGTAACTAAAGTTTAAATATAGGGCCAATGTAACTGGTAACTAAAGTTTAAATATAGGGCCAATGTAACTGGTAACTAAAGTTTAAATATAGGGCCAATGTAACTGGTAACTAAAGTTTAAATATAGGGCCAATGTAACTGGTAACTAAAGTTTAAATATAGGGCCAATGTAACTGGTAACTAAAGTTTAAATATAGGGCCAATGTAACTGGTAACTAAAGTTTAAATATAGGGCCAATGTAACTGGTAACTAAAGTTTAAATATAGGGCCAATGTAACTGGTTACTAAAGTTTAAATATAGGGCCAATGTAACTGGTAACTAAAGTTTAAATATAGGGCCAATGTAACTGGTAACTAAAGTTTAAATATAGGGCCAATGTAACTGGTAACTAAAGTTTTCAAATAATTGCAGTGGCGTAAAAGTACAATATTTACCTCTCAAATGTCGTGGAGTAGAAGTAGAAGTGTTTGAAATTGTAAATACTCAATTGGAAAAACTCAAGTAAAGTCATTGCCAATATTCTACATCAATTAAAGGCAATTAATAAATGTTACGCTTAACGCCAATGCCGTATAGCTCTACGGCAATTGGGCTTTTATAGTGCTTTTGATTGATCAAGGCATAATGCTACTCACGTCAGCATCGGGTTGCTAGCTGGTATTGTCAATAACACAGGATCGTGCCATCATGATCATCGTGCCCATAACACCCATTCTATCTGTTTCTTTCAAACGCCTGTATCTAGCTACTATTCCTTGTCCCAGATGGCATTTTTCTCACTCACACTCGGTCACTCCAGCATGGCGGTGATACGGTGAAATTGGTGACCTGCAGAGATATGTGACATTGTCACGCAGCTGGGTCCTATTGATTAGCGAGTGAGGATGTAGCATCATATTGCTCTGCTTCAACAGGTAATTAAGGAGGTACCTTCCATCTACAGCCAGTCTCACTCGTTGGCACTGAACTGTGGCTGGCTGACACTCACCTGCTCGGGGGTTTCCTAGTGAGAATCCACACTACATTGATTCCTATAAAGTAATGGTTTCGCCTGACAGTGACAAGATAATATAAACCATGCATGCTCCTGTACAGTGGAAGAAGGCTTATACGTAAGTGCAGTCCTCACTGCCTGTCAAGATCCAACTGTAAAACCGTCAGGTCATTGTCTCCCAGACAACAAAGTTATTCTGGGGCTCATACGCACAGAACAATAGCAGTTCCAGCTCATATAAGCATCTAGCACTCCTCCAATAAAGGAATTAACGCACGAAAATGAAACCTCATTAGCAAGCTGAGGTTGTTAAAAGCAGTGCATGCTGGGTCAAGGCTTGAGCCAGCTCTCTGCGCTCTGATTGGCTTAATTACCTCCTGAAGAAGGAAATTAGTCCTTCAGTGAGATCTTATGATTTTCTCTGAGTGTATGAATAGAATGACTTAATCAAACATAATCAGGGTGGAATAATTAGACTCTTATCTTCGCCATAACAGAACAATGGAATAATATTCCATTGTTCCGTTTCTTATTGTAAAGCATATTATGCTTTACAATATGAAATGTCTGTTAATGAGGCTTCTGGGATGTAATAGGATTATATTATACTTTGTCTTTTAAATGTATACTTCCTGTATGAAATCTGTGGCTGTCAGGCTTATATGGTACATATATATACAGGTTTGTTTCCACTTGTCTTCTAAATTATATATTCATGTTAGTATTTTGTCAACCCGATCTCACCCAAACACAGCGAACTGGCACGGAATTTAAATGTATGTACGTACGCCTAGAAAACCCCAAAACTTATACATACACGACTACTGTTTTGACCCGACGGAGGCGTGGCTTTCATTAGTATTGCATGTACGGGATTGCCAATCCGTGCATTTTCAGCGTGTTTGTGTGAGTTCGGGTTTGACATTATTGACGACTCTGTGCTGTTGAGTTACAACTCGAACGGGGCTGAGTCGGCTCTACCGAACTTTGCAACGTTCGACACGTCAACTGGCGCGCCTTAGCGTGCTCAGTAGTGGTCTCTCGTGGCTCAAGCTTGGTAGAGGCGGAGCCCCTCCGTCACAGTCTATGGGGAGGATTTCAGTGTAATATGTATGGAGGTTTTCTAGGCGTGTATGTATTGCAAATCCGTGCTATTTCACCTTGTTTGGGTGAGACCGGTATATTTTGTATTTTGTGCAACACAGTTGCTGTACAGTATATAGTATACTCATGCTATACAGAGAGAGAGAGAGAGAGAGGTGTTGTATTAAACAGATTCTGCCACACGGGTCGGGTAGTGATAGCGACCAGTGACCACAGCATCTCTCTCACTCTCTCTCTCTTTCCCTCTTTGTTTGAGCCTTCTTTTCATTTTTGGTCCCTATAAAGCACCCGCCATCGCACTCGAGGATTATTCTGGACGAGAGAATGGAGAAAGAAAGGAGAAAAAGCTTTCAGGACAAACGAGTGGTGGAGTGCGCGCGTGCGTGAGAGAGATGGAGACCAGGTGGAATTAGTTTTATATCATAAATCCATCCCTCTGATAATGGAAGGGACATAATTAGAGAGCATGAGCAATCTCTCCTTTCCCCTTCCTCTCTCTCTCACAGCCTCTCTATGTCTCTCTCTCTCTCTCTCTCTCGCTCACTAAGTAGTCCACCTCCATCTCAGCCATGTATTTGTGCCTCCCTGTTTGATTTCCTCCTTTTCATGCCCCATAATGGCATATTGAGAAACCTCCATATCCTCTTGCTCCCCCACGTACTGTACCTCTCCTCTCCCGTCCTCTTCCATTACCCCCCCCCCCCCCCCCCGGACCCCTCACCACCCCCAGCCCACATACTTTCTCTCCTCCTCCACCTCCTCCAACCTCCCCCGGTAGCCATACTCACTTCATCCATAGCTCGCTCCCCTCTGTCTCTCACTGCCATCACCTTCCCCTCTGTGCAGTGCTGTAAAGTATCTAACTACATTTACTTGTTAGTACTGTGCTTAAGTACAATTTTGAGGTATTTGTACTTTACTTGAGTAATCACAATTTCCAATACTTCTACTTCTACTCAGCTACATCTCGGAACCAAATATTGCACTTTTACTCCACTACATTTATTTGAAAAGTTTCTTTGTCGATTTGGATTGGATTGGATTGGATTGGATTGGATTTTGGATTCACTTCAACCACTTCAGCCCTATATGGATTTCTATTATTTGAAAATAGCCAATCTCCAATCTCCAAACTGTAGAGCTTATCTGCTCATTTCAAAAGGTTTTTATACATTTGAAAACTTGTGAAATGGGACATTCTGACACCAATACCTTTGTACTTCTATTCAAGTAAATTTTGAATTCCGGACTTTTACTTGTAACAGAGTATTTCTACGCTGCCGTATCCGTATTGATATACCTTTACCCACTGAGCAATATTCGTCTATAAAATTGGTTATAATTGGTCTAAAAATTTAAGTTATCAGTCTAAGATTAACCTATGTGTTTTTAAATGTCTATATATAGACCGTCTATATATAGATGTTGAAACGACATTGTTTCAATGTCTAATCTAAGCCTAGACTGCTAAAAAAACATTTTTTATTAAAAAACAAGTTTTTAGACTGACAGATTACTCTGAGGGGAGCATGGCATGCTGTGATGTCCCTCTGTGTTATTACTCTGAGGGGAGCATGGCATGCTGTGATGTCCCTCTGTGTCATTACTCTGAGGGGAGCATGGCATGCTGTGATGTCCCTCTGTGTCATTACTCTGAGGGGAGCATGGCATGCTGTGATGTCCCTCTGTGTCATTACTCTGAGGGGAGCATGGCATGCTGTGATGTCCCTCTGTGTCATTACTCTGAGGGGAGCATGGCATGCTGTGATGTCCCTCTGTGTCATTACTCTGAGGGGAGCATGGCATGCTGTGATGTCCCTCTGTGTCATTACTCTGAGGGGAGCATGGCATGCTGTGATGTCCCTCTGTGTCATTACTCTGAGGGGAGCATGGCATGCTGTGATGTCCCTCTGTGTCATTACTCTGAGGGGAGCATGGCATGCTTTGATGTCCCTCTGTGTCATTACTCTGAGGGGAGCATGGCATGCTGTGATGTCCCTCTGTGTCATTACTCTGAGGGGAGCATGGCATGCTCTGCTAATGGCTCAGGGCCTCTCCTCTCCCTGGACGGGAGATTGCATGTGTAGCAAAGATGAGATATTAGAGGTGACAGGGATTGTTGCAAATCAATGGCTTATATGAAGACTGACGGGTCCCTTACATCTCTATCTCTTTATTGGCCCTGCCCCCTTCCCCATGTACAGTATACACACATGTGTGCACACGTGCACGCACGCACACACATTCAAGCATGCATGCAGTATATCCATGGGTTGCTCTCTCACTCTGTGGGTGACTCTCCCTTCCTGGGTGAGTCTCTCGTTCCCTATCTCTGTAGCCTCATCTCTTTACTATCTCTTTCCTTCTCCTTCTTCTTCTTCTTAGTCTTCTTCATCTTAGCCTCTTCTCTACTCTCTTCTCCTCTTATCTTATGCTATCTCTCTCTCTCTCTCTCTCTCTCTCTCTCTCGCTGCTTTGTCCTTTATCTCTCTCTCTGATCGTGGGGATCCGAGTCTCACTTCCATCACAGCCCTGTGCAGGCCCACATAAACCCAATCACAAATCAAACAAAGGTACACAGCTCAAGCATGAAGGACTCCCGGCGACAGTAACCAGATCACCAAGCAGGCTTTATTCCAAGCCATGTGATATTAAAGAAGGGGCCGAGCTGAACATCCAACGTGCCTTGTGATGATGTCCTTTGTGTGCTGGTGTACCGTACATGTATGCACACACAGTTTATGCTGCATATCTGAATGCAACATAAATGCTGATATCGTCCAGGTGGCACAGGGGTAAAGGACCTGCCCACCACTGTGGATACTATGCTTCAACAGTGGTGGAAAAAGTACTCAAATGTTTTACTTAAAACTGCTATAAGCAATAATATGTCAACATTTGAATTACTTTTGAATTACAGCCAGCAATTGGTAGAACGCTCCCAAAAAAATGTAGTCTCTGTGAGACATCTAGTCGCAATCTGCATTCAAAGATATTCCTAGAAGCTTTGTCATTGGTCGGACAAAACCCGGTCGCAATGCCTATAACCAATCAGGAAGTAGACAGGCAAATCGACTGATATCGACTGAACTATAGATAATACACATGGAGCTATTTTTTGGGCGTAGTGATATAGACACAAAAAGTTCCGATAGAGGGGTCAAAAATGAACGAAAGTTGCACTAATATTTTAGAAATAGGTCAACAATACAAATGACGTAAGTTTTGTCGATTAATTTACTTTGAATACGTGGCCCCCTGTGCCCCCCACAAAATGACCGGCACTACTTAATATTTCGGGACTCGGGCAATCAATTAATACAGTTGCAACCATTATATTAATGGCAAGTATTTCATACAGCTTAAGTTTAAACAAATCTGAACTATCCCTTTAAACTCGCACTTTGCCACTCGATTTGCCATTCACTTTACATGCTGCGCATGCGGCATACCCTTATTACCCTCTATTGTCAATGACTTGTTCCCACCGGTCTGACACAAAACACACTGTACCCACAGTCCACACTAAGAGAAACACACACACAAACGCACGTATGCATGCGCGCACGCACGCGCACACACACACACACACACACACACACACACACACACACACACACACACACACACACACACACACACACACACACACACACACACACACACATACACACACACACACACACACACGCACGCATGCGCGTCTCAATCAATTGAGCTCAGCAACATTCCCTCATTGCCTCACTCTCAGCTCAGAGACTCACTGCCTGGAGATTACTGTCTGATTAATTCACATTGACCACTTAAACCCCACCGTCTGTATTGTGTTTGTGTTCCCCAGCTTTCACTGATAAAAAATAGCAGATCACTGAAAGCTTTCCTTCCCACAATAACAGAACACATCAAATACACCAGTATAGAGCCATGAGGGACTCCGCTCAGTCTGTCTGTCTGTCTGTCTGTCTGTCTGTCTGTCTGTCTGTCTGTCTGTCTGTCTGTCTGTCTGTCTGTCTGTCTGTCTGTCTTTGTGCCAGTTTCTCTTGTTGTTTTGCACATGTCCCTGTTTCTCTTCTTTCTTTCTTTCTTTCTTTCTTTCTTTCTCGTTCTCGTTCTCGCTCTAGCCGGGCATAGATGTGATGCTTCCACTGATCCACTCATACAAGCTCATGTGCTGAGAGTCAGTGGTGTTACTCAAGTAACGTATTATACAATTTTGAGGTATTTTTTTTACTATTTCCCATTTCCAGTACTTTTACTTCTATTCCACTACATCTCAGAGGCAAATATTGTACTTCTACTCCACTACATTTATTTCAAAACTGTGTGTGCGTGTGTGTGTCCAATTTTCAAAAGATTATTCTACAATTTGTACTTTTACTTTTGGTACTTTAAGTACATTTAAAGTATAGAATTCTGGACTTTAGGCATAGACGTGATACCTGCTCACAACAAAGATCATTAGGGTTTATTGTTAGCAGATCAGGTAGATCTCATTAACACCCGGTCATGTGATCAGGTATAGATCTCATTAACACCCAGTCATGTGATCAGGTATAGATCTCATTAACACCCAGTCATGTGATCAGGTATAGATCTCATTAACACCCAGTCATGTGATCAGGTAGATCTCATTAACACCCAGTCATGTGATCAGGTATAGATCTCATTAACACCCAGTCATGTGATCAGGTATAGATCTCATTAACACCCAGTCATGTGATCAGGTAGATCTCATTAACACCCAGTCATGTGATCAGGTATAGATCTCATTAACACCCAGTCATGTGATCAGGTATAGATCTCATTAACACCCAGTCATGTGATCAGGTAGATCTCATTAACACCCAGTCATGTGATCAGGTAGATCTCATTAACACCCAGTCATGTGATCAGGTAGATCTCATTAACACCCAGTCATGTGATCAGGTAGATCTCATTAACACCCAGTCATGTGATCAGGTAGATCTCATAAACACCCAGTCATGTGATCAGGTAGATCTCATTAACACCCAGTCATGTGATCAGGTAGATCTCATAAACACCCAGTCATGTGGAGGATCAGGTAGATCTCATAAACACCCAGTCATGTGATCGGGTAGATCTCATTAACACCCAGTCATGTGATCAGGTAGATCTCATAAACACCCAGTCATGTGGAGGATCAGGTAGATCTCATTAACACCCAGTCATGTGATCAGGTAGATCTCATTAACACCCAGTCATGTGATCAGGTAGATCTCATAAACACCCAGTCATGTGGAGGATCAGGTAGATCTCATTAACACCCAGTCATGTGGAGTATCCATTATCCAGATCAATATGAGAGAGCAATTGAAGTTCAATCATTCAAGGTACTCTGCCGCCCTGAGTTTGATTAATTCCGTCTGCCCTACGTTCTCCTGCAGAAATACGAGCTATCCATCTTGTGTCGGTATTGGTTACGTACCATTTCTTTGGCCCTCGATCGACACCTTTCCCACCCCCATCCTGGACTTTGCACCTATGCGGGCGTCACACATCGCACCAGTGGCCACTTCCTGACAGACAGGGTGATGAAATTACCTAATAAGAGAAGATTTGTGTTCGGAATTAGTCAAACATTTGCATACACTATTCAAGATAAAAAAATATAAGATAGCAGATGTACAAGTGACACGCTGCAAGCTTGTACTTACTGTGTGTGTGTGCATATGTACGTACAATAGGTGCATGGCATTTAGCATGAGGTGTGTGAAACGGTGGTGCTGACAGCCTTTGAGGTTAGTTAGCATCTCGCACGCGCACACACACACACACACACACACAGGCCTACACGTATACACATGTAGCCTGGCTAATAAGCCAGACTAATATCACACAACACTGTCGCCGCTCCGCCGGCAGGCAATTTTTTTTTGCCAACGGCTGATTCGGTCTGGCTTATTAGCCAGGCTAATACACATGAGACTCTTCTCCCCAGGTTTTCTGAGTGTGAGCACGATATGTTCAGGGATGGGAAGCTGTCTGAGACTACATACCATGATGACACACTGACAACTGATGGAACTTATAGCAAAATACAGTACACAGGCACATATGCAAGATCTACACACACACACACACACACACACACACACACACACACATGCACATACAGTACACACACACTCATCCGCATCATTTCCAGATGCACAGATGTGCCATCACGCCGCTGCACGTGCATGTACTCCACAGAATGTACTTAACGAGGGTTCCTAATTAACAAGGACAAGTGTCCCAATTATGTGTGTCACGTTTCCCTACAAAGTAGAAGCTTTAACTTTACATTGTCTTTATTTCTCAGCTTCATTTTTTATCTCTGCACGCTACGTACGCAGTTGCGCGCACGCACGCACGCGCACACACGCACACACGCACACATACACACACACACACATACACACACACACACACACACACACACACACACACACACACACACACACACACACACACACACACACACACACAACAACAACAAGCGTGAACATTTCCCTTGATAGCAATCAATATGTACTTATCTTGAACCAGGAGCAATATAGCTAAATCCTGATTGATACATGGATCTTTTAAGCAGTATGAAATGTCACCATGCAGAAATAACTGTGAGTGTAGCATTCTCAAATGTCACTATCACTCCATAACACAATTGTTCTGTGACTAAAAGGCTCTGATAGAACTGCGGGCGGTTTTTGACCTCGGATGAAGAAATGGCACAGTGGGTTTCTGTCTTGTATTTATTTATTTTTACTTTTTAAATCTTCAAGGCAATTCACCAAACTCCAAGGCACACTTTTATTGATCGCTAGGAAATGTCAAATAAAGATCATTATGATTATAATAAAGAAAAGAAGAAAAGAAAGGGGAGTGGGGGGGGGGGGGGAGAACAAAGAAAGAAATAAATAAATAAATAATAATCTCTGCAGGCCAAGTAACAAATAACTTAAATTTGATGGAAGAAAATGTATTGATATTGATTTTTTTTTTTTTTAATCTGATATACTATATTTTCCTCTGAACCTTGTGTTGTTTTGTGTTTGTTTGTTTGTTTGTGCAAGACCGCTATACAGCATAGTATTTTGGATTTCAGCATTCAAAAAGATGGAACACATTTAAATGAGTGAACGTGCCAATGTGCCGGGGACCCTTCATGCATTATGGAAATCATGGCCAGTAGCTTGTCAGAATGACAATTGGGGGCACACAATTGAATTGTACTTGTACAGGGCATACCAGGTGTCAAATTGGCCCATTCTATGTTGTGTATTGACAAATAGGCACATTAAGGCTGGGGGAGGGGGGGGGGGGGGGGGGGGGGCAGTTCTCTGTGTTCAGGCTTTTCCATACGGATGCATTAGATGCGGACGGAGCGTGGAAATGTTCTTTTAATGGCGGCCATGTTTGTTGTTGATGATCCATGAAACACCTTCTGGTCGGGACACCAGTGTGTTCAAAGCTGTGCTGTCGCCCCTCTGTGCAGTACCCTACACCGGTACGCTCCCCTCTTTAGCCAAGCTACATTACACACAATTATGTCAACGTATCGTACTCTGTCTGCCCCCATGTTGCTCACACATTCTCAGTCCACCAGTCTATCAATGTTTATAGGGTTGTGCATGTGGACAAAGCAGATAGAACGAACGCTCCTCTCGAATCTACAGTATATTGTTCATTTAGACTCTTTCAAATGTCTTTACTAACAGCTGAGAACAAGACGTTGAATTTCCCAAATTAATCACAAGTATCCCTATTCTGGGCATATGTCATAATTGACTAACATTTGCCAAAAATAGGAAAACATTCACTCAAGATCACACTAGGCCCTTTCCCACCAAAAGTGTTCTAGAACTGATTCCATTGTAGATTCTTGGAACCTTGGTGGTGCTCAGAACCAGTGGCCATTTTTTGGTTCCAGTTCTGAACCAACCTTTAGGGTTGTGAACCAATTAATTACTATAGAATCGTGCATTTCCCGTCAGTGTGTCGGGCACAGCCGCACAGTCAGTGTGTTGGTCACCAGGTCTTGTGACATCATCAGGACATCATCAAATTTCAAACTCTAGACGGGCCTGCCCCAAAGTTATTAGTGCAGCCGCGCCCAGCAGCCGGTGAAAACTAGAGTTTTCAACAGGCCCGAAAATTAAGGCCCGGCCCTACCTGGGCCCTCATCAAACCCTCTACACTCAAGAGAATGTCCCACTACCACCCTTAAATCTCCATATACTGTATGGAGCTGACCTGTTCTGACATTCCATATGTGATCTGACCTCATCAAACCCTGTACACTCAAGACATGCTCCTTATATGGCCAGTACAGAATTCATTCCATGTTGATCTGACCCCTGGGCGATCACTGGTGCTTTGGCATGGGGCCAAAGCGCCAGCGATCGCCCAGCAGTCTGCCGTCAACGAGGCAGATGTGTGCACGCTTCTCACCCTCAGGCGTCTTTTAGTAGAAACACATTGAACACTTTGAACATATTAGGCAGGAAAAAAATAACCAAATTGGTTCAACCCCAGTGTAAAAGTGGCCATTGTGTCTCAACACAAGGTCATGGACATAGCTTTTTACCGTTGCTTTTTATGAGTGTGCAGGGCGTGATGACAACAGCTTAAGTATGTGTTATCATGTTGCAGTCAGTGACCTCACCCTATACTGACAGTGACAATCTAAACTGCAATCTCTCTCTCTCTCTCTCTCTCTCTCTCTCTCTCTCTCTCTCTCTCTCTCTCTCTCCCTTTGTTTCTTTGGCTGTCTGTATGTCTGTCTGTCTTGTCTACACCTATCTCCCATTGTCTCTCTCTCGTCCTCCCTATAGCGTTCTTTGCCACATTGGATTTTCACAGGAACTTGAGCATGAATCTTTAATTAGCAACAGCTGTTCGTGTGTGTGTGTGCATGCGCGTGTGTTTATGCCTTGTTGAAGCTAACTATTCTCACAGGCTCACTGTGGGCTCAGTCACTCTTTCACACATTCATGCACATGTCAAATACTGTAGGGTGCATGTATGCACACATAATTATATTCATATAGTACAGCATGAACATGAGTGCACAATGCAAACTTTATAGCATCCAAATGTATTCACAAACGCATAACAAATACATGCACACTTCCGCAGTGTATATTTTACTGCCTCCATCTCCATCCTTTCATCGGTTTGCCACTTTCAGTCATTCTCTCTCTCTCTCTCTCTCTCTCTCTCTCTCTCTCTCTCTCCTTCTCACATTTTGCTCTGCTGTGAGCTATGAATTATGTATGCTACGCTTATGGTGTGAGAAAAGTTAGCTGGAGGCTATCCTTCCCCGCTTAACGATCATTAGCAAAGTCTTTCGGGCCAATTAGGGAGTCTGATGGCCAATCAGCTCCTATTCAGACCGATCCGACTCCTGCATAATGCAGCCCATCGCACCTGTTACTGCGTTGGCTCAGAATGAGATTCAGTATACTGTAGTAAAGCTCAAACGATAGATGGTTTTAAAGCTTATTATTAACCCATTCACCCATATGGAAAAAAAAGTAGAAGAAACATATATGTTGTCCTGTTGCCTCCAATAGTAAGTATTTACATTTTTTATGTATGTCATTTACATGTATGTCATGTAAAGTACATACTAGATTTTATATGTGAACTCTTGAAAGTGGCACCTTTCATACAATCCTCATATAAGACAATAAAGTGAATCATGTATGAATCAAGTAAACAACATGTATGTGATCTATGAGGTAAGTACATGGCAAACTGTATTTTCCTTACATGTTCCATACAATGTTTGTAGTTTTAAATTATATGAGATATATCCTTTCCATATATAAAAAAAATACCATTATAGTATGCATTTTATAGTTTGTAACCATTTAATTTACAAGAAAAGTATGGTTCTTTTATATGATTTTTATAACATTGTTATATGTCAGCCAATACATTATACCTTATAGTTATAAAAAAAACATATGTTTTATCTATGACTATATATAAGTTTTTATATGTGAAGTGTATGATAGGTATAAAAAACATATGCGCTATAGACCCCTGGGAGATGGTTGCTGAGATAGAGCACCACACCTACTATACCATCAACTCCCAATTCTTCCCGCATCACTTGCCGCACCCAAGCTGTGCTACTCATACGCTGAGTTGCCAGTGCCCAGGATCGAACCCACAAACTTGTGGTCTTAAGGCGAGAGCTCTACCGACTGAGCTACCCAGACACATCCTGACATATGTGAAGTGTTTGATATGCTCTCTTTATGTTTTTTTTTTTTTTTTTAGAAGATTCTTATAAGTTACCATAGCAGTATAAAATAAAATGCATTGGGAGGTACATGGGGGGACAATGGTGGTGACACTGGCTGGGGGGGCACTGGTTGGGGGGGCACTGGGGGCTTGTGTCACACTGGGGGGACACTGGCTGGGGAGGACACTGGCTGGGGGGGGGGGGGCATCACACTGGGGGGACACTGGCTGGGGGGCACTGGGTGGGGGGTGTCACACTGGGGGGTCACTGGCTGGGGAGGACACTGGCTGGGGGGGGGCACTGGGTGGGGGGATCTTAAATAATGTAGGAGTCATAAAATGTAAAAGGGAATACAACTCATTATTTTGTCATCTCATGTTATTTCATTGTAAGATTAGGTTTTGTTTATTTTGGATGTCTCTGTGACATACATGGCCTGTATAATGTATTGTATGGTTTCTATACAATATCCTATCAGATTTTGGTTTCACTGATGTTTGCCCAACTCTACAAGTTTGACAACACACAATTACTAAGGATTTTGTATGTGGATTTACTGCAGTAATTATTTATAAGTTCATATGTATTTCAATTTATACTAATTTACTAAGAATATTGTATGTGGATTTACCGTCACATATAGGTCTTATAAGTTACAAAATTATATAGGTTTCACTTTACAAAAACTTACTATGGCTCTTATATGTGCTTTGACTGTTATATAGTTCCTATAAATGACAAAATTATATAAGTTTCACTTTACAAAAACTTACTATGGCTCTTATATGTGCTTTGACTGTTTTATATAGTTCCTATAAATGACAAAATTATATAAGTTTCACTTTACAAAAACGTATTATGGCTCTTATATGTGCTTTGACTGTTTTATATAGTTCCTATAAATGACAAAATTATATAAGTTTCACTTTACAAAAAAATACTATGGCTCTTATATGTGCTTTGACTGTTATATATAGTTCCTATAAATGACAAAATTATATAAGTTTCACTTTACAAAAAAATACTATGGATCTTATATGTGCTTTGACTGTTTTATATAGTTCATATAAATGACAAAATTATATAAGTTTCACTTTACAAAAAAATACTATGGATCTTATATCTGCTTTGACTGTCATATATATTAACTACAAGTTTCATGTAAAACATATACAAATTTAGTATTTTTTTTTCCATATGGGCAAACTGGGAAAGCACCTGTGCATTTTAAATTTTGCACCTGGCTATTCAAAAATAGAAGCTGTACAAGCTTGCATCGCCAAATAATCTTGAAAGTACACTTTGTATTGTATGATATTTATGTTTGTTTAATATATTGGTGTCAGCGTGTTGGCACAGGATATATATTGTACTGTAAATTGTGTCTGAATAATCCCGTAAAATGGGCTGCAAAAGGCAGTCAGACACGTAAATACAATTATTCATTCATTCGTTTTTTTGTTTTTTGTTATATTCAAAGCTGAGCACCCACTGCCTTAAACAAAGGGCAGTTTCCAGAGGAAGCACACCTGTTGTCTCTTTCTTCATATGAATGAAATTTACGTCTGTGCATTTTGCACAATTGTGCTTTACATTCACCCCCGTCACGCACCAACGGTGGAGCCACGGAGGAAAAATGTTTTATACCAGCTGTGGACTGGACAGGCAGGGTGAGAGAAGTTCAGATTAGCTGTGGACTGGACAGGCAGGGTGAGAGAACTTCAGATTAGCTGTGGACTGGACAGGCAGGGTGAGAGAAATTCAGATTAGCTGTGGACTGTACAGGCAGGGTGAGAGAAGTTCAGATTAGCTGTGGACTGGACAGGCAGGGTGAGAGAAATTCAGATTAGCTGTGGACTGGACAGGCAGGGTGAGAGAAGTTCAGATTAGCTGTGGACTGGACAGGCAGGGAGGGGGAGAGAAATTCAGATTAGCTGTGGACTGGACAGGCAGGGTGAGAGAAGTTCAGATTAGCTGTGGACTGGACAGGCAGGGGGAGAGAAGTTCAGATTAGCTGTGGACTGGACAGGCAGGGTGAGAGAAATTCAGATTAGCTGTGGACTGGACAGGCAGGGGGAGAGAAATTCAGATTAGCTGTGGACTGGACAGGCAGGGTGAGAGAAATTCAGATTAGCTGTGGACTGGACAGGCAGGGTGAGAGAAGTTCAGATTAGCTGTGGACTGGACAGGCAGGGTGAGAGAAGTTCAGGCTGTTGATACCACAACTTTCTTGATTTGGCCCTAAGGCAGAGCGTTGTTGCATCCGTCCACTCTCTCTCTCCCTTTCTCTATTTTTAAGTCACAGGTTCATAGATTTTTTTAAATCTGATTTTAGTGTCAGTGACTCAGAGGTAACAAACGTATAAATCACAGAGATCATGGGCAGACATATTGAAAAGACTGTTGTTGTGCAAAACATGCCCCTCCAAGACAAAAGAAAAACATTTTCTCCCCTTCAAGTCCCAATTTAGTAAAACCAATTCCCAATTCCCCAGCCTCTCTACAAGTACTCCATCTCTGCTAACCCCCACAATCAGTCATTGGGAGGGTGAAGAAAGCCTCGGTCTCCTCCGATACCAGGGCCAGACACCATCTTCTTTCCACCCGACAGTGACAGGTCTCACTAAGGGGGCGTAACGCATGTGGAGGTATACACGCTACTTCCAACGTTAGGAGTCTGATTCATCAAACCTTTTTTGTCAGCGGATTTTGCTCGTTCTCACGTCTTCCATGGTTGATTAATATGGATATGTGTCATTATCCTTTTTACACGTGTTGATGCCCTTTTCATAGATTTTTCTTGTGAATCTATTAAAATCACCTGTTCATCTCTGCCTGAGATTGCATGAACTTGTGTTACTTCCGACAATTGAGGAGGTACACTTTCTTCATGTCCTTGCCTTACTCAATAACCAATGTGAGCTGTGTTGTCAACACAGCTGTGCATGTCCCAACACGGCTATCATTTCAGCACCCCAGCACCCATGTGCTGTGCAGTAGGCCTGCCTAACGTCAGTGCCATTTGGGTTGTGGCTGGGAGGGGAGGGCGTCGCGGGGATTTGACGTGGCTTTGTGGGGGATCTTCTCTTCTCTCTCTAAAACCTCATTTTCACCCACACACACTCACACTGACATGCCCTGGACCGTATGCTGTTTGCACCCTGGTCAGATGTGCATTGAGTGTTACTGTGGTGCCATGGTAACGACTCTAATAAGCCACAAAGCATGCAGCTAATTTCTCGACTCCACTGTACTACGTAGAGACACATAGGCAGTGGTGGAAAAACATACTCAATTGTTTTACTTAAGTAAAAGTATCGATACTGCAATGTAGAACTACTCCTTTACAAGTAAAATTCCAAATGTACTTGAGTAAAAGCACAAAAGTATTGGCATCAAAATGTACTTAAAGTACCAAAAGTATAAGTAGGCCTACTCATTATGCAGAACGTCCCATTTCAAGTTATCAAATGTATAATAAATCTTTTGAAAATGGCAAATCTATACAAGCAATATTGTTGAGTTATGGAGACTACATTATAGTGATCTGTATATGGATATAGGAAGTGAAACTAGAGGTTCGGGCCGCATATCGCACCTCACAATTTTTAGGCCGATTTTATCAACACAGGGCATCCTGAGGGGAGCCACTCCAACACAGGGCATCCTGAAGGGAGCCACTCCAACATGGCATCCTGAAGGGAGCCACTCCAACACAGGGCATCCTGAAGGGAGCCACTCCAACATGGCATCCTGAGGGGAGCCACTCCAACATGGCATCCTGAAGGGAGCCACTCCAACATGGCATCCTGAAGGGAGCCACTCCAACACAGGGCATCCTGAAGGGAGCCACTCCAACACAGGGCATCCTGAGGGGAGCCACTCCAACACAGGGCATCCTGAGAGGAGCCACTCCAACACAGGGCATCCTGAAGGGAGCCACTCCAACACAGGGCATCCTGAGAGGAGCCACTCCAACACAGGGCATCCTGAGAGGAGCCACTCCAACACAGGGCATCCTGAAGGGAGCCACTCCAACATGGCATCCTGAAGGGAGCCACTCCAACACAGGGCATCCTGAGAGGAGCCACTCCAACACAGGGCATCCTGAAGGGAGCCACTCCAACAGGGCATCCTGAAGGGAGCCACTCCAACACAGGGCATCCTGAGAGGAGCCACTCCAACACAGGGCATCCTGAGAGGAGCCACTCCAACACAGGGCATCCTGAGAGGAGCCACTCCAACACAGGGCATCCTGAAGGGAGCCACTCCAACACAGGGCATCCTGAGAGGAGCCACTCCAACACAGGGCATCCTGAAGGGAGCCACTCCAACACAGGGCATCCTGAAGGGAGCCACTCCAACATGGCATCCTGAAGGGAGCCACTCCAACACAGGGCATCCTGAAGGGAGCCACTCCAACATGGCATCCTGAAGGGAGCCACTCCAACATGGCATCCTGAAGGGAGCCACTCCAACACAGGGCATCCTGAAGGGAGCCACTCCAACATGGCATCCTGAAGGGAGCCACTCCAACACAGGGCATCCTGAGGGGAGCCACTCCAACACAGGGCATCCTGAAGGGAGCCACTCCAACACAGGGCATCCTGAGAGGAGCCACTCCAACACAGGGCATCCTGAGAGGAGCCACTCCAACACAGGGCATCCTGAAGGGAGCCACTCCAACACAGGGCATCCTGAGGGGAGCCACTCCAACACAGGGCATCCTGAGGGGAGCCACTCCAACACAGGGCATCCTGAGGGGAGCCACTCCAACACAGGGCATCCTGAGGGGAGCCACTCCAACACAGGGCATCCTGAGAGGAGCCACTCCAACACAGGGCATCCTGAAGGGAGCCACTCCAACACAGGGCATCCTGAGGGGAGCCACTCCAACACAGGGCATCCTGAGAGGAGCCACTCCAACACAGGGCATCCTGAGGGGAGCCACTCCAACACAGGGCATCCTGAAGGGAGCCACTCCAACACAGGGCATCCTGAGAGGAGCCACTCCAACACAGGGCATCCTGAGGGGAGCCACTCCAACACAGGGCATCCTGAGAGGAGCCACTCCAACACAGGGCATCCTGAGGGGAGCCACTCCAACACAGGGCATCCTGAAGGGAGCCACTCCAACACAGGGCATCCTGAGGGGAGCCACTCCAACACAGGACATCCTGAGGGGAGCCACTCCAACATGGCATCCTGAAGGGAGCCACTCCAACACAGGGCATCCTGAGGGGAGCCACTCCAACACAGGGCATCCTGAGAGGAGCCACTCCAACACAGGGCATCCTGAGAGGAGCCACTCCAACACAGGGCATCCTGAAGGGAGCCACTCCAACAGGGCATCCTGAGGGGAGCCACTCCAACACAGGACATCCTGAGGGGAGCCACTCCAACATGGCATCCTGAAGGGAGCCACTCCAACACAGGGCATCCTGAGGGGAGCCACTCCAACACAGGGCATCCTGAAGGGAGCCACTCCAACACAGGGCATCCTGAAGGGAGCCACTCCAACACAGGGCATCCTGAAGGGAGCCACTCCAACACAGGGCATCCTGAGAGGAGCCACTCCAACACAGGGCATCCTGAGAGGAGCCACTCCAACATGGCATCCTGAGGGGAGCCACTCCAACACAGGGCATCCTGAGAGGAGCCACTCCAACACAGGGCATCCTGAGGGGAGCCACTCCAACACAGGGCATCCTGAGAGGAGCCACTCCAACACAGGGCATCCTGAAGGGAGCCACTCCAACACAGGGCATCCTGAAGGGAGCCACTCCAACACAGGGCATCCTGAGGGGAGCCACTCCAACACAGGGCATCCTGAGAGGAGCCACTCCAACACAGGGCATCCTGAGGGGAGCCACTCCAACACAGGGCATCCTGAAGGGAGCCACTCCAACACAGGGCATCCTGAAGGGAGCCACTCCAACACAGGGCATCCTGAGGGGAGCCACTCCAACACAGGGCATCCTGAGGGGAGCCACTCCAACACAGGGCATCCTGAGAGGAGCCACTCCAACACAGGGCATCCTGAAGGGAGCCACTCCAACACAGGGCATCCTGATGGAGCCACTCCAACACAGGGCATCCTGAAGGGAGCCACTCCAACACAGGGCATCCTGATGGAGCCACTCCAACACAGGGCATCCTGAGGGGAGCCACTCCAACAGGGCATCCTGAGAGGAGCCACTCCAACATGGTATCCTGAAGGGAGCCACTCCAACACAGGGCATCCTGATGGAGCCACTCCAACACAGGGCATCCTGAAGGGAGCCACTCCAACACAGGGCATCCTGAAGGGAGCCACTCCAACACAGGGCATCCTGAGGGGAGCCACTCCAACACAGGGCATCCTGAAGGGAGCCACTCCAACACAGGGCATCCTGAAGGGAGCCACTCCAACACAGGGCATCCTGAAGGGAGCCACTCCAACACAGGGCATCCTGATGGAGCCACTCCAACACAGGGCATCCTGAAGGGAGCCACTCCAACACAGGGCATCCTGATGGAGCCACTCCAACACAGGGCATCCTGAAGGGAGCCACTCCAACACAGGGCATCCTGAGGGGAGCCACTCCAACACAGGGCATCCTGAAGGGAGCCACTCCAACACAGGGCATCCTGAAGGGAGCCACTCCAACACAGGGCATCCTGAAGGGAGCCACTCCAACACAGGGCATCCTGAGGGGAGCCACTCCAACACAGGGCATCCTGAGAGGAGCCACTCCAACACAGGGCATCCTGAGGGGAGCCACTCCAACACAGGGCATCCTGAAGGGAGCCACTCCAACACAGGGCATCCTGAGAGGAGCCACTCCAACACAGGGCATCCTGAGGGGAGCCACTCCAACACAGGGCATCCTGAGAGGAGCCACTCCAACACAGGGCATCCTGAGGGGAGCCACTCCAACACAGGGCATCCTGAGGGGAGCCACTCCAACACAGGGCATCCTGAAGGGAGCCACTCCAACACAGGGCATCCTGAGGGGAGCCACTCCAACACAGGGCATCCTGAAGGGAGCCACTCCAACATGGCATCCTGAGGGGAGCCACTCCAACACAGGGCATCCTGAAGGGAGCCACTCCAACACATGGCATCCTGAGGGGAGCCACTCCAACACAGGGCATCCTGAGGGGAGCCACTCCAATGCAGGGAACATCAGGACATGTGAGGTCCCCATAAGATAGCCGCCAGCTGACCTTTACTTCTGCCGCTCACATAGGTTAAAGAGGGAGGCAGGGAGTCCAAATTGTGGGCAAGACATTTGACTCGCTCTGCGGGCGGTGTCTGTTCTGAAGGCTGATGGAGCGGAACCAGCAGGTGATGGAGAATGTCATGACACTCTCAGCGAAGGAGTCTGGACTACAACGCTGTGAAGTATATTATGTCCTTGCTGACCATTGGTGGAAAGTAACTAAGCGCATTTACAAGTACAGTACTTAAGTATACAATTTTGAGGTATTTGTACTTGAGTATATGTCCAATTCCCAGTACTTTAACTTCTACTCCACTACATTTCAGAGGCAAATATTGTACTTTTACTCCACTACATTTATTTGAAAACTTTAGTACTTTGCAGATTTGGATTATTACAAAACATACATTAACGACTTTATCCCTATATGTACATTTCGGCCATTTGAAAATAGCCAATCTACATGCTCACAATGCGTTGCGATTTGAAAACGTATAACTTTCTACTTTTGGTACTTTAAGTACATTTTGGTGCCAATACTTTTGTACTTTTACTAAAGTACATTTTGAATTCAGGACTTTTACTTAGTAGTATAGTTCTATATTGTAGTATTAGTAGGGTGATCCAAACAGTTCATTTGAGGGACAGAAGTATCACTTGTGCGGGACAGGGGGGACGGGACGGGCTTAGCAACTTACTTAAATGCCTTGATGTCATATTCGACCACAGGCCTAATATTGCCTATCATTTTGTCATTAAACCCCTCTGGTGTCTCACATTTAGTTTTAAAATGTTATTTTTGGTCATGCGTGGTATAGGCCGACTTGGTACTGTAGTTGCCCCAGCCTAGAGGATATTTCTCATTATTTTAAGAGGCTTAAAAACACATCTTGTGGGACAACTAAAAACTCTTGGAAATGAGGGACTAACCCACGCATATGGTCACCCAAGTATTAGTGCTTTTACTAAAGTAAAAACTTTGAGTACTCTTTCCACCGCTGTATATTATGTTCTTGCTGACCCAAAAGGACTTGTGCTTCCTGGTGTTTCTCGAGGACCTCCTCCTCTGTGCTGGAGGCAGTGGTGGGAAAAGTACTAATTTAGCCTTTTGCTAATAGGTAAAAGTATCAATACTGCAATGGAGAAATACTATGTTAAGAGTAAAAGTCTGACATTTCGTAAAATTACAAAAGTATTGGCATAAAAAAAACAGTAACAAGCGTAAAAGTGGTTATTATGCAGCAAGTTCCGTTTCACAAGTTATCATTCATTACCAGTCCTTACCCGTTCGAAGATATGAACACCATATGTACATGTGTGGGTAATATGATGTAATAGATCATTCTACTCTACTGTATGTATTTTGAGGTGTACTCAGTCTGGTGCTGGGGCAGGGAGTAAGGGATGATCTTGGGAAGTTGGGATGGGCGCAAAATTTATTTTATTATAAGGCAAGTGGTCTGCGGTCCCCCAAGTGGTCCGCAAAGCCTTCTGTGTGTGTGTGGGGGGGGGACGTCTCTCTCTCGCACGCACACACACACACACACACACACACACAGTGCCCCGTCTCTGTCATTGCCATTGGGATAGGGTTATGTTATTTGTCCTGGCTGGCACGTATGACAGACAGACACACACACAAAATTATATTATACAAAAACGTCTAAGAACATTTGAGCTGTGAAGTTTTTCGACTGTTTTCTTTCCATTGCCACTGGTCAACACAAAGACATCAAGTCTTAACTTTCTTTCTTTCCATTGCCACTGGTCAACACAAAGACATCAAGTCTTAACTTTCTTTCTTTCCATTGCCACTGGTCAACACAAAGACATCTAATCTTGACTTTCTTTCTTTCCATTGCCACTGGTCAACACAAAGACATCAAGTCTTAACTTTCTTTCCATTGCCACTGGTCAACACAAAGACATCAAGTCTTAACTTTCTTTCCATTGCCACTGGTCAACACAAAGACATCAAGTCTTAACTTTCTTTCTTTCTAACTGAAAATGTTCTCACTGCACCTTTGAGGTGACTTGAAGAAAATATAGATATAAAATGAAAGGGTGTAATATAACGGTCTATCTAACACTATTGAAAGCTTTCCAACTGAAAGGTCAGTGTGTGTGTGTGTGTGTGTGTGTGTGTGTGTGTGTGTGTGTGTGTGTGTGTGTGTGTGTGTGTGTGTGTGTGTGTGTGTGTGTGTGTGTGTGTGTGTGACTGTGTGTGTGTGTGTGTGTGTGTGTGTGTGTGTGTGTGTGTGTGCGTGTGCGTGTGCGCGTGTGCGGGCATGCGAGCGTGCGGGCGCCTGTGGCTATTATGTTAGAGTTCCAGGGCAGATCAGACCTGAATGCCAAATAAAATAGATGTCTTTGTTTTTGTTCTTTTACCACTCTCTATCTTTCCATCTCTCTTCATTCCCTCTCTTTCTTTTCATCAACCCCCCTCTCTCTGTCTCTCTGTCTCTGTCTGTCTGTCTCTCTCTCTCTCTCTCTCTCTCTCTCTCTCTCTCTCTCTCTCTCTCTCGACCCTGTGGCCTGTTCAATGCCTGATGAAAATTCAATTTAAGAGTGCTGTGCTGTGAAGGGTCCCCCACCCCCCCACCTACCCCAGCCACTCCATTATAGGTTAAAAAGTTCACATAAGCTCCATATAAAAACTCACTGTTTGCAGGTGTTAGAGCTCAGGCCTCAGGGACATATTTTTACTGTGGAGATCAGCAGATTTCAACTGTGTGGCGAGTGATTGATAGATAGATTGATATAAGTAGATAGGTATAGATACAAGATCCCCAAAAAAGGTTCCCGTCCAGAAGGGGTAAAACACCAAAAGCGATTCCCATTTTATTTTTTCTTATATCACAATTTTGCAACCAATGTTTTCACCCAGTGTCAATTATCAAATGTAATCCTAGGCACTACACTTCCTCTGCCAACCTGGGGTGGCAGCGAACTGACCTCATGCTTCCTTCTAGGAATGGGATAAATAAGAAGTAGTGAAAATAGCCGATCTACAAGCTCACAACACGGTGTGAAGTGACACGTTGTGAGCTTGTAGATCACTTTAGGCAAACATCTAATCTCTCAATCCTTTGGGTCACTGGCTAAAACATTTGGGAAGCACTAGATGGATGGACGGGGGATAGACGGACACACTCGGACAGACAGACATACTGTATAGGTATAGCACAGAGGAGAATAGTATTAGTGAAAGGAGTGAATATAGAGAGAGTCGACGGAGTCTGAGAGAGATATGATGTCCATTGGCTTTCAGAAGGTCCACATGTATTCTGGGGGCCAATCATATATTATTCATTTTCATAAGGCACACAGTAATATCTCACAGACCTTATGGGTTCCATTTTGCCAGAGTGAGCCGAAGAATAGAATTCTTTATGAGCGGGGGTGGAGGTGGGGGTATGAAAATATTGTCCCTGATAAATGGATCTATCGGTGTATCCTGAATGTGAGCCCGTCGCGGTTTGGTCCAAATACACAGAAGTTGAATTGAAATTCAGGTGAAAACAAAGAGGCTGGCTCTTCTCCCTGAAAACAAAGAGGCTGGCTCTTCTCCCTGAAAACAAAGAGGCTGGCTCTTCTCCTGCCACCATCAGAGCTGAAAAGAATCATTCTATATTTACATGGCCGGCCCCTCGCTCTCCGCTTGTCTTGCTCTCTCTCTCTCTCTCTTTGTCTCTCTTGCTCTCTCCTCCTCACTTTCTCCGTCTGTCAGCGTATGCTTTTCAAATCTACTGTACCTTTTTCATATTTCTTTTAGTTTTTCTCTCTCTCTCTCTCCCTATAATTTCCCCTGCCTTCAGCCCCCAAACTAGTCTGTCCGTCTGTCTGTCTGTCTGTTCATGTCTGTCTAGCCTTTCTCCTTTCCCGGTATTTTGCCATACTGTTATCATCTCTCTCTCTCTCTCTCTCTCTCTCTCTCTCTCTCTCTCTCTCTCTCTCTCTCTCTCTCTCTCTCTCTCTCTCTCTCTCTCTCTCTCTCTCTCTCAGTGGGAGGTGGTTAACAACATAACTAGTATGTGTGACAGCTGACTCCGGATTCATTTACACTTTTAACGATGTTCATCAGCACCCCTATACAGTGTGCCTATCCTTCACACACGCACACACACACACGCACACGCACTCGCACACACACACACACACACACACACACACACACACACACACACACGTGTTTGGGTTCTCAACTCCATGTAGTGGAGTAAAAATCCCCTGGTTTCGGTACTCTATAATCCCTGCATGTTACTATAGCCTGGCTAATAAGCCAGACCGAATCAGCCGTTGGCAAAAAAAGATACACATAGTGTGATTTGAGTCTGGCTTATTAGACAGGCTAGCATGTTACTACCTGTTCACTTTTTAACAGTTTGTATCATTTGTTGTACTCCAGGAAAAAAACATAATAACTGCAGTTCTGCCATGGCAATTGACCAAATGCACACTGGTGTCCATCTTGCCATCAGAGTTTGGAAGCACTCGCTTTCAGCAAAGCAATGTCCTGCTGCCTCCTGCATTATTAAATTCAAAACAGGTGTTACGCATGGGCCATTCAGTGATATCCAACGAGGGCCAGAAACAAGCTCACAACAGTGGAATCTTATGAAACAAACACTTTGCAGATAGGAAGAGGATAATTCAAGATTTTTGTACAGCTGCAATGTTGGTGAGTTTGACGTCGTTAATACAATCAGATAGGACTTTTCTGTTTGTCAACAGGAAATTGCACTTATAGTTACCACTCTGCCATTAACTTATATGGCAAGATGGCTGAGGTGTGCATATGGTCAATTGAATCCCCCCATGAAATGATAAAGGTACTATCTATCTGATTGGAAGCTATGATGTTTGAAAGCTAATACTAGGGGGCAGTATTCACCACAAAGACAAATTTTTCTTTTCCCCTCAGAATACTTACTATTATAACTATTATCTTTTTGTGTGTCTGCGCATATGAAAAAAAGAGTAACCAGTGAGATTCAATCTGATGTCACCATGGTAACCAAAATGTTGCCAGGGACAACGGGTGTGCAGTGAGCACGCAATGGCAGGACCAGGTAGTGGTTTTTACTGTACAGCTGTACAAAGAGATGGACAGAGAGGGTCCAGGCGCATGCCACATATAGGCTCTGGCCTGACAGCGTGTCGCGTGTTCGAGTCCCATGACGACCTTTGCTGCATGTCTCTCCCCTTCTCTTTCTCCCACTTTGCTGTCTGTCTTCACTAATAACTATCAATAAAGGCAAAAGGCCAAAAGTCTTTAAAATAAATCACACCCGTGTGAACTGAGTGGTGAAATCCCCCCCCCCCCCCCCCCCCCTCCTCTCTCTCTCTCTCTCTCTCTCTCATTAGCAGGGAACAAACAGTACAGCACTATCTCTCTCTGTTTCTGACAACAGCGCCCCTACTGGTACTAATAGTCATACTCGTGCTCATTAACGACACAGGTGAACGACACAGACATTGCTGTTCCTTGGAGTGGTTGCAGAGAGAGAGAGAGAGAGAGAGAGAGAGAAGGGGGGGATTGTGTACAGCAGGGGTGCCCATTACGTCGATCGCGGTCGACCAGTCGATCGCAAGCGCTCCGCAGGTAGACCGCATGGCCAAAAAAGAAAAAAAAAACAATCCTCGCCTCGGGCAGGCGGCGGCGGCTTTAAAACCCCCCACAATGCAGTGCCTTGTTTTCAAGTGTGGGGAACGTCGGGTCTGTTCTGTTGTTAAACAAACAAATTAAAAGGATATCTATCCATCATTGTTCATATAGGAAGATGCGCGCGGCAAAGAAGCCTAAAACATATCACTTCCATGCAGAGTGGGAAGAAGATTATTTTTTCACAATGTCACATTCCAAGTCCAACTGCGTTTGCCTTACTCGAGCCCATCGCTACATTCATGTGCTTCGAAAATAGCAACACTTTTTAACATGAACTCTTCTGCGTTGGAGAATGAGATCATGGCACTGCAGGATGACATACAGTTAAAGTTGCGCGCCCGCGATGGAGAGTTTTGGAAATTACTCGTGGAGGAAAAGTATCCAAACATCAGGACTTGTGCAGCCTCGCTCACAGCGTTATTTGGCTCCACATATTTATGTGAATCAGCGTTTTCCCACATGAAGATAATTAAGTCCAAATATCGTTCCACGTTCGTTAACGGACGATCATTTGGAGGCCTGTTTGGAAGCTGTCAGCAGTGACTGTCCGGATTACGCAGCGCTGACGGACTCCATTCAGTGCAAGGCTGCAAGCAGTCATCTGATTAGAGGGATAGTTCATATTTTTTTAACTTAAATTGTATGAAATACTTTCCATTAATATAGTGGTTGCAACTGTATTAATTGATTACCAGAGTCCTGTGGTGGGAGTTCTGCTCTGGTTGAGTTGATGCATTATTCCTTCATGTGATTGTGTATGCTTTTTATGTGTTATACCTTTAATATTTGTAACATTTTATGAGCAATATATTACAAATTGAAATTGATTGACGTTATTACAAAGAGTAACTTTAACAAAAAATCTCTTCTTTGCAATGTGGGGTAACTGAAAAGGTAAATAAATAGAATTGATTTTGAAACAGTCCAAATGCCTTAATGTTATTTATTTTGAGTATTTTAAGCAATGGGATAATATTTGTTTGGTTGGTAGATCACCTTGAGCTGGCAATTTTAAAAGTAGACCTCAAGTCAAAAAAGTGTGGGCACCCCTGGTGTACAGGGTCCGTCCTTTGTGTGTGTGTGTGTGTGTGTGTGTGTGTGTGTGTGTGTGTGTGTGTGTGTGTGTGTGTGTGTGTGTGTGTGTGTGTGCCGTGCCCGTGCGTATGCGTGTGTGTGAGCGTATGTGAGATAAATCATGTTAATAAGGTGGTACATCATCTGCATTTCAAATTAAACATGGTCTCTATCAGCCGCTCTCACCGTGTTATCTGGAAACACACCACACGGGGCCCGCTAGCACTAGACGTTAGCACAATGTACAACACGATAATCTACAGGTGTGTCTATGAGTTTGACTATTCAGGTCAGAGTATTCACTTTTATTTTTACCACATACGGTATTCACCGTACGCGTGTCCCTTTTTGGAGCTTCCGATGGAAGTCTGATGGACTTCACACAAATCAATGCACTTGCTTCAGATAGATCTATAAATGCTTCTCTCTTCTAAATCAGTGGTTCTTGCAACGTTTTTCAGGCCATGACCCCCAAAAGTTTATATTTGAACTGGGGACACCCCCACTCTGATAAGCACTTGAGTTGAGGCTTTCAATTTGACTCGGTTCAACAGATATTAATATTTTGAAAAATAACAGATATACCATTACTGCATCAACAAACTACTCTTTCTTTTCTTTTTTCTTTTTAGTACTGAGGTTACACCTAGAGCTGGGTGATATATCAAAATATAATAGGCTATCATTATCTTAACATGAGACTATAGGGTGACCAATGAGCAATGTGTTGAATTCAGACACGCATTTGTTAATGTTTTCTGGTTGGTTATAGGTGAGCATGTTTACATGAAAAGAACATGATAAACGTTTATGCAACCACTGAAAACAGCTGGTGGTGAAGAGCTTAAGTGCTCATGGAAGTGTCTCACCCTCAGTTTATTTTTTTTGACCCTGCAGCTTTCATTTCTGTTACATGTCTTCTGCATACTGTAGGTCCTAGCTGACGTCCTGTACTAGAGTGATAGACAGCAGTACTGCATGGATTAATGCCAAGCATGCAACAGGAAGAAGAAGAAGAAGAAGAAGGATATGTTTTACTAGAAGGCAAACATTTATTGAGCTTGGGTATCGAGCGCCGTTATTTCCACAATGCAAAGCTCTCTTCCTCACGAGAACGTTGAGCGAGCCGTGCACTCGACGCGTCGAGCGCCGGGTGTTTTGTTCACCGTAACAATGCTGCAAGGACATGTTCCATTTTGATATGTCAGTATCAGGGCCTTCCTTTTGGAATGGCTGCCATTGTTACGGCAGATTAACTGTTCGCTCACTCTACCAGAGTATTCATGAAGTGTTAATATAAATATTATTTCCCAGCCCAGGCATGTGGCGGTGCATTGTGTGCCAGGTGCTTTGATCTACACAGGGATTAACCCGAAGGAAGTCTGTGTCAATCTGCGCTGTTATTTGCAAATTACAATGTTTGGATGGATGAAAGAGACCGGGATGTTTTTAATGCAGTCGGCGTATTTAACATAACAAAAGGATGTTTTCCTCAGCATCCTTATTGTACCCCCGAAAACCCTGATTTCATTCAGTCGGTCTCTTCCTTTCTGTGCCCTGTTCTTAAGTTCTTTAAGCTCACATCTATCACTTTCCTCCTTTCTATCACCCTCTCACCCCTCACACACACACACACACACACACACACACACACACTCGATTTGTCTGACCCCCCCGGTCATCCTCTATCTCTGATGATTCGCCCCAGACATAAAGTGCTTGTTTTTTGCGTATTTATTTATTTTATTTTGTTTGCCTTGAGACGGCGGATGTGGTTTTCTTCTTCTGTGTTGACGGGGAGGTCAAGCTATAAGGGTGATGTGGTTATGGGTTTTGCAATTAGAGAATTTACATACGGTAATGGGGGAATGTTAAGGAGGCGCAGTGCCGCTCCCTGACGGGATTGACGGCATTCTGAGACGAAGGGGTTAGAGACAAAATGACCTCCGAAAACATGGACTGATCAAGGAGAGAGAGAGAGAGAGAGAGAGAGCTGCCGACCTCAGAGAAAGTGAAGCAATCTAGCTCTTAATTTCACAGACAGTCATTTACAGGCGTTTCTTTTTCATTTTTTCATTTTTTTCATAAGAGACAGAGATTAAATTGTTTTCATGCATCGATAATGTCTTACATTTTGCATGAGAAAGAGCGAGAGAAGGAAAAACTGTGACTGACCTCGAAGAATCATACTGATCTTTGGGTGATCTTCCTGGTAATTTCACAGTCTCGTTTGCAGGAGTTTTTTTAGATGAAGATGGGAGAGTGAGAGAGAGATGGAATGGGAGATGGAATCTCTTCATGTATTATCACATATTAACATATCATTTATTTTTGCATGGAGGGAGGTGTAAAGAGGGCATTTGAGGGCAGTGGTCTTCTATTTATCTCTCGGTCTCCCTATCTGTCTCTCCATCTATCCATCCATCTCTAAATAACATAACCCCGATCTCATTTGATCTGTTCTCATCCGTCGTCATCATGTCAAATACCAGTGGTGGAAAAAGTACTCAATTGTTTTACTTAAGTAAAAGTAGCAATACTGCAATAAGTACTCTGTTACAAGTAAAAGTCCGGAATTCAAAATGTACTTTAGTAAAAGTACAAAAGTATAGCATAACAATTTACTTAAATTACCAAAAGTAGAAATTACTCACTATGCATATTTTCCCATATCAAGTTTTCAAATGTATCTAAATATTTTGAAAATAGCAGATCTACAAGCTCACAATGCATGACCATGGTCATGCCTGGGGGTGACTGACTGACTGACTGACTGACTGACTGACTGACTGACAGGAATGCACGATTTCATAGTAAATGCGACCTATGGTCGCAATTTAAATATAAATGTTTAAGAAGCAGTGAAAATAGCAGACCTACAAGCTCACAATCTGACATGAAGAGACACGCTGTGAGCCCCGGGCTAAATGTCTCTTTTGGGTCTTGAGCTTTTTTGTGTATTGGAGGAGGCATGTGCTTTCATTACCATCCGTATAGGACCAACCAATCCCAAGACCAACCAGTAGGGTTTGCAGTGACAGGAGTCACAGGGCTGTGTTTTGGGGGATTTGGGAATTGGCACAATGCATAAATTGGGAGAAAAGGCGAAAACTGCCAGAAGATTTTTCCATCATTTCTCTTTTTTATATTATACATTGCCAACTTACATTAGATCTAATTGACGTGAACCCAAACCATACATTGAGACCGCACATTTTGCATAAAACCATGGCAGGTTGATTCCTTTGTGATTCACATTTTTCCTTCAGTTTGCAGCTAAATACACACTGTGGTTGGCATGATTTGCATAAGAATGAACATAAACACACACATTTACATGCATGTGGTACGCTCCCAACAGACACACAGACAGCTTTGATGTGTTGTGGCTTTGTTCAATGACATTGTGAATAAAATGGAGAGATCACAGAATACACGCACACGCGTGCACAACACACACACACACACACACACACACACACACACACACACACACACACACACACACACACACACACACACACACACACACACACACACACACTTACACATAACTCTGCCAACAATAGGCTATACCCCGCTGCAAATTTAAGACACATATTGAGATTACACCCGCCTATCCCCCCAGACCTTACACGTAATAGGTTTCAGGAGCTGTCTAAGTAATTCTTTGCTTGTTATACACACACAATTAGTTTCAAAGTAGCTCTTTCTGAATATAGTCTCATTACATCCTCACTCTTCCACAACCTCCTTAGAGGCAGGTGGATTTAGCGAGCTCACTGTTTCTTATGTGGCAGTGTGCTAATTTAGCCATTAAGCCAGAGGTTTGCATGCATGTGCGCACGTGCGTGCGTGTGTGCGTGCGTTCACCATCACAGATGATTCATATCATATCTTCTATATCTGTTCTGTCATCTGTGCTCGCATGCAACACCACCTAGAATGGTGAGAGATATGGGAAGTTGTGAAGTTCCTGTTTCTAAATCTGTTTAATGAGATGGGAAGGATGTGCAGATGATTATGCTTCACTTCAGAATGTGACAATAAATAAAATAAAAACCCAGGGTAGTGTATATGTATACTACTATGGACAATGGACATAGATACCTTCATTTCACTTCATTCAATCCAGCCACATCCTTCACTGGCAAAAGAATGAAAACAAGGCCTACATATCCACTTCATATTTATTAAAGTGCTGTAACACAATTTTAGCCAATCAACCATAGAAACTAGGAGGATCCAAAATGCTGCTGTGATTTTCTGCCAACAGGCTTTTCCGAAAATGTTCCAAATGGCATGGCCTCAGGTTTCTACAAATTGTCACAAGGGTTCTCTCCTCTCAGGTTTCCTCCCACAGGCAATGGAAAATGCCATCATCAATTAATGCAATCTCATAAATGACTAATCTAGACACATCACTTTCCCTGAAGAACCCGACTTTCCCGACTGAATTGATAAAGAACTCTTTCCCTGAAACCCGACTTTTATTTTATTTGGGTTTTAATGTGGACGATCGCGAAATGTAGCTACGTTGACTGCCGGGTGATTCTTCAAAGGTTACTGAAAAACTCCATCAATGAAGCCCAAATTACGATAACAAATAACGGTGCTGTAGTGTATGGGCAAAAAAGGCCATATCACACCTCTCAGTTTTGTGTAAAATCTTTAAAAACAACCTCCACTGCTTTGACTGCTTTGACACTGCTGTCTTCCAGTCAGGATTTTGACCACTGAGCAGTGGTTGGAAAAGTACTCACATTTTTACTTAAGTAAAAGTATCAATACTACAATGTAAAATACTCTAGAATTCAAAAATGTACTTGAGTTAAGTAGTACAAATCTCCATATTTAAACTTTTAGTGTTTTTTCGTGAATTAATTCCCTACTTGATGATCATACTACATAAAGACAATATGGCTGAATTTCAGTTTGTATTACTGGAGTGGAAAACTGGGGTACTTCCTGACACAGTAATACATTGGTTTGAATCATACATATTTAAAGGACAGGGACTACTTTGGTCTGTAATTACACTATTTCATATCCGGTGTTCCCCAAGGCTCCATTCTGGGACCTCTTCTGTTCAACATCTGGCTCAGATTATGGAAAACAACAAAACTTGTTGCCATAATTATGCATGTGATACACACATTTACACATCAACACATCAACGGGGACTATACAAGTCCAATACAAGCACTGCTGCATTGAACAAATCAACGTTTGGATGTGCTCAAAATTTCTGAATTTATTCTTAATCTATTAAACAAAGACAGACCTGAAATAATATAATATATAATATACTTTTGGAGCTAAATAAGACTTTCAGGATTTTACTACGGTATGCATCCCTGCACTTTGCCTTTCTGTCTTGTCAGTCTCACTCACTCACGCACGCACGCACGCACGCACGCACGCACGCACACACACACACACACACACACACACACACACACACACACACACATTTATACATCAGCAAATATGCAAATCCTTGGCAGACCTTGGCCTAAATGGAGGGAAAAGGTTAGATTAGAATACTGATGGGAAATGTTGCTTGTGGATTTGTTTTTTGAAACGTAAGCAAAAGTTAAATTAAAGTCATTTTGTTTTCCTGATTTCTTTCTACTGTATGCTCAGGACTATTTTACTTCTCATGAAAGGTTTCCGCCCCACTGTAAACTGAGACCCGAGAAAAAAAATGTTTTATGAAGTTTTTCCTTCATGCTGCTACATTTCTTTCCCTCTCCTTTTTCCTCATTGTTTCTTTTGCAACAGTAAAGTGAAATTATAGACATCGTCTTTTTCCTAAACTGAGGCTGAGGTGTTCCTGCCAAGTATTCATTTATAATCATTCTTGTCTCTTCAACATTGTTTGTCCCTGTTTGTCCACCCTTACTGTGTAATCAGTAAGGGTGGCTAAAGCAGTGGTTATCAACCAGTGGTCCGGGGACCAACCCTAACCCTTTAAATTAAAACCATACCTACTTAAAGGGGAGGGACGGCGGTGGCTCAGGGGTAGAGTGGCCGGATGGTAATGTTGCCAGTTCGAACCCGGGCTCCCCCAGAATTCGTGTCGAAGTGTCCTTGAGCAAGACACTGAACCCCGAATTGCTCAAGATGTGCTGGTTGGTGCCTTGCATGGTTTCCGCTGCCATCGGTGAATGTGTGTGTTTACAATCTATGTAAAGTGCCTTGGATAAAGGTGCTATATATAATGCACCATTTAGGGGAAAAACACGCATTTTCAACATTGAACTATATAGTTGTAGGAATAATAAAAAAGTCCTTCCCTACTTGGAGGTCTAGAACATGGGGTCATGTGATCAGTGACATCATGTGCGGACATACTTTTTGGAGAGTTTTTATGGGGAGTACATCTTTGTGATGTCATAGATCACATGACCCCAAGTTCTACCATACAGCATGGAATTGTGGACAAAATCTTATCCAACCACAACAAACGTCTTGGGACTGAGAGCCAGTGGTTTTCAACCCTAAAGCACTTCAAGTACACACTGAAGAAGTGCTCCGGGCAGTCTGCCTGAAGAGCCGGCAAGAATTCTAAATGCTTGGTCTGATTGGACTCTGATGTCCATGGATGCGTACACCTCCCCTTGGGACGGCTTTCGTCAGTCCCTGAGGGTCACAAACCTTGAAAGAACAACAGGTTTTTTTTCATGTGCAACATAGCAATCAATCACCTAAAGTACTTTGTAGAAACAGTGTTTCATTATACAGTATCCAATAATCCACCTATCCGTCCGTCCGTCTGTCCGTCCGTCCGTCCGTCCGTCCGTCCGTCCGTCCGTCCGTCCGTCCGTCCGTCCGTCCGTCTGTCTGTCTGTCTGTCTGTCTGTCTGTCTTCTATTCCATGACTCCCAATGGTGGTGCAAATGACTTTTTCTGGTGGCCAGGCTGTACAGACGTGACACATCTCAGCTCTCTGTGGGGATCAGGGACAATCGACAAGACAACTAGTGGTGTGTGTGTGTGTGTGCGCGCACATGTGTGCGGTGTGCGTGTGGATATAGGGGTGAGACTAGAGCTGCATGGCTGACTGATCGAAACCTCCCCGGGGACAAGGCCCTCTATTGATCTGTCTAGATCTGTGGCCGTCACATTGCCACACACACTTATGTGCTCGCTCGCATGCACGCACACATGCCCGTGCTTGCGCGCACACACGCACGCACGCACACAGGCGCGCGGCCGCACTTGCACACACACACACACACACACACACACACACACACACACACACATATACACATTTATGCAGAGTATAGAATCTGAAAAACCCAAGATACAATAGCGGACCATGCAGTCTGAAAGGTGGAGATAACATCTAACTATCTATCTTGAGCACGTGAACAAGACATCCTGTTTGGCGAGCCAGTGTCTCATTTATAAAACGCACACAATTGACTCTGCAGTCAATAGGCCCCATTTCTACTTCATCAGCTTTGATGAAACACATCCCATTTTACATCATATGTGACTCTTTTTGATACAGAGACGTCATGGCGGCAAGACTAACTGTTCAGGAGAGGAGAAAAACTGATTTTATTTTTTTGAGTGGTGCAACCACTCTCTTACAGAGCTATGTGTGTGGCTGCCTGGCTGGCTGGCTGGCTGCCTGGGTCTGAGCACGAAAATAGCATGATTTTTTTTCACCACCTGTGCGCAACCTAACACACACACAAACATGCATATTAACTGTATTATGATGATTTTGGGTGTGCCAGTACAGTACAGTGACAGTACAGTACAGTAGAGGGTACAGTAGAGGGACCCCCACACGGTAACTCTGTCATTTCTCAACCGTTTCGGATGGGCCGGCACCCTGTCCGTGGTCCTGTGGGTCTGGAACCCCCGGGGACCCCCACACAGAGTTGCATCACTCACTTCACACAGGTGTGACTTTTTAAATTACTTGCAAAATTTGTTAATAGCACAGGCAGACATTTCACATACTAGAGCATGTCTGAAATAAATGTCATGTAAATATGAAATAAATAGTTGCTAGGTCTGATGTTAGAGACCAGAGAAGTGAACCTTTCAAGCCTGTTTTTGCTGTTTCTCTGCAAGACATTACTCTATAAGCCATATCTCCAAAACTGGTGGATCAAACTGAACAACCAATATGTCAATTTGAAGCTATGATTTCACATGACATGAACAAACAATTTAAAAATATTCAATGACTCGGTCAAAAGCGGTCACATATGAGTTGTGTGGACTTTATTACAAGCTAGCGGACACAGAATAGCTGTAAAGTACCCCAGGGCTGTCTAAATGTAATGAAGAGGTATACACATTCAATACCCAGTGATTTAATCAGTGGTGGAAAAAGTACTGTTTTTTAAATGTATCTTAAATACAGCAGTGGCCCGGTCGGAGCCGGGTCCCTTTGATGCCGGGTCGCATTGTATCGACCTCCCGTCCGACCGATTACTAACACTATTCCAAACCTTAACCCTAACATCAGTCTTAACCGGCCACGCTCCTCGCCCTGTACTGTGACATGATACCGCACGGCCCCCCTGCTGTGTCACACCAGATGTGGCTCTCTTGTTCTCTCGCCTCCGAGAGCTTCCAGGTAATACGGCTGTATGGGCTTCTTTAGCAACATGATGGATGAGGCATGGGGAAAATACATGATCCTGAATATTAGCGGGACGAGAGGGAGACATACTGCACGGAGGGGGGAGAGCAAAGACGAAGGGTAGAGTAGAGGGAGGGATGATTTAGAGATGTTATGTACGTACACGTGTGATTCTGTGTGCATGTCTCTGACTGTGCGTGCGTGTGTGCGTGCGCGCGCGTGTGCATGCATGCGTGTGTGTGTCGACACAGACTACAGTACAGACTACAGACTACTTCTCGCTGCGTGTGCACATGTGTGTATTTCTTACATCTGTCTTTCAGCAGCATCCGATGTTGCTCCTGTCTCTCCTGCTGTGTCCGTCTTTCTTTTTACCTGACCGTGTTCGGGGCGGACACATTGATTCATTTCTCAGGGTCTGGATCCACCTGGCCCGCCAGCAGGGGAGCACTCAACAACCTAACATCTTCACAGTGGCGTGCAACGGACCATAATGCGAGGTGCAGGACAGACAACACAGCTGAGGTTAGGACTTCTCCATATGAGGCGTGGAGACGGAATGAGCAACCATATGGATAAACTACACTATATGCGTGTGTGTGTGTGTGTGTGTGTGTGTGTGTGTGTGTGTTATGAGCTTGGATTGGAATACCAGCCAACTGTTTTAGACAACATTTGCATTTGCAAGTTCAGTCAGATAACTCACGAATAGATTTAACCAATATTTATTATAGAATGAGAATTGTGCATGTAATATTTTATCTTGGCGTCCGGCTCTGCTAAATGTTTTCTCCCTGCTCGGCACAATTAAACACCATCATTAAACATTAAGAGCAGGGAGATACAGTACCTTTTTGGCTGATGAATGAATATCAACATCCTAATACATCCTAATACTGGGGGGTCAAATTATGACAGGCAATTCCTGCTGTCAAAATATGACCCCCCCAGTCAAAAAACACTTTGTTTGAAATAGACACTCATGCTTTCCAAGGTGTGATTTGGGTACTACCTGTCAGGGAGTGTTGGTGAAGTGAGAGAGTGTGAGTGGCCGAGATTTTGTGTATTGGAATTTGGCTCTTGAGTACAGTATATGTATGCAACCTTGAGCACAGCATAAAACCCCTCGAGTATATCTGACTGAACTAACTCCGCAAGCTACGTATCATTTACATTTATCTAATTAGGCTATATCATAGGAACAAAGGGAGTCTATACCAACGCACCTCAAGCCTGGAATGGCTGGTCCAGTGCTTCACATGGACAAGGACATATATTGCAGAAGGAGGAGAGGACACTGGAGCAGCACGGACATTTAGAGCCTTTTATTATAGGTGCTAGTATGCCTATGCGGTCTTCATCAGTCATGACTCTGATGAAGACCGCATAGGTCGAAACATTAGAACTACGGTAGAACTACGCTGAACTACTATACTTTCCTGATTAAGGCAAACAAAGAGGTTTCTTTAGAAACCAAGGTTTTGTAAATGGAGTGAGCAAAATACCTCACCCTATGGGATGTTTCCTTTATAAAGGAAACATCCCATAGGGTGAGGTATTTCGTGAACGGACACAAAACCATTGTTTCTAAAGACAGTGCACATCAATCTGACAATTATTAGCATTTTTCCATTCCACTCCACTCCACTCCATTCCATTCCACTCTGTCAATGACAGAGCAAAATTGAGAAATAAAAAGGTCCCACAACGATCTGCTATCACCTTTTATGCCTTTGTCTTCTGTTTAAAAGACCTCAGATTGGTTATCAATTTGACACTGGTTTTGAGGCTGTTCGACTGTGTGGCTCCTACGTAAGTAAATTATCCTTTGGCCACTTTATTACAAGCAGGGGGGCTCACATCTGCTATATATAGGTTCATTAATAATGACAATAAAAATAAAAATGTTACTCTTTCTCTTTTTTCCCCCTTTTTTTTTACACATAACTTTTTATTGAATTTTTACGTTTTGCAAGTCTCTTTCTAAAGACATGAATGTCAGATGTCTGTTTTGTCCCATTTTCTTTCAATCAATGACAGTTTAAATGCTCTCCAGATGCCTTGGTTTCCGGCAAGGAGATATATTCGTAAAGACAATGTAACGTTATGTCAATCTGCATGCTCCCATACAGATAATTTTTGCTTTTTTTGTAATGATTTCTTACCATTCACACACACACACACACACACACACACACACACACACACACACACACACACACACACACAAAAACACAACACAACAGTATTATGTCAAACTAATTATTTACAAATTTACATCATGGACACATTTGGAAGCCAATGTCAGGTGGACTGTGAGAACCACAGTTAGGAACTAAGAAAGCGAGATCTTTTGGCCTTCCGTCCTTATCTGGTGACTGGTGAGAGAAATTAGATGAACAGGGAAACAGAGGGAGAGTGAATCAGTGATTGATTAAACAGTGACAAATAGTTCAAGCACAGGGTTCAACCATGGGCTGACCAGACATCATGGTGCATTCTGCTGCTCCTTGCAAACCGGTAAATGGGGACATTTATCACAAGAAGAGGACTTATGCTATCATATTGCTTGTGTAGCTTCAGAGAACAGCACCAATAAGCATTGGCTTTGCATTCCAATGGCTTTTTCTTGGTGTCGTGACATGAGCTGCATTTTTTGATCATTTATCTACGGTATGTGAACTGATATCAGAGGAACGTTAATGTTTCATGGGCAAATCCAGTTTTCCCCTTCCTCTAAAGTTAGGGATTATTCACAGGCACTTGTCATCAAATCTAAAATTATTGACCACCTTGTGTTCACCATTTATTTTTTAAGACTCCCTTCAAGGACAAAATCCCAAGTGGTAACTAAAGACTTTTATCAAGTGGTAGCGTACCATAGGGTGAATTTAGATTAGCTTGAAGAAAATATGTTTGAGTTTACCTCCCGTCTGAAGATGTGAAGCTATAAATTGTAAAATGCTTTAAAAAATGACCAGCCAGAAAGAATACGCCCTCGGCCTGAATGCACAGAGTAGTATAAGAGCAGGAGCTAAGAGAGGGTGAGTCAGTGATAGATGGGACACAATGAAGAATACGACCACAGAGGTCAGCCACGGGTTGGCCAATCATTAGTCTTGCTAGCCAAGTGAGACAACAGCACAACAACAGCAAGCACAGACATTCGTGTAGAACGGTTCGTACAACTGAGATCAACGACAACCTAATAGTTTCCGATACAGCTTGACAGACAGTTGAAGGAACACTAATTCCAAGAAACATAGACTTCTAGGGGCTGTATTTTGCGTGTCTTAAGTACCAGGTCTTATTCCCTAACTTGAGTAAACTAAAGACCTGGAGGTGTGATCAATGGCATTTGGCTATTCTGAGTAGCCAAAGAGCATTGATCACGCCTCCAGGTCTTTAGTTTACTCAAGTTAGGGAATAAGACCTGCATGGTCCTTAAGACACGCAAAATACAGCCCCCTGTCTCAAAATGCTTAGCAGCACAATTTAATCCTTCCCCTTCCCCCATGCTAAATTTGAACAAATCAACCCCCGGTTCAGTTTGGAACAAGGCAAATATATTCCAGCTTCATTAGAAAGGAAGAATGCAATATGTAATAACAAACAAAATGACTTGTGTCTTTTGTTTTCACTTTATTATCATGACTCTTATTTTGGTTATGCCATGAATTAATTTCAGTAAAGTAATTCATTCCACATACATTTTTAATAGCATTGTGAGAAATAAGTAAAAAAAAAATACCATTATCATCAAAAGATAACTTATTTCACAACACTGCCTTTCTCTTGAACTTTTGGTTAATTTAAACAATTCAAAATTCATATCTTAAATGATTATTCAAATGTATTTTCTAACTTCCAACAAAGAAAGACAGAAATAAAAATCTGCATGCATGCAGAATGTGCGCTTCCCCGGGGGTTCATTAGTAGCAATGGAATTCAGTGACCCAGAAAATAAACGTAGCCCAAATCAATTAGCAGACATACACACGCATACACTTGAGCTCCTAATTACGAAGCTCCTCCACATGGTAAGGATACTGCTTTGAACACGAGATAATAAAATGTAAAAGGGGAGAAAAACATGGTTACAAAAGTTACTCAGATGTTTCAAAGGGCCTATGTTTACAGTGGTGGACAAGGTCCGTTAGTGCTTTAAAGTTTCCAATTTGAATGGAAATGGCCCAGAAAGCATGATTAAACACGACAGACTCCTTCTGTAAATCCGTGACTCCATGCAGGCAGTGATTTTGCATGACTGGATCTATAATAATAATAATAATTGCGACTGTAGGTCGCAGTTTACTATAAAAACTTGTTTTTCCCATCAGTCAGTCAGTCAGTGTCATGCCTCGTGTCATGCTTCCATATATGGTCATGCCTTGTGACATCACAGCTTGTGACACGTCACACCACCATATATGGCCATCTCCATATATGAAGATCACAACACTGACCTCATCAAACCCTGAATAGCCATATATGAAGAAGACTGGATCATCACCTAGATCTGCATAAGCATAATATGGAGCCGGCCAGCAACTCTACATCTGACCTCAAACCTCAAACGCTTGGAGCTGACCTGTTCTGACATGTCATATGTTGATCCCCCCACCTAGATCTGCATATGGAGCGGCCAGCAACTCTACAACTGACCTCAAACCCTTAGATCTCTATATATGGAGCTGAATACTTTTACTTACTCCACTCCACTACATGTACATCTCAGAGGCACTTAAATACAAGTTACTGTAGATTTAGATTACAAAACATACATACACAACTTCAGCCCTTAAACGTTGGCTACTTGAAATTTGCGATGTGTTGTCAGCTTGTAGATCTGCTATTTTCAACTACTTATTGGTATTAAACGTAAGTATACTTTGAACTTTTCCCTCAAGTAAAGTTGAGATACCACAGGACTTACCGAAGTATATATATATCTACATTGTGGTATTGATATTAACTTTTACCTAAAAGTAAAACATTTTGAGAAGTTTGTCTGTTTTTGTCTTTTTGTCCCTCTTTGTTTTGTTTTTCTCATTGTTTTGTTTTTCTCGTTGTCTGGTATGTTTTTTTTTTTTTTTTTTTTTTTTCTACTCTTCTTTAAATGGCATCTGTTTGTTTTGTTTATATGTTGATTGTTATGCATATCTTCAACAGTAGTTTTGGAATACGTTGAGATAAGGATAGGGACTAATAAGCTTTAAGCTTCTGCCTATGCCTTTTCGATCACCTAAAAAAAGAAAAAGTAAACTGTTTTGTGTAATGTCTCCCTCTGAAAGATCGAAATAAACTATTCATTCATTCATTCAAGTTCTTCCATCACAGGCTGTGAGGATGAAGCGCACTACTGTCCCTTTAAGAAACCAAGTGACAGCAGCCAGCAGGGAGAGTGGAGGAGTTTTTCAGGAACTGCTCAGGAGCAACAACGGGACTGGAGGAATTTCAAAAACTTTTGTTGACACATTGCAGTGGCATTTGCCTCCTCGTAGCCGCATTTTCATACTTTACATGCCCCCAAATATCCAAACCTACTGAACCCTAGGCTCTTGACGGAATGTAACGGTGATGAAGCGGATATATTAGCTGCTGACTTGACCACTTGAAACAAGGGAATGTTCGAGTGGAAAAAACTTTATGGAGAGATGCATCCCTCCCTCCCAAAGTTCAGCTAAGGTGGCTAACAATAGCTAGCCTGGGATTATAGGCTCGGTAACTTTTGAGTGAATTTGGTTTCCATTCGTTTTTTTTCCTCCTACAAAACGAAAGAAGCTGTATTTTTTCCCTTTAATTAGCTGCCATTGAGCCTTCTCGTGCTCTACAGGTACATCCCTTTATAGCTTGCTAACGTTAGCCAGCTGGTCACCTGCATCAAAGATATATCTAGCATTGCTAACTAACGTTAGCCCATGGGCTATATATCTCTACGTCTTATTGATGGATGTCATGGCTTGTATTTTCCCTCTTCTTGACAGCTGCCAGCCCAGCCTCTCGTGATGGTGGATTACTTTTGACACTCGCATGGACTCTGCAACCTGTTACCCAAGTGTTTTCCTCGACACCTGCTGGCTGTCAAATAGAGATCACTATTGACTTTACTGCGTCATAAAGAGGTAATGGTAGAACAATAAGAAGAGATACTTTAGGTTATTTTTTCCCCCAAGGAACCGTAACTGTCTGGTTGTATATGTGGGGACTCGGACAAACACTGTTACATTTGACAACACTGCTGTTGAACCTAAACTGTTTGTGTGACAACTTAAAGACCACATTGGACCAAAAGACTGTTTTCCTCAGGGATACAGTTATTACTCACATTTCAGGATTCCCCTTATTTTTTTGTAACTGGGAATCATTATTGCCATCATTCGTCTTAATATTCAGAGGCCCTGAGTTTTGGATGAAGAGGAGAGTGCCATTATGAAGGTGACAGTGACATTTGGGCGTACTGGTGTGGTGGTGCCCTGCAAAGAAGGATGGACCGTGAGAGATCTCATCCAGCAAGCCACACAGAGATACAGAAAACTATTGGAACAGGTAAAATGACCACAAACAAAAATGTACACGTCACACGACACGCATTACCTTATCATATTATTTATTCTGCATTTGAGCCACGGACCACCATTTGATGAGATTTAGCCTCTCAGAGTATTTTATCGTTTTATATAAAATGTTGTCCACAATTCCATGCAGTATTGATGTGGTACCATTGGCGAGATAACAGGCACATTTAAGAGTGTAATTTTCTTGCTGTATTGAGGTCTTTTTTTCACTGTTTGTGTAGATTGCCCAAAAACATCCCTGCGTCTACCAAAACAAACCGTAAAGAAAACACCAAAATACATGCAGAAACGCATTGCTTTCTCACTGTAAACGCCACCACACTGCTCCAGAGGTTGATGACTGCTGGTATCGAGGGAAATGATTGGTAAAAAAATTATTCATAGTTTTGGTGTATAAACAAAGGGCAATTTTTAAAGTTGGTTTGGAACTGGAACCAAAAAATGGTTCCATTACAAGAATCTAGAACGGAACCAGTTCTAGAACGCTTTACAGTATCTGCGAGATGAGGTTCCGTCCCATGATATCCCTGCACAGGTCGAAATGGGGTCGAGCCGTCCACAAACAGTGGATTAAACCCTTTTCGCAGTATCGTTTCCAAAAAGTAAAGGTACTGTATCAGTACCAAGATACAGTTGCTAAACTGTACGTAACACGTAACATTTTAAGTCTGGGGTAAAACAACCACTTACAAAGTAGTTTATCAGCCAGTACCATGTTTTCCACGTTTTCCCAATGCAAAGCAGTACTGCGTTTTCCCAATGAAAAGCAGTACTGCGAATGCGAACGGGGGTTGACTGGACTACATTTTTATTTAAGCCTGATTTAAGCAGTTAAGCTGACTTAAATGTTTATGTGCCGGCGTTAAGTTTATCAATACCTTTACTTTTTGGAAGCTTTTAGGTATAAATTAGGTTACATGAACAGTCTTAATTTTCTCTCCAATGACACTTACTCGTTTGCTGCCTCTACAGAGACTTCGGGCTGTATTTTGCGTGTCTTATTCCCTAACTTGAGTAAACTAAAGACCTGGAGGCGTGATCAATGGTCTTTGGCCACTCAGAATAGTCAAATGGCATTGATCACGCCTCCAGGTCTTTAGTTTACTCAAGTTAGGGAATAAGACCTGGTACTTAAGACACGCAAAATACAGCCCTTCATCTCATAGAAGTCATCAAATATTTCAGAAATAGGCTGCATCACTTTTTATGAAACGGCAGTTTCATAATGATCTTTGAAAATGTCCTCGAGTCACAGCACAGGGGCTATATATAAAAGGGCGCCATCATTTTTACATCATGAAAAGACAATATCGCTTTCATATCCCCAAGTCATGGGGAAATTAGCCAAAGCCATGGAGGTCCACTTCCACATAATTGCTGTATGAAAAATTAAAAGGCTTTTCTGACGCGAGGTTTCATTGTCCAGACAGGAGCTGTGCGCGAGTGTCGTTTCCATTTCTGTGTCAGGGGGTAAAAAATGTAAATGAGAACCTCTTGTGATTCCTTTTATGACTCCTGCTGGTTTTCCGTGCTCCTCCGGGGCAGAGACCTTGTGACCCCCATCAGGCAAGCAAATCTTCTCAGTGACTCTCTTCATATTGGCTACATTATTCAAAGAGCACACCAGTCATATAGAAAGATAGATTGATGTGATAGATGTGTGTGTGTGTGTGTGTGTGTGTGAGAGAGTCAGATATACTGAGTTCACTGAGATGCACTTATATTATTTTCTATCCCACTCACTACCTCTGTCGCTCTCTCCCTCTCTTTATCCTCTTACTTGACTCCTAAATCATGTCACCTAACCCGACCCTATACCTCCTTCACCTATTTCTTCTTCTTTCTTCTTTTCCCAGCGCACCTTCTCCATTCTATGCAACTTCCTCCTTCTATATGTCATCCCTGCATGTGTCATCTTTCTCCTCCCTGTCCTTTTCCTCCATCTTGTCCCTCCAAACCCAATCCTCTGCCCCATTTACTATCCTCTTTGCAATCATGTTTTCTTCACTTATTTATTATTCATATGAGCGCAGTACATTTTGAACACTTTGAAAAGGAGCACTTAATTTATCAAAGACCTAGCCGTGTGCTACCTGTGTGTTTCCCCCCCATTTTCTTCCCAATTGAAATTCCTCATGTGTACTGCAGTGCAGTCCCTGTCAAGTCCTCCCGCAACATTCTAAATCCTACACAGGCTTATAACCGCGCAAAATTAATTACAATTTAGGCATTTCATTTAATTTTCAGTAAGAAAAGACAACACATGGCAAATACATTGAATGCATAGAAAAAATAGATCTACCGAGCTTGTATATCTGCTGTTTTTCCAACAGCTAAAGTTTAAATGAATGGCTAAAGTGGTTAAAAGCTGAGGTGACACAGATGCGTTTTCACCACTGTGCCACCCACAATACAACAGCACAGCGCCGTGCAACCCAACACAACACGGCACTATGCAGTGCAACAGCAAAACACAGCTCAGCACAACACAACCTGTTTTTAATGGTGTGTGTGTTTGTGTGTGTGAGTGTGATGGAGCCGCTTTATCGATTAAGACTGAGTGTCTAAATGGAATACTTTGTTTGCTGTGAGTGTGTGAATGAAATGCTTGGTTAAGCACAGACACTGCTTGTGTGTGCGTATGTGTGTGCTATCACCATAAGCCTAGCCTGCTACTCTCCTTGTCTCCGTTGTCCTCCTCGTCTCTCATCATTAGTGCAGTTACTGTAGGCAACACACTATTGTTCTAGGTTTGAGAACTTTAATTTCACCTAACCAGTTTTTAGTTAACCTTTTTTGTTCATTGAGTTCAATGGCCAATATAATGTACAATCAGGCGGGAGTGACATCACAATTGATATGTAATATAAATGGCAAGACAAGAATTCATCAAGAACAGTGCAACCACACTGGTAATTTCCCAGAATTGCACCTTTCTAGTTTGTTTTATTCTGTATTTTCTTCTTACTAACCCTAACCCCTCCTCCATCTCCTCCTCCATTCTCTTCTCATCATCATCACCCATTTCCATATCGGCTTGCTCTGTGCGATGCCTTCTCGCCGTGTCATCACTCTACCTTCATCAAAGTTCAAACATTAGCTTCTCCTCCACCTCTGTTTCACTAACGGTTCTGTGGCTACCAAGGTGGGGGGGGGGGGGGGACTTTTCTTAACCGGCCCACATGTGCGTTCCTTGGCCACGCACAGACAGCATTACATTTACAGAAAACCGCCCAATGATGGATCCGCAGAATGTTCGATTTAATTGAAGAATTTCTTAACGGCGGTTAATCGATTAACTGTTAACATCCCTACCTCCAGGCCATCACTGGTTGCTGGTTTCCTCCCCCTCAATCCTCTACTATTCTACCTCTTTCCTTTCCATCAATCCTTCTCTTCTCTTACAAAACATTGTCCCTCATTGCTGCATCTCACCCATCTTTATACTATCTCTCTCAGTTTGTTGTTGTCTTGTAATTATGGCTGTTAATGTGTCTCAGGATTAGAGAGCCAGAGACGTGCAGTGAGCCTCTGCCGTCCCTAATCGCTCAAATTATGTTTTTAAAATCGCACACAGGACGTCTCTCACTCTCATGTTATGTGTATTACTCCGTCTGTTGTATCCATCTTGTCTTTGTCTGTCTGTCCACCTCTCTCTCTCCACAGAGCACAGACATACAACTGCTCCGTCAGTCAGTCCCGAGAGTGGTGGTGGTATCAAAACACTTTTTCTTCCCTGTCTTGTGTGTTCCTACGTGCATCCGCTGTTGCTAACTGATACTGGCAGCCAATTTATCAGCTGCTTTGTTTGAAGTTCTCACAGGGGTTACTTAGGAGCAGCTAACAGAGAATACCCATTAAAGCAGTGTTTTTTTTCCTTATTTCTCTTACGTTTTTACGGGGGGGGGGGGGGGGAGAGAGAGAGAGAGAGAGAGAGAGAGGATGTTTTGTGTTTTAAAGTGCATTGAAGAGTTACTTTTTTTTTTTTTTTTTATCTGCTTGTATATTGACACAAGACTAATTATCTGACTTGATGCACAACTTTGTTATCTAGTACCAAACACAGGGGAAAAAGGGAGAGAGTGAAACGAGAAAGCGACAAAGAATGAATGTGTGCAATAATCGGTGGAATGCTGTGGGTTTGGATTACACGCTACGATACTGTAATGCTGCATTGATTAGGACGTGTGGATTCTGTGGAAGTGATGTCACCAATGTGTGACAGAGCTGTGGACAGTGGTGTAAAGTACATTTACTCAAGTACTGTGCTTAAGTATAAGCACAGTACATAAGTATATAACTTCTACTCCAGTCATGGAGGCAAATATTGTACTTTTACTCCACTACAATTAATTGAATTTTTACTTTGTAGATTTTGATTATTATTATTATTACAAAACATACTGTACATTAACCACCTTCAGCCTTACTGTAGGCTATATACATTTTGGACAGATCTACAAGCTCACAATGCATACAGTAGCTTGTAGATCTGCTACAGTACATTTTGAATTCCCCACTTTTACTAGTAACAGAGTAGTAATTCAGTACATTGCAGTATTGATACTTTTACTTAACCCATTCTAGACGGGAACCCGTTTTTGTAACCCTACCCTTCTGTACAGTATGTACAGTATTAAACAATTACAAAGAAATTGATGCTGCTATAAATATTTGTTAGTTTTTCAGAAAACGGATTTAGAAGGCTTTTTATAATCGGCCTCAGGTAAAACAATTGAATTGAGTAGTTTTTTCCACCACTGGCTGTGGAGCAGTGGGAGATGTGATGAGAGAGATTGTAGTTACATGAGTTACATTGGTCCCTACAGGACCACAGCCCCATATCCTGTCTCTCAGCCAGTGTGCTGGTGACGGTGTGAGAGGTAATTATCACCCCACATCTCCTACCTCACTCCATACGCAGCAACAAAAAGAATACACAGAACGAGAGACAACCTGCTGACGGAACACAGAGAGTTCGCTCACTGCTGATTGAACAGGGAGGCACAGGTGCGATATTGGCAGAAATATAATTAAGACCCAGGAATTGAATGGATAAAATCTAGCGACGCGCACAGCGGTGGGGAGGTGAGGAAATGGAAGAGACTTTGAAAGGAGTCCGAAAATGGGAGGCAGAGAGGAGGTGGTGCGGGAAATGAAGGGATCGGCCATGATGATACTTAACAGGGAAGGAGGGATGGTGGGAGAGAGCGATTGTTCTTAACGGGAGTCACTCTGGAAATAATCAGCGTGTGGAAAAAGGCTTCTTCATTTACAAAGGCAAACAAAGTTGGAGGGGAAGTGTGCATGTGTGTGCGTGCGTCCGTGTGTTTGCGAGCGTGCATGTGTGTGTTGTTCTCCTATCTTGTCTGTACAGCTCAACACATTGAACAACTGTGTTTATCTTAGGTCTTGGGCGATTATTAATATTAATGATATCGTATCGTGATATGAGACTTGGATATTGAATCAATGAATGAATTAATCATCCACAAAAGCAAGATCAAAGTGTAAATCAGAACAGAATTTTGAAATCACCAAAGTAGTATATATAACTATATATACAGTATCTATATCTATCAGTTTTAATCTGAGTATTAAAAATAAATCCTTTGTGCTTGTGGCTTCACTGGTCGGGGGAATGCCCGATGGTAAGGTGAAATGCTGAGGAGGCCTGGCCAAACAAGCTGATATATCCTAGTAAAACATCCTGGCCCTGTGCCAGAACACAGACTATTAGACCTGCGAGGCAGGGTGGGGCAGGATGACACGCCGCGTGCCATCTTTTTTTCTTCAAAGCACATTAATGCATTTAGGCTCGACAAGTACAGTAACAGTCTATTATCCACTTAAAGCCTATATGTACTTCGATGATTGATGACCGTACTATTCCCCCAGGGGTCTAGCACAGTGGTTCCCAAATCTTTCAGGTCGAGACCCAAAAGAGAGATTAGACGTTTGCCTGGGACTCAAACTTGTGAAAATAGCAGATCTACAAGTGCACAACGCGTCGCAAGCTTACAAACTCACAACCTGCACCCGTTTTGAATGCCATCAATGCATTGAAATGGACAATGTTTAATCATGTTTAATCAGAGCATTCAATGCTCCAGTAGACGCGTCTACTGACCTACTCAGTAGGCTGCATTCTGTGCGGTTGAACACGGCTACCAGTGACGACGCGCATTGTCAACTGACTACATGGCCATATTACAACTACTATGAGCTTAGGGGACTTACATGGCTGGTTAAAACTGATGCGAGGTTAGGGGACTTACATGGCTGGTTAAAACTGATACGAGGTTAGGGGACTTACATGGCTGGTTAAAACTGATGCGAGGTTAGGGGACTTACATGGCTGGTTAAAACTGATACGAGGTTAGGAGACTTACATGGCTGGTTAAAACTGATGCGAGGTTAGGGGACTTACATGGCTGGTTAAAACTGATGCGAGGTTAGGGGACTTACATGGCTGGTTAAAACTGATACGAGGTTAGGGGACTTACATGGCTGGTTAAAACTGATACGAGGTTAGGGGACTTACATGGCTGTTTAAAACTGATGCGAGGTTGGGGGACTTACATGGCTGGTTAAAACTGATGCGAGGTTGGGGGACTTACATGGCTGGTTAAAACTGATGCGAGTTTGGGGGACTTACATGGCTGGTTAAAACTGATGCGAGGTTAGGAGACTTACATGGCTGGTTAAAACTGATGCGAGGTTAGGAGACTTACATGGCTGGTTAAAACTGATGCGAGGTTAGGGGACTTACATGGCTGGTTAAAACTGATGCGAGGTTAGGAGACTTACATGGCTGGTTAAAACTGATGCGAGGTTAGGGGACTTACATGGCTGGTTAAAACTGATGCGAGGTTAGGGGACTTACATGGCTGGTTAAAACTGATGCGAGGTTGGGGGACTTACATGGCTGGTTAAAACTGATACGAGGTTAGGGGACTTACATGGCTGGTTAAAACTGATACGAGGTTGGGGGACTTACATGGCTGGTTAAAACTGATGCGAGGTTAGGGGACTTACATGGCTGGTTAAAACTGATGCGAGGTTAGGGGACTTACATGGCTGGTTAAAACTGATGCGAGGTTGGGGGACTTACATGGCTGGTTAAAACTGATGCGAGGTTGGGGGACTTACATGGCTGGTTAAAACTGATACGAGGTTGGGGGACTTACATGGCTGGTTAAAACTGATGCGATGTTAGGGGACTTACATGGCTGGTTAAAACTGATGCGAGGTTAGGGGACTTACATGGCTGGTTAAGACTGATACGAGGTTAGGGGACTTACATGGCTGGTTAAAACTGATGCGAGGTTAGGGGACTTACATGGCTGGTTAAAACTGATACGAGGTTAGGGGACTTACATGGCTGGTTAAAACTGATGCGAGGTTAGGGGACTTACATGGCTGGTTAAAACTGATGCGAGGTTAGGGGACTTACATGGCTGGTTAAAACTGATGCGAGGTTAGGGGACTTACATGGCTGGTTAAGACTGAGGTTAGGGTTAGATTTAGTGTCAGGGTTTGTAATGTCGGACAATGCACGTCGCCGCTGTCAAAACAGTAGCCGTGATGTAAATAGCGGTAGTCCCGGGATGCAGGGATGGTCTTTTAGATGAGTCCCAGGGACATTTTATGAGTCCCACTTCAACGACGTTAGGAGTCATATTTTGCCATTTTTACAAATTGCAGCATTTAACATTTAACTAAATAATGGTTATATTCATGTAGAAAACAGAAGAAGAAATTATTATTATAACTAAAGCTAGCTAAATGAACTAGAATAAAAAAACAGTACAGTAGTACAGTAGTGCATCCCGTGGATGCAGAGGGCGTTGTTTTATTGCGTTCCTTAACTATTTTCCGATGTAAAATGCACCCTTATTTTAATCTCTTAATTTATCAGGCTTACGGCTATGGAGGCAACTCAGACCAGCTTGCTGCTTGACATTAGTCCAATCAGATTGCAGTTCATTTGTAAACGCCCCCTCAGAGCGGATTTAGCTATTTCACCTACTCGAAGTTGGTCCTGCCTTACCAGCTCTTTGTGCTCCTTGTGCTTAGAGTGTCCGCCATGAGTTTGGGAGATCAGGGTTCAATCCCTAGCCGAGTCAATCCAAAGACTATGAAAAATGGTACCCAATGGCTCCTCTGCTTGACACTCAGTCAGCATCGAGGGTTGGATTGGGGGTAAATCCCTCTGACATACGAGGGTAATGTCCAATGTATTGGCCCGGGGGTGTACTTGTACATAAAGCCCCTTTGAGATACAGAAACAGGAGATGGGCTCCTGACCTATTAGCTCCTTAGCTTGACTCTTTTTGAGTGTAAGACATATTATTTATATCACCTGTGACATCGGATGATGGAACTGCGTATCAGGATTCGGGACTGCAGAGATATGGGATGACAAACTAAAGCCATTCTGTACAAACGGTGCGTGTCTGTCTCCTTATATGTAGGGCTGTCATGATTCCAAAATTAAATGGTGCATTTATATAGCGCCTTTATCCAAGGCGCTTTACATAGATTGTGCATTACATTCACCCATTCATACACACATTCATACACCGATTGTGGCGGAATCCATGCAAGGTATACCAACCAGCACATCGGGAGCAATTTGGGGTTCAGTGTATTGCCCAAGGACACTTCGACATGTAGAAAGGAGGAGCCGGGATTCGAACCGCCGACCCATGGATCATTGGATGATCTGCTCTACCTCTTGAGCCACAGTCGCCCTCTGTCTGTCTGTCTGTAAATTACCAGATATAGATATAGAGTAGGGAAACATGGGTACTGCGGAAAGCCTGGTGATCGTGAGGTTGGGAGAAGGTTCTCTCTCCTGCAATTGTCTGTTCCCCTCCAGTGCACTGTAGTGGTGAGTAACATTGCACAGGGAAATGGCAAAGCCCTCAGTACACCGGTGTACAAATGGGTATCGCTGGCCTAGGCGGAAGAATAGTGCTGTTTATGGAGACTGAATGAAATCCCTGTGCTCTTTCTATACCCCGAGGGTTAGAACAGCTCTGTTTATAGAGAGGGAGGGAAGTGGAGGGGAGTGAGGGGAAAGCGAAAAAGGTATGGCAAGTCTCCCAGCTGCGTAGAGAGTTCAAAGTTTTACCACAACAGTCGCTATCTCTAGCGGAGGTATTAGTCATATCCTGATAATCACACAGAGATCATCTATTTCATAATTTTCTAGGTCAGGCCCTGAGGGCTGAATACCTTAAAAAAGAGGAGAAGAAAACACCCAACATTATCTCTAATAGTATCGTAGAAAAACACTTTTCACATGCTAATCCTGCTGCGTTCCACAGATCAAATCAGTGTTATCTTTACAGCAACTTACAACCAACCCCCCGCCCCCCTGGGTGAGGTTTCCCACAGTGTGCTGACAGTAACATAACATGTTATCCACGAGATCTGCCGTGAATTTCAGATTAGATTGGAGTAGGCAGAACTCTTATCTCCGCAGCGCTCTCCGTCTCCTCGGCTTTACAGCCTCCACCGTGTAACGAGAGATCTGAATGTGCCATTTTACCTTAGAATGACTGCAGGTCACAATTGGAATGCGGATCATCTGTATACTGAAAAAAGGACATCTCTCATTTGTTTATTCTTTGCAATAATTTATGCATATAGAATAGAATCCCACGATAATCTACTGGGATATAGGCTATTGCAGTTGTTCTCAAATATTTCCATCATGTCAAGGGCCTCCAAATTGTATTTGACCACGGAACCCCATTTGAAAATATGTTGTGCTATGGACCCCTTAAGAGATTTGTCAATAGTATAATATTTTTCCAAAATGCATCACATTGCGACACGTTGTGAGCTTGTAGACAACGTATTGTCGGAGAGCTGAACAATAGGGTTTAAACTGTTAAAGTCATTTGGCTGAGGACTCCCTAGAAAGACCATTTGGGGTCCCTGAAGCATTATTATGTATCCCACCAACGTTCTAGGAAAGCCCTGCTGTGATTGGCCAGTAGTCGTTGTGATTGACAGTTCTCATTTTTGCAACCAGTCATTACTTCTACAACCTATCTCAAACCCTCACCCTAAACCTAACCTCCCACGGGGCAGCACACCTAAACCTAACCTTAACCCATGTCTAACCAATGACTAGTCTAAACTAAGTATGCACCGCCCTAAACCTAACCCGAACGGCCCGCCCCTAACCTCAGTAAAACGATGCCTTCCCAGAAGCCAATCAGACACATGGTGAGGCGGGTCTACCCTAGAACGTTGGTGGGATTCATAATCATGCGTCTCTGAGAACCAGTGGGCTATAGCTAGGGATGTCCCGATACACTTTTTTCGCTTCCGACCCGATATTTCTGTGTTAGCCGATACCGATACCGAATACCGATACCATGCAGTGTCATGATCTCATGTGTTTAATATGTAGCTACATGGCTATATATCTGGTGGTGTGTTTATAGCAGACTCCTCACTCAAATGTGCAGTTTGGGAAACTGTGTCGGATCGGTGGTTAGACTGGCATATTCACTGATGCCCATTATGACCCGATATGACAAATAAAGGCCGGTCTGATACCGATACAGTATCGGGACATCTCTAGCTATAGCACTCCATTTGCATTGCAGAGTCTGTCTGTCTGATATCAAATACTCTATGTACAATATGCTGTTTGTTAGTGACATGCACATCAGTAGCTGTTGGATTTGAATGAATGCATACATCATTGAAGCAATATCCATATTTTCTCACCCTTGAAGTAAATGTAATCACTAATTAAGATTGAACAATAGAGAGAGACAACAAAGATGTACAATGTTTACATGACATGTTGGGGCTTGAAATGTACTCTGAAGTGATCTGATCTTGGAAAGTACTTTAATAGGCATCTTGAGAGTTTAATAGTTGGGGAAAGGCCCTGATCCGCTGCGCTTATGTAAGATAAATAGTGACCGAGATTGGATACAAAACAAAGCAATTGTTGAAAACATCGCTCCGTTACATCTGGCCAGGGCGTGAGCCAAGTCAATGGAGTCAAACAATGCATTCCATTCAGGGAGGGAGGACGAGTGGAGAGAGAGAGAGAGAAAGAAAGTGAGAGTTCTGAGAGCGAGTGTGTAATTGTCTAAACAGTCCTGTCTCCTGTGCTCCATAAATCACGGACACACAGTGAAGTCCTTGGTGTCTATTTAACTCTGAGAGTGTTTCCAAACGGACCCGCGTTGGTCTACTTGGTCGCATTTTACACGCACTGGGAGTTACAACTGGATAAAATAGTGCTGAGGATTTTACTGTGAGGTCTTGTGTAACAGTAATGGCTGTCTGAATGGGTGTGAATGAGAGGCCATTTGAATGCACTGTACTACGACATCACAGGCAAGTTGATCTACAGAAAGAGGCCACGTTAAACGGAGACAAATAGTTATTCTTGAGTAAACAGCGGCATCCGTGTTTGCAAATCACAGACACTCCAGCCCACCCACATACATGGTAATGAATGAGCGAAGACGGGTCCAGACGTTCACATTCATCACGCCGTGGTAGAAGGCAGCTGTTTGTGACGCCTGTCAATAGGTGGGGTGGGCCAGCCTGAAATAATTTATCTATCTGTTTATGTCCACATAATTGATTTTTTAAAATGTCATATGGCTAAGTGCTACTTCGGAAACCTTTTCACATTGACAAGAAAACCATATGGGGTGTTCTCTAAAATGGATCGCAAAACAACTCGAGGCATTGAATTATTCCTAGGAAGAAGCCTACAGCAATGGCACAATAACAACACTGTTTAGGGAAAGATGCTGATTTTAATCGGTGCTTAAATTATGCTCAAACCACACACCAAGCAGGATGCATTTCTCATAATCCATAAATCATCAAAGGCATTGAAATGCTTCAGTGTGCTTCAAAATGTTGGATTATTATGAGTACTTCAGTTTTCTTGTAACTATTGTGGACATTAGTTTAAATGTGGTTTGATCCATTATAGGATGTACTGTATTAGCAGTTACCACATGAATGCTAACATCCCCATTCTGGGCATGATATGTAAGGGATAATACCTGGTTAGGTGGTAACCACCGAGGTGGTTAACCCATTCTGACCTGAGATCAGATTCACACGAGGTTTCCACTGGACACACACTGGTCTGATTAATCCATTCTGACCTGAGATCAGATTCTAGAAAAATGTCAGTCGTTCTTCGATTTTTCAAAAATAGCAGACCTACAAGCTCGTATCGCGCCACTCGGTGGCGCGATATGAGCTTGTAGATCTGCTATTTTTCAATAGCTAAAGCATAACATGATGCTAACACCAAAATGGGTGCCCGGTCAGAATGGGTTAAACACCCTGAAGGTGAATTATCTCCCGACAATGACCACCTAGCCAGATATTATCCCGTTTATTACATGGCTATACCTAACATAAATTAATACATTGACCCAAAACAAATAAAGTATTCCATAAGGTCACGCTGGCTGCGTCTGGTCAGCTGCAGGGCTGCAGCACTGTCGGAAAACAAGAAAGTGAGTTGATCAAATGGAATCCATTTGCGGGTACTGCTTCGTCTATTTTCTCGCTCAAATGTTTTCAAAAACATTTTTGAGAGCAATGTTTAGCTGTAAATGACATTGTCTGTCACTAGTGTGTGCATTTACATGGCTGGCAGTAAATCAAGCGGGGTGAAAGCTGCACAGCTGGTGCTCAGAGGGTTTGATTAGGCAGAGGTCTGTTATAGAGCGGAGCGGTCATTATCAACACATAACTCACCGCTGAATTCAGCGATTGACCAATCAGAATCAAGCATTCAACCAAGCCATGTAATAAAATATGTTAGCTTATTTGCTAGAATCCCTATTCGAAGGAGAACTTTAGCCAAATATAGCAGCTCTACAAGCTCACAACGCCTCGCACTGCAAGGTGTTCTGAGCGGGTAGTAGATCGTCTATTTTTGGCGGAGGGGAAAAAAGAGACTAGGTACAGAGTGGAAGGTCATGTTTAGTGGGCGGTTAAATGTCTGAAAATACACATGAACACGAATCCAAAATACACTCAGAATACAGTTCTGTCTATGATGCTATCTTCGGAATGTATTGTATGAAAAAGTTTAATAAATAATAAATCTTTTACAATAACAGTGGGGGTTTCATCTGTCTACAGTTACTAACTTAAGCGGACAAGTTACCAACTTGAGTGCTCAAGTTAATCATCAATTTTTCTCTCAATGGCCACTCTGGGGCTGAGAAACCTCGAAGACCCCTGGTGTAGGGTTTAAGTGGTTAATGGTCAGTGATATACAGTACTGTACATGCAGCTTGCACTCAACAAAGGAAATTCCAACCAGGAGCTTTCCACAACGTGTGCTGAAAGTGAGTGAGTGGCTGTAGTGGGCTTCGGTCTAGAAAGACTTCCAATGACCCACCCCACCCCCCCCAAACTCTCTCCTCGTGAGACTTCCTGTGCAGAGCATTGACAAGAACCTGACCCTGAACGAAAGATTGAATGGTGCACCACCCCGAAGTGTTTCTGAGTCATACCACTCCCTAGCCAGTATTTTTTCTTTCTTTCTTTCTATCGTGTGTGTGTGTGTGTGTGGCACGGCACGCGTGTGTTGTCTCAATATGTTGTTCAACAACCTGTTCTGTGTAGTCAGCTGTCCAGTGCAGGGGCGATGTCATTAATCACAGAACCAATACAGCAGAGAGGGAGAGGCTTGCACCGGGATCCGTATACAATTCTCCCAACGGGGAGCGGTGTAACAGGCAGGGAGGTGGAGAGAGAGAGAGAGAGAGATGAAAGGAGGAGAGGTGTAACAGGCAGGGAGGTGGAGAGAGAGATATGAAAGGAGGAAAGGTGTAACAGGCAGGGAGGTGGAGAGAGAGAGATTAAAGGTGGAGCGGTATAACGGGCAGGGAGGTGGAGAGAGAGAGATGAAAGGAGGAGAGGTGTAACAGGCAGGGAGGTGGAGAGAGAGAGATTAAAGGTGGAGCGGTGTAACAGGCAGGGAGGTGGAGAGAGAGAGATGAAAGGAGGAGAGGTGTAACAGGCAGGGAGGTGGAGAGAGAGAGATGAAAGGTGGAGCGGTGTAACAGGCAGGGAGGTGGAGAGAGAGAGATGAAAGGAGGAGAGGTGTAACAGGCAGGGAGGTGGAGAGAGAGAGATGAAAGGAGGAGAGGTGTAACAGGCAGGGAGGTGGAGAGAGAGAGATGAAAGGTGGAGCGGTATAACGGGCAGGGAGGTGGAGAGGGAGAGATGAAAGGTGGAGCGGTATAACGGGCAGGGAGATAGAGAAATGAAAGGAGGAGAGGTGTAACAGGCAGAGAGATAGAGAAATGAAAGGAGGAGAGGTGTAACAGGCAGAGAGATAGAGAAATGAAAGGAGGAGAGGTGTAACAGGCAGAGAGAGAGAGAAATGAAAGGAGGAAAGGTGTAACAGGCAGGGAGGTGGAGAGAGAGAGATGAAAGGAGGAGAGGTGTAACAGGCAGAGAGAGAGAAATGAAAGGAGGAGAGGTGTAACAGGCAGAGAGAGAGAGAAATGAAAGGAGGAGAGGTGTAACAGGTAGGGAGGTGGAGAGAGAGATGAAAGGAGGAGAGGTATAACTGGCAGGGAGGTGGAGAGAGAGAGATGAAAGGAGGAGAGGTGTAACAGGCAGAGAGAGAGAGAAATGAAAGGAGGAGAGGTGTAACAGGCAGAGAGAGAGAGATGAAAGGAGGAGAGGTGTAACAGGCAGAGAGAGAGAGAAATGAAAGGAGGAGAGGTGTAACAGGCAGAGAGAGAGAGAAATGAAAGGAGGAGAGGTATAACTGGCAGGGAGGTGGAGAGAGAGATGAAAGGAGGAGAGGTATAACTGGCAGGGAGGTGGAGAGAGAGATGAAAGGAGGAGAGGTATAACTGGCAGGGAGGTGGAGAGAGAGAGATGAAAGGAGGAGAGGTGTAACAGGCAGAGAGAGAGATAAATGAAAGGAGGAGAGGTGTAACAGGCAGAGAGAGAGAGAAATGAAAGGAGGAGAGGTGTAACAGGTAGGGAGGTGGAGAGAGAGATGAAAGGAGGAGAGGTATAACTGGCAGGGAGGTGGAGAGAGAGAGATGAAAGGAGGAGCGGTATAACGGGCAGGGAGGTGGAGAGAGAGAGAGAGAGAGAGAGAGATGAAAGTAGGAGATCGAGAGCAGACAGAGACGTAAGGAATGATGGAGGAGGGGGAGGCGAGGGAGGGAAAGTGTGGATATAGAAATGAGAAAGACGCTGATGGCACTGAGGCCCAGGAGAGGATGGCTTTCTGTAATGTGGTTATAGGCCTTTCTTGTTCCTGTGTAAGCGAACGCATCGATTCGCAACCGTTCAAATTTGATGTACGTTAGTCCACGGAACCTCTATTTGATACATTCCCGTAAGGGTCCATTTGGTTTGTAGTACCCTCTCATAGTTACAGACCTGTAGTTGGGTGACCCCAAGGAACCCCCTCAATGACCTCTGGGGGTCTCTGGACGGGATGCACACGCAGATTAGACACACCAACGGTGGAAACAGCGGTCGGCTGTCTTTTCATTATTGAGGTATAGCTTCCCAGACTCCTAAGGCTCCAGAGGAAATTATTACGTATATGATTCATAAAATAATTAGATGCTGTACTCTCAAATTCTGAGGGGCCACACACCAGGCAGGATGCTCATAACAACCAGACTTAATTCATGAGTTATTATCTTGTCTTCAACATAGATTGTAGATCTGCTATCTTCAAAATATTTTATATACATTTCAAAACATGAAATACACAATGAGTATGTTCTACATTTTGTACTTTGATGCCAATACTATTGTACTTTTAGTGCATTTTGGAATTCCGGACTTTTGCTTGTAACAGATTATTTCTACATTGCAGTATTGGTACTTTTACATATGAGTACTTCTTCCACCACTGTTTGGGATTTTGACGTGTCTCGATGGCTTCCTCTTCACAGGAGGGGGACTTCCTGGTGCGGACCCACCACGTGGAATACTGTGATGGGGGGATCCTGGACCCTGACGACGTGCTCAGTGACCTCGTGGAGGACAAAGACAAAGTAAGACAACAGTCTGCTCAAGATGAACATAATTGGTTTGGTTTATGGCAACTCAGCACCATTACATTAAGGTTTGGTAGTATGTAGACAGCCGTGTATGGTAATGGCACCTTTGAGTTATATGGACTGGAACTGGAAATGCACTTTACTTTACGTGTGTGTGTGTGTGTGTGTGTGTGTGTGCGCGCGCCCGCGCAATAACTTTAGAATGGATGAGCAGAGCTCTGAATGATCAGTAGGCTGCCCGGATGAGGTGAGGACATTTTCTGAAAGTTCAAGGTTACAGTTGGGAGATGTAGAACACGCTATATGCACATTGATTATTTTAATTTAAAGGGCAACTTAAGCTTTTTCAACCAAGGTTCATGTTTTAGGTTATTAGGAAAAGTAAATGATGAGTGTTCATTTACTGCTTTCTTTTGTTTTAGCGATTTTTCTTTTCTTTTTTAAACATAGGGTGGGGGCATTCGATCAAGTGGCTAAATATTCCCTGGGGTCTAGTAGGACTATCTTAAATAATAATAAAGAAATCGGCGTAGAAATGTGTAAACAACATATTTGCCACTTGCTCGAATGCCCTCGCCCCTGTCCAAAAAAATCACGAAAACTGCTAAAACGAAAGAAAGCAGTACCGGTACATGAAAAAAGAATAACACTCATCTTTTACTTTCTCTAATAACAACCTAAAACATGAACATTGGTTGAAAAAATAAAAGTTGTATGGCAAACACTGTATAGTTTCTGGTAATTAAATTGTTATATGAGCAACTGACTACAGTAAGTGATTGGCTGAATGATGGATTGACTGGCTCATTCACTGATGGTGCACCAAGCTACACCCCATCACAAGTAAGTCAGTCAGTCAGCCAGTCAGCCAGCCAGCAAGAACAAAAACACTGGCAAGCCAGTAAACCAGCTGACTATACAGACAGCCACAATATCTTTTAGTCCACGTTTAACTCAATAACAAGAGTCCATCGTCCTAATTGAATCCCTTAGATAGCGGGTCCTTCCCATCTGATGCGTTATTTACCTCCATATTACTATAGGCAGATTACACTATGTGCTGTGTGTCAGGGAGTATGTGTGCACGTAGCACATGCACGATTGTGTATTTGTGTCTTTAGTCTGTATGTCAACTTCTCTGTGTACAGTGTGTGTGTGTGTGTGTGTGTGTGTGTGTGTGTGTGTGTGTGTGTGTGTGTGTGTGTGTGTGTGTGTGTGTGTGTGTGTGTGTGAGACTGTGTGTGAGACTGTGTGTGTGTGAATGAGGCCTGGGCTGGGAGCTGTACAGATGCCTACAAATCACTCCCTCTGAGAGAATATTGCCTCATAAGCAGAATTCAAAGGAAAAGGGTTTAACTTGCCTTAAGCATTATAAGCTACGTATGTCATTAGCAATTCACTCTTGGGAACGCTGAAAACTTAATCCACACATATTTTATATTTTTCCTTATATCTTCTCCCCTTCAGGACAGTGGGATGTTTTTTCTTTTTAATTTTCCCCTTAGGAAAGTGTCATATTTCCCTCCTTTCTCATAGATTCCCTGACTATATTAGGATGGGCTTTGAGTCTAATTGAACCATGGCTTATGACCCTAAGTGAGACAGTCCTAGTTGTGGTGAGTCTGGCAGTATTAAGAAGCAAGTATCCCAGGGTAAAACACATTTCTTATTCGGGTCCCCACTTCCCAGCCGGGAAAAGTTTTAAGAACCCAGGGGCTAGATTGCTGCACTATGAAATGAATATTACCCCTGTCCTCAATTCACATGCCTCCGAGGGTGGATATATACTATAGGATTCTCTGGACTAATTAAGCACAAAGTTGCTACCGTAGGCACTTTCATTTGGTCATAGAGTGCTGTCAGCTGTGATTATCGCTTCCATCCTCTGGATGGTCCCATCCAGCTCTCTGCAGACTACACTTCTTTATTATTTTAAGATTAATTTAAATAAGAGGGAGGCACAATACAAGTCATGGAAAGCAATTAGCTGCAAATCCAATTTACAATTGTTCCCATGTCTTTCTTTGCTGGTGAAAGCTACATAATAATTGCATATGGTGTGTGATATGAATGCAAGCCTATCACAATAATCTAGTTAAAAAAAATCAACATAACATTCAGATCGATGATTAATTATAATCGATGCTTGTGTACTGTGTGTATTTAACTGAAAGTCAAGTACAAGTAGCCTACCCAAGCCTTGAAACAATAATAACCGAACACATGCAGAATAAATTACAACCCTTGAACACATGATGATGTTGACATCAAAAGTATTTTAGCAAAAAAGGAGGATTATTTGATTAATCTGAAAAGTAATTGATAAAATATTCACAAAGAAAATAATCAATAGTTGCCTTCCCGTGTCCATGTCATACTACAGAGTGATTAGTCTACCCTTCCTTATACTTGAACCAGACAGGCAGGCCAGGGTAAGAGTGAAATCCACCATTTATAAACATTAACAACGGGGGCACGAACACAGTCAGGTGACGGGACTAGCGACTGACCTAGCTGGAGCGTGGGATTGCCGTAATCACAACCTCAGTGCTTTGAGTGCAGAGCATGTGGTTAGTTCATGCTGGCCTTTTGTTATAGTTTTCACCTAACCCAAGACACCCTGACCCTCTCCAGTTTCACAATGGAAATACAATGGTGATTTTATCCATGTTGTGTGTGTGTGTGTGTGTGTGTGTGTGTGTGTGTGTGTGTTTATTTCAATTCAATACATCGATCCATGGTACAGTTTTAGCCCCCATGTGGAACGTCACTTGTTTGCTTTATTTGTCATCGTCTACATTATTTCCCATGGTTGATTTCACGCCAGCAACTACCTTCATGCTGGTGAAGGAAGTGACACATGCTAAATGTAGCGTGTGTGTGTTAGGGCTGGGTGCAATAACCGCAATATCGCCTTACGAGCCTACGTCTACGAGTGCATATGGTGTGATATGAAATGAAAAGCGTATCATAATAAAGGAATCAGTGAGGCTAAGTCAGTCTACTTCACAGGAAAAGGCCCGCTCTACTCAGACAGTGTTATATAGTTTCAGGCGTGTGCTGGGTGCTCAGTCAGTCTAATCATGCTAGCAACACAACAACACCAGAGGGAGTTCAAGTTGTTCAACAAACCATGTGTAACCCAGATTCGGCACAAACAAGGATTGATTGATTGAAATATTTATTAACAGTTTGCAGAATTACAGTACATTTCAAGCACAACTCAATACAAAGACTGTTAATTACAGTACATTTCAAGCACAACTCAATACAAAGACTTAACTGTGAGTGGACAACCCAATAAAGCATTACACTTGCAGTGTTTCCTGCAGGAAAAAGCTTTGGCATGGTGCTGGGCGTGGGGGGGGGTGGGGGGGGCTTATGGCGCGCGGCCAAAGGCCGCGCATCGAAAATTTTGATTCATTAATTAATAGGATTAATAAATTAAGATTAATTCGTATTATTGCTCTTGTATTGCGATTGGAGACACTGGGGGGACACTGGGCAGGCACTGGGGAGGCACTGGGAAGGCACTGGGAAGGCACGGGGAGACACTGGTCAGGCACTAGGAGACACTGGAGAGGCACTGGGGAGGCACTCAGGGGCACACTGGGGAGACACTGAGGGGACACTGGGGAGGCACTGAGGAGGCACTGAGGGGACACTGGGAAGGCACTGAGGGGACACTGGGGAGGCACTGAGGAGGCACTGAGGGGACACTGGGGAGGCACTGAGGGGACACTGGGGAGGCACTGAGGGGACACTGGGGAGGCACTGAGGGGACACTGGGGAGGCACTGGGGAGACACTGGGGAGGCACTGGGGAGGCACTGGGAGGCACTGGGGAGGCACTGGGAGACACTGGGAGACACTGGGAGACACTGGGGAGGCACTGGAGAGGCACTGGGAGACACTGGGGAGGCACTGGGGAGACACTGGGGAGGCACTTAGGGGCACACTGGGGAGGCACTCAGGGGGACACTGGGGAGGCACTGGGGAGACACTGGGGAGGCACTCAGGGGGACACTGGGGAGGCACTCGGGGGGGGGGGGGGACACTGGGGAGGCACTGGGCAGACACTGGGGAGATATTGGGGAGGCACTGGGGAGACCCTGGGGAGGCACTCAGGGGCACACTGGGGAGGCACTCAGGGGGACACTGGGGAGGCACTGAGAAGGCACCGAGGGGACACTGGGGAGGCACTGCGGAGACACTGGGGAGGCACTCAGGGGGACACTGGGGAGGTACTGGACATTTCATATCACACACACACCATGATTCACTAGCCCCCTTAAAAAAAAAAAAAAAAAAAAGGTTTTTTTTTTTTGTTATATGATAGCTTGGCATGGCGCAAATAATTCCAGGCATGGCGCAGCGCCATGCCAAGAACATTGTGCAGGAAACCCTGACTTGTTTACAAGAGGGTCCACCTAAATTCATTTCACAAAAATGTGGAACGCCCTACCAACTGTCATTAAGACATATGAATCCCTTGACTCCTTCAAAACTGCTCTCAAAGGGCACCTGTACGGACGGCCTGTAATATCTGAATCCCACACCTACCCCTTTTCCCCCCTCACTATATATGTTTTTCCCCCTTTTTACCTCCTTTATGATGATTTCCTGTTTTTGGCTTTATAGAAGTGTATAGTGTACAAAATGTTATGATGAATTGAAAACGGTGGACCCTCTTGTAAACAAGTGTAATGCTTTATGGTGTCGTCCACTCAAAGTTAACAGTTTTTGTATTGAGTTGTGCTAGAAATATACTGTAATTCTGCAAACTGTTAATACAAACTTTTATTAATTCGGCCACCATTCCGGCGGTATGGGGGCCGACGATAACCGCGGTAATAAAAAACCCATACCGTTTGTGTGTGTGGTTGGCATGATTCCACTATCCCACTTCTCTCTCAGCAGGGGGGAGGTGGAGTGCGGCTGTTGCTAATGGAGACAGAGTGTTGGTTAGTTAGCCACGCGGTTGGTGCCAGCTGTAGCTGCTGTTTGCTCAGGCTGTTGGTTACTGGTTTGTTGAGCCCTCTAGTTGGGAGGGAATTGTTAGGTGTTTTCCCTTTCCGGACGTTGGGATATTTTATTTATTCACACACCTCCCCATCGTCCCGAACATGCGTGCGTTTGAGAGAGTGAGAGACTTTGTGTTTATCTCCGTATTCGTGAGTATCTGCGTGTGATACCGTTGTACCCGTGTCAGCAGGGCTCCAGACTAACCTTTTCACAGGTAGCACTGGTGCCACCTATCTTTTCAGTTGGTAGCGCCACCACAAATTAGGTAGCACCAACTTTTTCTTCGTATGACCTTATCACCAAGGCTAGCAAAGGTTTTCTTGGCTGAAGCATAAATGCCTTAAATTAAGCACATAACATGGAATATTTCTCACTCACACACATTCTATAGGAAATTATTATAATGAATTAACCTATAGTGCATTTTTCCATATCATTTGGCTATATGAAACAGAAATTACACACCCCTTACCTTCAGCATGGGCATGTTCAACCTAATGGCCAATAAGGATATTTAACACTGAGGTGCCCACTCTTCCTGCACCCTTTTGCAATGTGAAATGCCACCGAATTCGTAATCCTTGCCCACTTTGCTCCTGTCTTTTCTTTATATAGAATGAACATGTGAAAGCTGATGTGCTTTTATTGTGAAGGGGAAATTTTTTAAACGGCTCAGCTGAAACTAGCTGATCTACAAGCTCACAACGTGTGGTGGACACGACGCGTTGTGAGCTTGTAAATCTGCTATTTTCAGCACGCAACACCACGTCGTACGACGAAGAATATACCAGGTTTCACGTGGGAGATGTATTTTGTTCGAGGCGATCATGTATGTAACTGGCCTGCACACAGCGCTACTCGACGCAAAATAACAAGCTATTGGAAGCTATTTTTCAACAACAAGTTTACCGTGTTTGGAGACGAGGCACACTGGCGCAGTCCCCCATGTTCTGTGTCTGCTGTCTCCGTGGATTCAGCGACAGCAATGCACAGCATCATCATCCCAGTTGTAAAATGTGTGCTAAGTGTGCTCTCCAGGGAAACTTACGTGTACAGCTGATCTGAAATCTTTGTTTCGGTTTTTTCGGGTTGATCAATGAGCGAGCCGCCGCTGTTGCACTCACGTGTGTCGTGTGCAGACCGGTGCAGACAGAGGGCGCGTTCGGAAAATAGCGCACTGAGCGCACTGTGCAATGCAAACTAATAGGCGAGTGCGCTCCGGTGCGGTATTTCCGAACGTACCCAGACAGGCAGAGAGAGGGAGCGAGAAAGAGAGAGAGGAATGAGCGAGAATAAAGTAATGTGCTAACGCCCGTGCTTCATGGTTGAGGCTGGGATTGAAAGCAATAAGTAGCACCGGTGCGACCTCGTTCAAATTTAACTCGCACATTAAGAAATTAAGTAGCATATGCGACTTAATAGGTCACACGCTGGAGCCCTGCGTGTCAGAGTACCCGTTCCACCCATCTGTCTGTGTCCCTTTATGCCCATTTATAGGCATGCCCAAATATGGTGTGTTGTGATGTCAGAACAGGCCAACTCCATATATGGAGCATGCAGGGCAGGGGCCCTGTCCAGAGCACAGGCGGTTTTGTGGCGGTTCTGGACAACCGTGGGTCCGACCGACTCGGCACCGGGCACTGCACTCAGTGCACTGTGGAGGTGTGGAATTAGAAAATAATGTCTGTGGTTCTGCGATGAACACATACTGTTGGTAGGGGTATGTCATACATATTCTTTTTGTCTCCATTTGCCCTTTAGACTTGGATGCAGGTTTCGTCATGAAATGTACAGGAGTTATACTGACGCTGCCTGAGCCCCATACATTTTACCATCATTTTTCATGGTATGACATAATGACAATATCTTGACACTGTTGTAAATGATGCCCCTGCACCCCCTCCCTCCTTAGCAGGAATTATAGTATGCCGCTCAGAGACTAGTCTCATGCAGCCAGACGACCTGAGATCTCCACCTACTGATAAGTCTGGTGACATCTAAATGTAAGCAATGGGCTACAGTAAAACTGGATGGAAACCATTCAGGAAATGTAACAAAATAACAACATTGTAGAACCAATGCAAGACATTAGGGTGGTCCTTCATATTGAGACGGTATCAGAATTTGTTTTCGAAGCGGCCATATACAGTAATTTTCTTTTCTTGTTTTCAAGCCCATATGTCAAGTTTAGATTTCCCCAGACATATCAGAGATCTCTGATCGTCTGTCTCTACGTGAGACTACTCTGAAACGGGAAAACGAGTAGCAATGCATCATTTGAAATGGATGGATCTCTCTCTGTCAGCACAGGTACTGTACATCTGAATCACAGACCTGTGGTGGTAGTATAGTTTTGACATTTCATTCGTTTGTAAAGCAGGCATATAAAGCAGTAGGCATAGGTTTGTTTCCAGCTGTTAACGCTGCTGTTATAGCGACTATCTAGCACTTACTTTATTTGAGTTATTTAATTTCCAGCACTGCTTTGCTTATGGATGTGTCTATATCCTGTCTAATGTACGGTGAATAGACTGATGCAAGGCTTATCATAATGCTAGATGGATCGACAGTGATAGGTGATTTCAATGGAAATCACACACACACACACACACACACACACACACACACACACACACACACACACACACACACACACACACACACACACACACACGGTGTTCAGCTCAGAGTTATACCCTATACAAAACGCACTCCTCAGCAGCAGAGATTGCATATGAAATGCAAGTGTGAAATATTCATAGAATTCCGAGGCTGGGCTCTCTTAGTATTACTGGAGCTGAGGCCAGTAAATGGCTGATAATCCCAGATGAGTGTTCCATACGCTCACACTCAGTCACTGACTTTAGAGTTATAGCTATTGAGCACAGAGAGAAGGTTTTGAGGGTGCGTGCGTGCGTGGACTGCGGTCAAATAGATCTAGTTTGAAAAATCCATGGGCTGCATAATATACAGGTGCACATAATAATTATACAGACATTTGGAAAGTCGGTGTTGTGAGATGTCAGATTTATTGCTACGGCTTGCTATTGAATTTAAATACTTTCTTAGCATCAAAATAAAACTTAAGCATCAATACTACTCGATATTGAAAGGAGTATAGAAACAATTTGCAATTGAAAAAGAAGGGAAACAAGAAATTAAATTCCATTTACAGGTGGCTGCTTTTTTATTGGCTTAGAAGAAGAAGAAGAAAACTGGGTGAGATTGTGCTATGGGACAGTACAGTAGCTTAACATGTGTACAGTAAATGTACCCCCCCCCCCCCCTCTTTGAGAACCACTGGTATAGAGTCACAACAGGTGAACAATAACCATGTAAGTGGAAAAGTTTGCCTGTGTGTAGAGTTCATTTTTTCCCCCCCACACCCTTTTCTGTTTTTTCCTTTTCGGCTTTCTTCTATACGGCATACGCTGTGCTAATGTCTCCCTCGCATGTTGTTTGTCAAGCCCGCTCCGAGCTTTATGCCAAGGAAAATGAAAGGTAAGCAGGAAATGTGATTTCCCATCAGCGTTTTTCGGCGTAGCTGGGAGTGTATTTCCTAATGTATTTTTCCATCTGAGGCACTATTGCAGAAACAGCCTCAGAGCAACCAGTGTGTTTTTTAAAGGTTAGCTGGTGATGGAGAGAGAGAGAGAGGGTCAGGCATCTAGTTGAATGATGTACATTCAGGGACTTTATCACCCATTCCTGCATGCATACTGTACATGCATGTGCACACCGCACAACCTACTGTAATGTTCATGTGCATTATACATTGATTCAAGGCAGAGCTATACTGTACATTATGTTCACAGAATACACACACTTTGTCACATACAGGTGCCGGGCACATATATACACGTACTCTGTGTGATGCACTCATGCACGTGCAAGTCGCACACGCACGCAGAAAAGAAGTGGAGTGATATTGATGTGTGCGTATAAGGTTAATTAAAAGGTCCCCAGGGGGTCACTACTGTACTGTACTGTACTGTACTGTACTGGTAAATTGTGCATTTATATAGTGCCTTTATCCAAGGCGCTTTACATAGATTGTGCATTATATTCACACACACATTCACACACCGATGGCAGCGGAAACCATGCAAGGCACCAACCAGCACATCAGGAGCAATTAGGGGTTCAGTGTCTTGCTCAAGGACACTTCGACACTAACTCTGGGGGAGCCCGGGTTTACCTCTACCCCTGAGCCACTGACGCCTACTGTACTGTACTGTCACTGTACTGTACACCCCAAATCATCATATATACAGTTAACGTGTGTGTGTGTGTGTGTGTGTGTGTGTTAGGCTGCGCAACAGTGACACTTGGTTGTGAAAACTAACAAAAGGCTATTTCGTGCTCGGACAGACCCAGCCAGGCAGGGACACACATAGCTGTCTATAGGAGTGGTTTCACCACTCAAAAAGGCATGCACTCTCAGTGCTTTGAGCCGGCCCTCTGAGAAAGGCTCTGCCAAACGGGCGAAGGCTTTGTATAGTACAGTGGTTTCCAATGTGAGCCTAAAGTAGCCTGTTCTGATTCATCACTTAATTCAAGGCCATTACATTAAGCTATCCAAGTCTCTGATCTTAATTGACCAAGGCTGTAATTAACACAAATATGCCATTCATTCCGTTGTCCATCCACACGCACATGTGCATGCACTGGCACACACATCACCCCTGTCCTCACCCAGACATGTGCATGCACTGGCACACACATCACCCCTGTCCTCACCCAGACACCATTAACCTCCAGTAGAGAGATTTTAGCCCCCTATTGATTCAGATCGTACCGATGATATGAATATTCACTAGATGTGGTGAATGAATTAGCTCTGCTTACAGTGACGAGATTTTCTTTATTGGCAATGCCTTTGATAACGTCCCTACAAATGTATCCCTACATTTCTTTGCCTTTTTTTTAAACATTTTTGAAAAACATAGTCAATCTACAAGCTCACAAATGTACTCTCATGATCGGGAATCATAATCATGCAGCAGGTGTTTCAGGGGGTCCCCACTTAAACATGATTGACAGTTAGTTAATGATTGATAGTGGATAAATGGACCCGTAACACACTAACACAGACTGGGGCCACGTTTACACAATAAAAAGTGAGAACGCAACAGGGACTTTGCCGTTTTCTCTACATACCACTGTCATCTAAATGTGTCCTTGAAATGGAAATGGTTCATAAGTAGCTTTATCACTGCATTCTGTACTGCATTCTCACTGCATTTCACCAAAAAGGGATTGAATCCATTCCAGATAATGCTGTCGCTTTTCCATTCGGACCCTGCTTGGTCACCCTGACGTTGATTGGGCTGAGGATATTCGGTCATTTGCCTCAAGGCCTCTGTAAGCTTTTCAAACACTAGACGTTAGTGTGAATTCTTTGTTCCCTGGGGACTTGAGCTCATACACACATTAGCAACACGGCTGTGACTGTGTTTGACTCCCTCCCTTGTGCAACTGAAGTCCATGTTGGACCTCATTTCCCTGGAGGGTTCAATGTGAAACATGATTCTAGTCCATAGTGTGAATGAACAGTCCTTTTAGTTCCATTTGCACTTTTGGAGTTTTATACACTGTATTGCATAGTAGTAAATAGTCTTCTGACTGGGAGGACCCATGGATCTTTAAAAAAAAGCTTTACATTTCAGAATTATTGATTTATTTTGGGTATTTCCAACAACAAAGTTAGCATTTCAGTTCTGTATGAGCTATGTTTTTTTTTTTTTTTTACATCTAATGCTTCTTCTGTTATACAACTATTTAAATTAGTAATAATAAGTAATAATCTTACTACTATTTTGGCATTGTTTGACATGAGCATTTCTGAAATTTGAGTAAAATGTTTAGAGGCACCTATGTTCAGGAAGTAGTCTTACTCTTGTGGCACAGACACAGTTAACCCTTTCAGTCCCTTTGTTGATCTCCGGAGAGCGAACTTGAGGTTTCATAGCAGCAAGCAATAAGACGGGACCAAGCAATAAGCCCTTTTTGGCTGCTCAACAGCGCAATTTATAATACACACGGTTTATAATACACGTGAACCGGGATCACATCGCAAGCTTGTAGATCGACAATTTTCGGAGGGTTATTTTCAACATTGGCTCTCTGTGTGTGCATGGTTATTGGTTAATTATGTAATCGGTCAAAAACATTTTCTCGGGTAACAAAAAAACAGTTGAATTGTCTGGAGATTCCCAGACTTTCCCGCTGGCCCTTGTTCCATGTGACCTTGGCTCCCAGTTAGCCTGGTGAAACACCACACTCATTAACAAATGGAGTGAATGGTCGCTAACAAGGAAGTGAGTTTGAGCAGCTCTCCCCTTATCAGCATAGTGTTCTATATAATATAGAGACCGGACAACCCCGCTCCCAGCTATTCTTTTCAATGAAAGTTGCTCAGTGGCGTTTGAAGGCCCGGAAGAACGCTCTACTTCTGCATTATCTCGATTTGGACACCAATAATTTGGTGTCCAGAATGCAGAAGTCAAGTGCTTACTCGCCTTAACGTACCTGACTCGATTCATGAACAAGCTCTGTGTTAAACCCCAGCTGTGCTCTTTTAGCTGTCTAATATGTGTCTTATCTGTCTCTCGGTCTTAATCCGTCTGTCTGTTTTACAGTATATATGTATCTACTACACTACAGTATATTCTGTCCATCCTATATTTATCAGTACTAGCTGTTTTCTTTATTTGGTTTCTCTCTCTCTCTCTCTCTCTCTCTCTCTCTCTCTCTCTGAGCTTGATTGTTGTTCATACAAATGAGTCAATTAAGAGCTTATGAAAATGTTCGTTTAGCAAGCAGGGTGAGGAACGATCCTGCCAGCCTGCTGCAAGATTAATTTACTGTAGATGCGCACGCACGCACGCACGCACGCACGCACGCACAGACCATCATTTGCGAGAGCTGTGTATCATTTACTGATTGATTGCTGTCACCACTAATTGTGTGAAGGGGTAATAGTATTTACTCTATGGTTGTGAGTGATGTATCCATCACCAACACAATATTCATTTTGAACATGAGGGGAGTCGGGGACTTGGCAATGAGGGCCATTACTCTGTGTAGTTTGAAAACACTTCACAACTTCACAATGAAGTTCAAACTGGCGCAGCCAAGGTACAGGATACATCTTGTGCACAGTCAAATAAACTCTCAGACTAGATGTATCCATACACCTGGTCAATAGGGCACTGTTGGCCAGGTGTAGCTAATCAGTGCTGATTACACCTCAGTAATGGCTGCGCCCAGGGCACCCCTCAGTGGGTTCGTCTATAGAGATCCGAAGTTTCCTTTGAAAACCATAGGGTGAGGTTCTCAATAGCATTGGCATATTAGAACTGTGTTCCAATAAATAAAATAAGCAAAGTGACTTCAGGACTTTGTTACTATACAAAAGAAACCAAATGGGACCTTACGAGTCCATTTACTAGTTAGTAGTTACATCTTTATACTCTTTGTAGTTGCAAATGGATAAACAAAGTCTCTTTTTGAGGGGCCCCTCCTACTGTATGTCCAGCTTTTGGTGTGTGTGCACAAACTTTGTCCTATACACACATTACATGCCATTGACAATGAATGGACAATTTTGAGTGTTTGTGTAAAGTGTAAACACAAACATTGCGTAACGCAAACATTGAAGATGATTCTGACAAATTCTGATTTGCCGGAATGAGATGTACTGTATAATTATGATGATGTATGATGATAAGAGCGCCTCTCACTTCACACGGGTGTGATTTTTACACTGTACATAATCATCATTATCATACACCAGCTCGGCTCCTGCTGTTTCCTTTTATTGTCTGCATAAAGAACTTAAATGGTGGTCTCTCCGTCTCCATGCATGCTAGTCTATATGTTTCATTGATTTACCAAAGGGACTTTTTGAGTAGCTGCTATTTGCTGGGTGGGAACGGTTCGATCACGGCCACTGCTCATTTTGGCTTCTATTCATGCATTCTTCTCGTCCATCCGTGTCCATTGTGACAGATACACAAGGCTCTCCTGCTGGGAGAAGTCTCCATGAAAGGGGTGTGGAAGAGAGAGAATGAATAGGCCGAGCCAGAGCCATACACCATGTCATTTTAGCCCAGCACCGCTGGTAATCATTCAAAAGGAACATCACCAGCATCCAATATGGCTGTCAATAAAGGTGTTCTCTTTGTGCTCATGTGAAAGATGCTGAAAATGCCCATGGCCTTTATTTTTTCGCTCAAAGAGAATTATAGATGATTTATTGGATGCTGCTGCACAGGCAAGATATTAAATGTGTAGGAAAGAGCGTATTTTTGGTTCCCCGAATCCGGGGAGGGGAAATTCACCCAGCAGATGGCTGCTCAGATGGCTTTGATAATTGCACAGAGTAGGGGGGTGTTGTTGGGAGTTAAGACAAGTGTCTTGCTCAGAAACACTTGACTCTTTATACTGAGCAAGCTGATGGTGGAACTGTTGACCTTTTGTTTCCACAGATGGCCTCTCTAGCTGTGATTCTTGATTCCCAATCCGTTTGATCACGACAGTAATATTGTGTTTAACAACAGCAAAAAAAAAGAAAAGAAAAAGAAGAAAAAAGAGTTTCTAATTTCAGTTCAGAGCGGTTTGCTTGTAAAAAAATGTTTGGCTTTGATGGTATCTTCGATTAGACATAATTGTCTAATAATTGCCTTTATGCAAGTAACTAACCCATTCTGGGCGGGAACCCCTTTTGGTGTTTTATCCCCTCAGGCCGGGAACCCATTTTGGGGTTCTGTACAGTATGTACAGTATTCAAAAATGTAAAAAGAAAAATTATGCTGCTATATAAATATAAGTTTTTCAGAAAACCTAGGTCAGGATATAGAGGCGTTTTTAGAATCAGCCGTGCCAACAGCAACAAGTGTCAGCTGGACAGTGACCTCCCCTGTGCTGAACTTAAGTTACTGGTTTCATTGTTTCCCTAAAGCCCTTGAATATATATGCCTGAAGACATGATAATGTTTATTGTCATGTTGAGTCATTGATAAATGACCTCTCAGCTACGGCCACCAGTATATCATTTTTCCAAGCTGGTCAGATAAAAGTCTTACACTAAAATATTTGGAGGGTAGACTAGGCTATAAACCAGGATTCTGGCCTGGGTGGTTTGAGTGAAGGGGAAACGGTGTGCTTTTAGGATGGATGAAGGGATGGAAGTGGGAGTGTGGAGATGGATGAAGTATTAGGAAGGATTGTAGGTGTGTGGAACGACTGAAAATTGTGTGTGCACTGTAATATGCGTGTATTAGATGGGGGGGGGGGTAAGCCTAATTGCCCCTCTTCACTTCCTTCCCGATCATCCATTAAATCCTCCATCAAAACCAGCAACGGGGCTTTAGGAAGCCCCCAACACACACACACACGCGACCGCACACATGCACAAACACACACACACACACACACACACACACACACACACACACACACCTCAATGAATGCAGAGTAAAATTATCTCCACCCTGCAGAAAGCTGCATATCCAGCGTTCCCTCCCTGTCGGTGTATAAGTGGAAGTGACAGCTGACACTGGTCCCTGCCATGTTGGAAAATGTGTCATTATGATAACTGACGGCTGACATTGTGTATTTATGGAGATAGTCTCTCTCTTTCTCTCGTCTCCTCATTTTCACTTCTACAAACTCAACAGTCTTTCACTGCTTTCCTCTCACCCCTCCCTCTATAATATGTTGTAATGTATGTATGTAATGTTAATATAATTTGATAGTGCTCAGTGTGAACAACCCTTTGGTCTTCTCTCTCTCACTTTCGCAATTTTGCACGCACGTATACTTTCGCACACACGCACGCACGCTCTCACTTCCGTGCCGTCACTTCAGGGACAAAAGACCAGCCAATCACAATCGGGCACTTTTATGGCCCTGATTGAAGGGTAATTACCCAGCATGCCCCATAATCCTCCTCTGCAGTTTTTGCACCAAATTACATGCTGTACATTAACACACACACACACACACACACACACACACACACACACACACACACACACACACACATACACACTTTTGACAAAATAATTCATATACGTACATTATCCTGACACATAGCAATTGTTTGAAGCTTTACGCACAACATGATCATTTAGGCCGAAGCAAATGACAGTTACCATGTGGGGGTCCCCAGGGGGTCCCTCTACTGTACTGTACTGTACTGTCACACCCGAAATCATCATATATATATATATAGAGTTAATATGTGTGTGTGTGTGTGTGTGTTTGGCTTTGCAACAGTGTATACTTGGTTGTGAAAACCAACCAAAAGCTATATTTGTGCTCGGACACACCCAGGGACACACCCAGCCAGCCAACCAGCCAGAGACACACATAGCTGTCTATAGGAGTGGTTGCACCACTCAAAAGAAGACAATAGACCAGACAGATTCAGTGTCTTGTTTGCACATGTACATGTGTATCTTCATTGGTGTTCTGTGTGTGTGTGTGTGTGTGTGTGTGTGTGTGTGTGTGTGTGTGTGTGTGTGTGTGTGTGTGTGTGTGATGCTTTACTGTATGTGCATTACAAAGAGTGTTTCTGGCTGTGTGTAGACATTAATTGAACCATGACCGAAAGATGAAATAACTGAGAGTTAGAAGAGATTAGAACATCTCTCGCACGCACCACACAGCCACGCACACAGCCATGATGTATGTATGTATGTATGCACGTACTGAATGCATGCACGCACTCACACGTTCACTCACTCAGAAACATCAGCACTGTTTACATGAGCCTGTGGTTTGTCATGGTCTGCGTTAAATCATCTTTGTGCCATTTTTAACTCTGCAACTTTAGTATTTAAATATACAAACACCCGGCATATCCCAGCTTTAGCTTAACGTCACCCTATGTTTTTAAGCCCTAATAATAATCATATTACTCAGAGTCTTATCATGAATCATTATATACAGGTTGTTTTTCTCAACCTTCGGAAGATCAGCCATGTTCAGTTGTCATATGTGCTTTATTTGTTGTTATTGGTCATTAGTTTTAATGACCAGCATTGGTCATATCAGCAGATTCCAGCAGTACTCTATTTTATGTATACTGTTAGGGTGGATTAATAAGACAAATGGCATAATATTAATTTTACATTTTTTTTTAAATGCCAACCAGAACCACATGATTAGTCTGAGCTCGTTGTTGTTGCATGTGCACGTGTTCATGTGTTTGGCTTAGTGTGTGGCTCTTCTGTTTTTACATGCTTTTATTTCTGTACGATGCCCTCAAACATAATGGGCTGGAGTGGACCTCTTTGTGTCTCTGTAGCCTCGTGTGTGTGTGTGTGTGTGTGTGTGTGTGTGTGTGTGCGCGTGTTGTTATCTCGAGCTCCCAGGATTGACGCGGTCTGACCCAGTGTCAGCCCTTCTAATGAAAAGCTTTTTATGTTGAAGGGGTGAGTGTTGTTTCTAATACAGATAATATTGATGTTTCATTCCGAGTAGCCGGTTAGGCCAGCACCTTCCGCTTTTCTCTTAACACATCTGAAACGATCACCCCCCCCCCCCCCCCCCCCCCACCTCCCGGTGACTAAATTAACTTAAATTTAACATAACAAATTCATTGCTCTGACGAGGAAAAATAAATCACTGTGCAGCCATGCGAAATGAAGCCACTCGGTATTGGAGGATGCAAGCATTACTTCATTCGCTCTATTTTATGTACGTATTAGGGCTGCCCACTGAAAGTGAAACTTGTGAATGTTTTCATTTCGTTTCGTCATTTCGTTGTGAATGTACCATTTTGCCAGAAAGTGTTATAGACCTGTCAGTGTGAGTGTATATGAAATAAAAATATACAAATATTTATATTAAAATCCTGAATGCAAGCCCTAATATGTATTCAAGCTGTTTTGTATACATACAAGCTGCTTAGAAGACACACCAGAAGATGGCGTAAGGTAGCCTTTTGGTAATGGGTCAGTCGGAATGCCGCTGGTTTAATTCCCTAAAATCTGCTTGCTGTTTCAGCTCGTGGCGATAACATCTATACGTATTTATAAATGTCATCTTTCAGGGTGGATTGGATTCAGACTGGCCAGCCAGGTCAATAATATGGTTTTCTTTTCATAGTATGACCCCAGCTTTCAGGGGTCAAGGGGGTGGACATGAAGGACCAACAGTAACCAGTTTGTGCGTCTCTGTCTGTCCGTCTTGTACACATAATACACATGCACCCTGTGGTCAACCTGCTGACCCCTGACCCCTCAGGTCATCCATGTGAAGTGGCTAACTGGTCATAATATTGACCTTGTGCTAAAACAAACGGCGTTGCTTATTGCTAGACAGACTTAAAGCACTTTGACTATCGGGTATTAATTAATTAATTCTTCCAAAACCTTATTTCGTCGACCCGCGGCACCCGAGATGTGTCCCGGGTGTAACACAAAGGCTGTCTGTAGGGGCGGACGATCATCTTTTCTTTTCACCCGGAAAATACATTTTGTAAACGCCTCAATGCAATCGTCGGTTCTTTAGTCATGGCCTAGGATTAGAATATAGCCGTGTCCGTCTCCTGGCAAGCTAGTATCATTCATATGATCACTGAAAACATACATGGCATATACTGCACTTGTGACGTCCAGGGACATCCTTGGCAGGCAGTTATAAGCCCTATTATATTTCCTATCATTATTGTTCCTGTACTATTTGTTGTTGTTGTTGTCTATAATGGCACGCCCAAAAGAGGGACGCCAGGTTGGAAGTGGTTAATGCATTGGTGACATTTACCGTTGGGATTAGCTTGTCGGTGGGAGCATATGCACACAGTCACACGCACATGCATGTGTGTCCTACTCTACACCGTCGAGTCCTACTGTCCACGTAGGTGTGTCACTGAGAGATGGAAGGACTCGAGCATGTGCGCGTGAGCATGTCTAATATATGGCTGCTCGAGTGCTTGTATGCATCAATGTGTGTGTTCTCTGCCTTTGTGTGTGTTGGAGTTAACTGGGTATTTTCTGCGTGGGGCGAGTCCTTTCAGGGTATGTTTGGTGTGGGTGATGAGTATGTGTGGGTGCAATCATTTTGTGCGTAAAAGGGATTACCGGTATGTCACTTTGCGTTAGCTGTGCGCTTGTATATACTGTACTGTTTGTGCATGTGTGTGCGTGTCTCTGTGCCTGTACTGTATGTGTGTGAGTGTGACAGAACCTGAAGGGCCTCAGAGCCATAAAATAAAGGCCTATTTGTCTCGCGGTGTCAACCGTGCAGCTCGATTATCCTTTCTCCACCTCAGTTTAACTTGTGACTCATTAGGTTACGGCCTTTCGTACATGGTCTCTGCCGGGTGGAAACCTAATATTGTACGTCCAGAACTGTTATTTTACTTACAGGATTCAAATTAAAAAGAATCACGAGTAGCAGATCGGCAACTACTTTTGATCCTTTTCTGTGTGAGCCTGTAGTGTGATCAAGTAGGGCGTGCCGTTGATTTACGAAAAAACACAACGTTTACAATATGGAGATAAGGTGTGTGTGTGTGTGTGTGTGTGTGTGTGTGTGTGTGTATGTGTGTGCACGCGCGTGCATTTTATTTGTGACTCTGGCTTGACTGGTAGTCCTTGAGAAGGGTATATGGCCCATAAAAGCCCCCTGCCTTTGTCGTATATGGGAGCGAGGTATCAGCCATAAGCTGAATTATGAATCATAAGTTATTAGGCCACGGCCTCTCTGGTAATTTACAGCAAAGTGACACATATATCAGTCTGCATAGACACTCCACATAGATCATTCTGTCAAAATGGATTTCCTTACGCTCTGTGTGTGTGTGTGTGTGTGTGTGTGTGTGTGTCTGAAATGTGACGTAGGAGTTATTAGTGAGTTATGCCTTATCGGGGGTATGGCTCCTCTAGTGATTTACAATGTACTGTAGTAACTGTACTAGGGCCTCTACCAGTCTACAAAATAAATACCCTCACGTCATGAGAGCATATTGGGGTAAAGGTGTGTTTAGAGGAAATAGGAATCGTGCACTGTTTGTGTGTCAGAGAGTTTATGCACAAGTTGGTGTACTTTGATTGATATCTTAAATCATATTGACCATTACACCCTAATGGAGACCATATGTGTGTGTTCGTGTGCGTGTGTGTTACTCATCTGAAGTGTCAGTGTGTCTTGTTTGAATCATGAAGCGTAATGTCAAAGGTGTGTGTGCGCTTGGTGAATGATTTGGTTTCTCTAATCTCTGTGTGTGTGTGTGTGTGTGATTTCAATTGCACCCCACATTATTTGTCATTCATGCTGCTGACAACATCCAACTAGGTAATACCTTTGCATCTCTCTCTCGCACGCACGCACGCACACACGCACACACAAGCACAGTGCCTCAGACTGCATAACTGACTTCACTCATAGCATTTCATGCCTCATAAGTTACGTTCCACTAGTGCGCACACACACACACACACACACAGAGATGGGTAACAATGCAATGGGTCTGGTACATTCTAAATGGCTCGGTGATGTTCCATTAGTTTGATTGCTTACAAGCCGTCACGCATGACAGCAGGAGAGAATAAACTCAGAAGAAAGAAGCTGAATTAAATGGCTTTTTATGCTTTCATTTGATGGTGTAATTTAATATCACTCACTTTGCATTCATGTTTGTGACAAAAGAGAGATTGTATGGCTCAGATAGATACACACAACAAGGATATGTACATGTTTTCATATATGCATGCGCGCACACGCACACGCACACACACACGCACACACACACGCACACACACACGAGCGTGCACACCGAAGCAGTGGAGTGGAATAATGGACAAGGCAATATAATGGTGAACAGACTTTATCATTCACACTCTTTTAACCACTGGCCATCTGCTTAATGTGTGTGTGTGTGTGTGTGTGTGTGTGTGTGTGCACGCGCACGCACGTGCACGTGCACATGTACGCCCATGCTTGTGTGTGTGTGTGTGTGTGTGTGTGTGTGTGTGTGTGTGTAATTGGATCAGTCTAAATCCTGAAGGGCTTGGACTGAGGCCAGGCACTAACGGTGATGAATGCTACTAGAAGGGGGTTGCCTATTTCCTGGAGAGGAATTGAACATCATGGAGATAAATCCATTATTTATGCATATTTATTTTATGTATACACTCCTGAATGGCAGACTGAATATTTACATACCATATTTTACATAAGAAATTATTAATTAAATGATAAGACAATATTGGTAATTAAAGAGTTTTTGGTTTTCAGCTTACCCGTGCAGATGAGCTAATAACTTGTGTGCCATTTTGTCTTAAATGCTAATTGCTCAATGTTTCTGTCATTGTCACTGCTTCATTTCTGAAAGATTTTGGGGGTCATATGCGATTAATTCTCTAGTTTTCTCCGGCTGCTGGGTGAGGCTGTACTAATAACTTTGGGGCAGGCCCGTCTAGAGTTTAAATGGACAGGTATCAGTGAAATAGGAGACATCGAAGAGGAAGGATGGATGGGGAAGGATCAACATATGGAATGTCAGAACAGGTCAGATCCATATATGGAGATCTAAGGGTTTGAGGTGAGATGTAGAGTTGCTGATCCAATATTGATGACATCAGGGTTTTATATGGGCTTAATATTGATGACATCACGTGATGTCACGAGGCATGACCATATGGGGCGTGACCAACCAAACAACTGATGGGAAATGCACGATTTCATATTAAATGCGAGCTGCGGTCACAATAAATATCTATGCATCTTGGATGTAATGATCATTAGATTGCTAATAACATTCATCCCTGCACCAAGGAGAGGATAACTCAAGCTTTAGGCACATAATGGATAGGAGAATAGGCCATCAGCAATGGAAATTAAAAAAAAAATCACACCCATGTGAAGTGAGGGGCGCTCTTATCATCGAATGCAACAACAAAAATGTTCTGTGGATGCACATTCATTACAACAAAAAGTACACAATGGTAGGGGTTTGTCATTGGGATGACATTAACGACGTCGTAAGATTAAGTAAGTCATTATTATTGAAGCCGTTTGGGGGGAAGAACGCTGGAGATCAGACTTGGTTTCTGCAAAGGGAGGATTTTCTTAAAGGTCATGCATGGAGCCAGGCCTGTGTATGATTATCTGTGTGTCATCCTGATCCTCTGTTCATTAGGACACAACATGAAGCTCTCTAAACCATAATGAACCTCTCTCTCTCTCTCTCTCTCTCTCTCTCTCTGTTTCCTCTCTACTGCACTGCACATGTCTCAATTTCTCCCTTTCTGCTGTGATTCTTCACATCCAACTCCCCTCTTCTCCACCCTCTCTTCACTTCACTTCTGTTTTCCTCCCTCGTCCATGCTTTCCCCCTCACCTTTTCTTCTCTTCTCTCCCTCTCTCCTTCACACAATCTCCACATCTCCACATCTCTCCCACACCCCTTCGACGTCTCATCTTCTCTCGCTCTTTCTTCTCCTCTTCTCCCTCCGCCCCTCTCTGCTGTGCAAGCCCTGCTCTCTTGTTTCGCCCGTCTCTCACCCGCCGCACTTAATTTCTCTTTTCATCTCTGTCCCTGTCCTACTTATCCTTTGTCTCTCCTTCCTCCTCCTGAGGGGCCTCCTCCTTCCTCTCCCTCGCTCTGTCCCTCCTCGTCCTCCTCTCCTCTAATGATCCCAATCATCCTTGAGTCACATCCCTGACTATAAGTGATCCCCAGAGCTAGCGCGTGTGTGGACACTACATGTCTCTCTCACACACAAATGCACGCACACAGACACGCGCGTGCGCACACACACACATCCATGATCCACGCTGATACATATGTTGACCCCCTACCTCGGAACTTTAGAGAGAGGGTCGGGCGAAGAGAGAGAGAATGAGAGAGAGAGCAGGGTAATTGGCCAGAGTGTATTAGAAGGGGGTAGGGTAGAGAGAGAGAGAGACGGAGAGAGAGAGAGAGCACGTATGGGGTGGGGAAAAAAGGGGTTAATTGGCTGAGTGAATCAAATAAAAGACAGGGACATTAGAGGTGTTGGGGAAGAGACACGATTAAGTAAAGACAGATGAAGGGTTAATGGTGAGAGAGGGTGAAGACGGGCGAGACGGAGGGTTGCAGTAGATGGAGATGGCGTGGGAGGGAGGGAGGGAGGGAGGAGGGGGGGTGATTGTCAGAGTAATAAACGATCAACGCTTTCATCTTTATGAGAGTTGGCTCTCAATTAACCAATCACAAACGCACCTGAGCCCAACCTAGTCAAGATACATAGACGCCACAGGGGACACACACTGTGTGTGTGTGTGTGTGTGTGTGTGTGTGTGTGTGTGTGTGTGTGTGTGTGTGTGTGTGTGTGAGTGAGAGAGAGACTAATTGTGATTGCTATTAAGTCCACCTCTCCATGGGTTCATTGCAATGATGAATTGTTTTAATGAATTGTTTTAATGAATGGGTTTGATGAGATGGTTGTCTATCGCTGGTCGCTTTGTCTGTCAGGCTGACCATTATTATTATTGCGACCGTGAAAACCTTATCATAGATTAGATTTAGAAAACCGGACTGACGGGTCTAGAAAACCTGCTAAACCTGTCAGTCACGCTAAAACCTGTCAGTCAGTCCAGTGAGTCCGTCCGTCAGTCATGCCTCGTGACACACTCCATATATGGCTGTCTCCATATATGAAGATCACGATACTAACTGGGCCCTAACTGGGCTGGCCCTTAATAATTAGCACACATTTTACTCTCTACCCGGAAAATGGGGTTCATATACTGTATGGGCATTCCCAGACCTTTTGTTTCAGTGCAACCTCGCACGCCTCACTTCTCGCCCTCAGGGCGTCTTACTGGCTATTATGAGCCTAATAAAGAGGCCTAGGGAGGAAGTGAGGGTCCTTCAAGTCCTTCCTGAGCCATTGTGGGGTCTCCTTGTGGAGCGGAGGGGAACTTGCCCTTTACAGTTTGTGACAAATATTGTGTGCCAGGACAAAAAGCTATTTTATATTACATCTAATCTATGATAAGGCACTGAAACGCAATGGCAATTTCTTTGAGAGACATGAATCACCTCACCCCAAAAATAAAACACAAGAAAAGAAAAACTACATCAAGGTGAATCTCGTTGCTGTCGGGCAAGAAACACATTTCTTTGTTGTAAATGAATGGCCTATTTGATCACACTACAGTGTCCGACAAAAGCAGCAAAAGTAGAAGATCCACAATCTCGAATGTGGCGTGAGCTTGTAGATCTGCTACTTTTGCTGTTTTTGAATTTTAATCCTGGAAGGTAACAGTTTTGGACATATGTGGTTTCCACCCGACAGAGACGATATCTAGGCTCTAAAACCTGTAGATACAACAGCACAGTAAGATCTTGAAAAATTCATTTTCCATTTAACCCATTTAGGCCTGAGATCATTATTCTAAAAATGTCTTTTTGAAAAAGCTATGTTTCTATGTCAGTCGTTCTAAAATAGCAGACCTACCTGTAGATCTGCTATTTTTCAATAGCTAAAGCATAAGGGTTCCCGCCCAAAATGGGTTAAAGGCATGCAGATTTCCCTCGGACCCTGAAGATTGGGGTGAAGCTAGTGTGGAAATCCTTTCGTTACTTTACATGTAGCCTCTAAAAGTCCTTCTCATCTCAGTTTGACCAGATTAACCTTGACATTCCTATTGTCGAGAAAGAAATGCAACACAAAAAAGCAAAAATACCGTATCTGCTGTGCATGACATTGTGAGCTACGTTGATCTGCTATTTTTGCTATTCGTCTTACGATGAAGGATATCCGTCTGAAGTAGTTTAATAACACCTGCTACCATGGCTTACAAAGAATGAAGACTGATCACACCGGCCTAGCTGGTCAATTAACTAGCGGAAAATCACTGCATTGAACTCAGCAGTAGACGTGTCTACTGACCTACCGCAACCATCTCCAGCGCAAAACGTTATATTGTGACATTTTGGAGGGATTCAGTAGGCTGAATTCTGCAGCCAGCGACGATGTGCGTTGTCCGACATTCATAACCATTAACATAACACTAAATCTAACCCTAACTCTAATGATAACCTCAGTCTTAACCGACCACGCAAGTCCCCTAACCTCATATCAGTCTTAACCGACCACACAAGTCCCCTAACCTCATATCAGTCTTAACCGACCACACAAGTCCCCTAACCTCATATCAGTCTTAACCGGCCACGCAAGTCCCCTAACCTCATATCAGTCTTAACCGACCACACAAGTCCCCTAACCTCATATCAGTCTTAACCGGCCACGCAAGTCCCCTAACCTCATATCAGTCTTAACCAGCCACGCAAGTCCCCTAACCTCATATCAGTCTTAACCAGCCACGCAAGTCCCCTAACCTCATATCAGTCTTAACCAGCCACGCAAGTCCCCTAACCTCATATCAGTCTTAACCAGCCACGCAAGTCCCCTAACCTCATATCAGTCTTAACCAGCCACGCAAGTCCCCTAACCTCATATCAGTCTTAACCAGCCACGCAAGTCCCCTAACCTCATATCAGTCTTAACAAGCCACGCAAGTCCCCTAACCTCATATCAGTCTTAACCGGCTGCGTAGATAGCCATAAATAATCAACCGCACATATTGCAGCCTACTGAGATCTTGGTACTGTAGGTCAGTATATCTTGGTACTGTAGGTCAGTATATCTTGGTACTGTAGATCAGTATATCTTGGTACTGTAGGTCAGTATATCTTGGTACTGTAGGTCAGTAGATCTTGGTACTGTAGATCAGTATATCTTGGTACTGTAGGTCAGTATATCTTGGTACTGTAGGTCAGTAGATCTTGGTACTGTAGGTCAGTAGATCTTGGTACTGTAGGTCAGTAGATCTTGGTACTGTAGGTCAGTAGATCTTGGTACTGTAGGTCAGTAGATCCTGGTACTGTAGGTCAGTATATCTTGGTACTGTAGGTCAGTATATCTTGGTACTGTAGGTCAGTAGATCTTGGTACTGTAGGTCAGTAGATCTTGGTACTGTAGGTCAGTAGATCTTGGTACTGTAGGTCAGTAGATCTTGGTACTGTAGGTCAGTAGATCTTGGTACTGTAGGTCAGTAGATCTTGGTACTGTAGGTCAGTAGATCCTGGTACTGTAGGTCAGTAGATCTTGGTACTGTAGGTCAGTAGATCTTGGTACTGTAGGTCAGTATATCTTGGTACTGTAGGTCAGTAGATCTTGGTACTGTAGGTCAGTAGATCTTGGTACTGTAGGTCAGTATATCTTGGTACTGTAGGTCAGTAGATCTTGGTACTGTAGGTCAGTAGATCTTGGTACTGTAGGTCAGTATATCTTGGTACTGTAGGTCAGTAGATCTTGGTACTGTAGGTCAGTAGATCTTGGTACTGTAGGTCAGTAGATCTTGGTACTGTAGGTCAGTAGATCTTGGTACTGTAGGTCAGTAGATATTGGTACTGTAGGTCAGTATATCTTGGTACTGTAGGTCAGTATATCTTGGTACTGTAAGTCAGTAGATCTTGGTACTGTAGGTCAGTATATCTTGGTACTGTAGGTCAGTAGATATTGGTACTGTAGGTCAGTAGATCTTGGTACTGTAGGTCAGTATATCTTGGTACTGTAGGTCAGTAGATCTTGGTACTGTAGGTCAGTATATCTTGGTACTGTAGGTCAGTAGATCTTGGTACTGTAGGTCAGTATATCTTGGTACTGTAGGTCAGTATATCTTGGTACTGTAGGTCAGTAGATCTTGGTACTGTAGGTCAGTAGATCTTGGTACTGTAGGTCAGTAGATCTTGGTACTGTAGGTCAGTAGATCTTGGTACTGTAGGTCAGTATATCTTGGTACTGTAGGTCAGTATATCTTGGTACTGTAGGTCAGTATATCTTGGTACTGTAGGTCAGTATATCTTGGTACTGTAGGTCAGTATATCTTGGTACTGTAGGTCAGTATATCTTGGTACTGTAGGTCAGTAGATCTTGGTACTGTAGGTCAGTAGATCTTGGTACTGTAGGTCAGTAGACTGTCAGTAGATCTTGGTACTGTAGGTCAGTATATCTTGGTACTGTAGGTCAGTAGACTGTCAGTAGATCTTGGTACTGTAGGTCAGTAGATCTTGGTACTGTAGGTCAGTAGATCTTGGTACTGTAGGTCAGTAGATTTTGGTACTGGTACTGTAGGTCAGTATATCTTGGTACTGTAGGTCAGTAGACTGTCAGTATATCTTGGTACTGTAGGTCAGTAGACTGTCAGTATATCTTGGTACTGTAGGTCAGTAGACGGCTACAGAGAGCATGCAATGCTCTGATTAAGCGTGACTTTGTTCCTTTCAATGCATTGATGGCATTCTAAAGGGTGAATTAACACACTGATCTGTCCCACAATTCGCCTCACTGCGGGACGCGGAGACGTTAGAGTTCCCCCGGGCCGTGATGATATCAAGAGACTCCATATCAGTGGCGCTGTGTTGGAAGCAGCCGCCGTGGTTCGGCGAGGCCCGGTCTGGTGAAGATTATGATCTATACGGGAATGACTAATGTAATCACTGAGTGTACGCTCTAAGCTTTATGCCTCACCCCAATCACAGGGATGTTAGGAGGATCATCTCTCATGTCTTTTTTTCTTTTGGAAAGGAAACGCACACACGCACTCACGCACACACAAATACCCCCTGGCACCAAACGGTGAGAAGATTTACATACATTGACAGAGTGAGGCGCCGGTCGGCGAGAGCTTTATAAAGAGTGAACCTGTCCCTGAATGTGTGAGTGATGATAACGGCTTCCTCTAATTGCCTAACCCCCTGCTCGCACTCACACACACGCACTCACACACACACACACACACACACACACACACACACACACACACACACACACACACACACTATATGTACAGTATGTACCTATATATCATATACACACCTACAGTACTGCACAGTGCACACTTACACAGATGCATCAAACTCTACACACACGTGGTCTCTCCACACACACACACACACACACACACACACACACACACACACACACACACACACACACACACACAGACATCATCAGTCCCCTGAGCAGCGACCCCATCATTTCTGCCACTCACCTTGAAGTGGAGGTAAGCGAGAGTGACGGAAGGGAGTGCAAGAGATAAAGAGAGAGAGAGAGACAGAGAGTCACTGCGTACGAGTGAAATGGAGCTTGGGCTGATGTCAGACATGTCTCCGTGACTTCACAGCTCTCTGTGACACACACACACACACACACACACACACACACACACACACACACACACACACACACACACATATATATATAAAGGTTTATTATTATTACAGAAGTGAGGCTGCTGTCTCATTGGGGGGGGGGGGGGTAAATTTGTAGGCGCCATCTGTATCTATAGTTGGCACAATTTAGCAGGCTTAGCCATCGCTGCAATGTTCTTTAATGTTGCCTCCATTAGCGCTGTATGTTCATCATGAATCATGTGGTTGCGCCAACTGCTCAGCACCTTTCCAACGTTAACCCCCTCTACCCAGGTACCCACACACACACATACATGTGCCTGCTTTTTTACACACACACGCACACACATACACACACGCACACGCACACAAACGACAAGCAATGGTTAGCCCTAACGAGAGCATCTGCACACACTACTAATGAGTAGATTAAAGGCAGTGCCACAGCTCCGCACACAGAAAGAGCCTGATCACAGGGGCATGATCTGGGTCAACCACAGAGTAAGACCATTGGTGCTAATGTAACTCTGAGACGACCCAAAGGGTCCATTTGGTTCCTTTTTGAGTTAAATGAACACTCAGGATTTATACATTTCAGCTTCCATCTCTTTCTTCAGTGAAGTATCTGGAACTAAGCACCACAACGACCAACACACCATTCTGTCTCTCTGTCCATCCATCTGTACACTCTCAGGACCCGTTATCAAACTGAGCCTGGTTTCATCGTTGGCGTCAGGGCATCAGTGTGTAACCTAAACCTTCTAACGGTTGCACACTGTATTTTCCATGCAATTATTTTAGACGATTTGTGTAATTTGTACATTCACACAGAATGCAAATATTTTGCAGCGTTAAAGTGTATTTGTAATTTACACGGTACATTTTCCTGAGTGTTCCCACCGCCAGTAGAGGCGTCAACCTTTTGTGCACAAGGCATCAACTATAGCTTATTCACTATTAGGCGAGTACCGGGTATTCTGCATTTTTACAAACTGACAGCAAGTCATTGATTTTCAGCTGGAGACGGGAAGCCAATAATGACAACACGATATTCAAGTTGTTGTTTTGAACTGTTCAAAGTCTTCTAGGATTTGTCACCTGCATTGCAGCGAGGGTTTCTATCGCAACAGGACTAAGCTGTCTGATGGATTGACAGTCTTTATTGACAAAACTAAAAAAATATGAGACAATTTATATAGCCTAAGGGTGTTCCACCTCGCCTCAAGCCTGCGGTAGACTGGTCTGGTGCCTCTCAGAAGCAGGACTGGTAGCAGGTAGAAGGAAGGCACGGGAGCATCTCAGACAGTTTGATAAAATGACAACGTTTCCATGTATCCGTCACATCTTCGTCGTACACACACACACACACACACACACACACACACACACACACACACACACACACGTACGTTGTGGTAAAGTAACATATGTAGGGAAGTGCTTGTTGGTTGAGCAGGAGCAGCGGTTCAGATTGACAGACAGGGTGAAAGTGATTGTTCTCTCCACCAGACCTGAGCCCCGTAATCTGTCTGCGAGGGTCAGGAGACAACCTTTAAACAATTAACCCTATAATCCCCAACGTGCCTTCCTATTACGGACTGCGTGAACGGGTTAAGTAGCAATCCTCTGTTGTGGTAAATTCAAGTGTGAAAGGAAAACTGATTTAATTCACCCACTCATTCCAAAGTCGTCGGGACCTTCAAAAGTCTTGTGTTCCCCATTGGTCTGTTGTCATCCGCATGTTCTGAATTTGAAGTTTTAGATCTCTGCATGACATTTTGACCTGGTATAGGTTTTGGTTTAGGTGTGTGTGTGTGTGTGTGTGGGGCCTATGGTAGGCTATATAGATCTTGGTTTAGGACAGTCAGGTGACAGGCTGCCTTAAAGCTTATTGACATGGTAATCCATAAAACGCTGTGCATGTGTGCATGTGTGTGTGTGTGCATGTGCGTGTGTGTGTGTGTGAGTCCAGCCTAATCATTCACATCGGACTGACAGCAGGTTGCGGTTCAGCAGCCTGTCTGCCAGAGTTCCATTGTTGGGCATAAAGCCAGCTGTCTGGGTTAAGACGGCCGGCTGAAAGGATGAAAGTGAACGAGGCATCCTGCAGGCCTGTGCTTTGAACACCGTAAGCCTGAGAGACAACCAAGAACACAATTATTATTCGACAGGTCATTTTGATTAATTCAATAAATAAGACCTGAGTCCGATTCTAAATCAGTAGTTCTCAAACTTTGTCGTTGTGGAGGAAGGACCTCCAAAATGAGACCAGAAGAGAAGATCCACAATTATTTAAAAGAAAAAACGTTATATATATATATATATATATATATATATATATATATATATATATATATACTGTATATATACTAGGGATGCACCGAAAGGGAAATTCTTGGCCGAAACCGAATACCGAATATAGGAAACAGTTGGCCGAAAACCGAATACCGAATAGCCGAATACATCTTTGTTGTAAAGCTACCTGATTATGGAAAAAGACATGATTATGGCAAAACCTAAACACTTATGGGTCCATTAAAAAAACATCTAATTAATTGGAGGCTTTGTGATTAATTAATCTCAAATAATCACATTTTAATCGCATATCAATAGGCCTATTTGACCTGAGCAGTGAGCTTTTTTTTCTACATAAGCATAGGCAATAAAACAAGTAGTAATAATAATAGTGATAATAATATTATTTATATAATGCTTCTCTGAGTACTTAAAGATACTTTTCAAGGGGAACATGAGAAAACTAATAAAAAACAACTTTATTAGGGAAAAACTAAGACTATGGAATAAAATAAATGAAAGTGGAATGAGATAGATGGGGAAAGTAATATTCTAGAGGTGGGTTTAGCATGTCTCTGAGAAGTGCATAGTTTCGACAGGTCTTCCTGCTGTGGACACTGGACAGTGAAACTAAACACGGGCAGATGCAAGGATAGTCTATCATTCATTTTATAATGGAAATCAGCAACATGTTGATGCAAAGACGTGTAGCTGCTCCAAATGATATTCCCATTCGTCTTTGTGTCTGCCCGTGTAAACCTGGTGTAAACGCAGCATCGAGTGTGAGGTGTTTAGTTGGGGAACGGATGGAAAGTACTATAGTGTTATTAAGGAGGACTCCTTCTATGGACCAGAGCTAAACTAATGTTAGCTCCCATGCTAGCTAGTAGCTACCCTCGTCAGACAACACCACCACCATCCAGATCGGGTGGAAGGCAGCTGCTGATATCACGTTGCTTGTGCCCGTGGATGGGAAATAAGATTTAAAAGGCTATGGAAGCGCGGATGAAAGCACAGATGTGTGCAACAATAAAGTTGTGTCGGACTCGGATCTGTCTGTGCATTCCGTCTGCTGACTGCTGCTCGTGTGTTGTGAGTGACTGTCTTAAAGAGCGTCATAAGCATGCGCCCTTCCTGCGCTGGAAGTAGCAGATCTACAAGTTATCTACCCGTCGCAATGCACAGCGCTTTGGGCTTGTACATCTGTGTTTTTCCCGCAGGTTAGTTGAATTATATCGATTCACAACTTTAGGACCACTACTACTATTCGGTGATATTTTTCGGCTTATTTGAGCCGAAACCGAATAGGCCGAAAATACATTTTTAGCCATTTTTAGCCGAATATTTTCGGTGGCCGAATTTTCGGTGCATCCCTAATATATACATACAGTGTGTATGTATATATATAAATGACATGGATGCCAGTTGTATTGGCTAATGTAAGACCTGTCGGCTCTATTCAGTCAGTCAGTGGTTGGTTCTCAACTCTTGATATAGTTTATTATTGTGCCCAACTTGTGGTGGGGAGACGTGAACATGCTCTGAATCTGTACTGTATCTATGCTACCGTTATGTCTGTGTTGGTGTGTGTTCACGCCTCCTCCTCCTCTCTGTCTCTCTCATTGCTAGTAAGCACCGCAGAAGAACCGGAATAACAATTTCCCTGGGTGTTATATTAGTAGAGGTGATGAATGTGTGTGGGCGTGTATGCGCCTGGGAGGGGGAGAGGTAATACAGCATGTCGTACCTTGGCCTCCCCCCTCTGGGTGTGTCTTTGTTGGTGTGTGTGTGTGTGTGTGTTCTCGTGCACTTGTGTGTGTGTGTGCTCGCGTGCACTTGTGTGTGTGTGTGTGTGAGAGTGTACTTATGTGTGCATTCAGGTGTGATTAATGAGATGTTTGCCCTCCTCCTTTATGAGTGTTCATAAATAAAAAGCAGCAGCCATTATGTTGACCACAACGACGACTATATCGCCCGCGGCTCTCCAGATGGGGTCTCTCTCTCTCTCTCTAGTGCTCTCTATACCTCGCTAGATAGTTTATGCCATGGTCTGTGATGATGTTATCAATTTATCTTCTGCTTTATGTTGATGATGTTCCTTTTTTTGTATTAAAAGAAAAGTGTAGCGAACCACTACCCGAAGTATTTTCCTTTTTATATGGACTCACACAGCCTCAGTATATTAACGGAGTCACTGCCCACCACCACAGAGGGTGTTCCGGGCCTCTTTCGACTTCCTTCACAGGTATTACCGTTTATACTAATTAAGGCTCTGTTCCATTATGGTCAAACAGAGTCATTTTTTTTTTTGGCTTTCGCCTTTATTTTATATTTTTTATGGAGGGACAGACGGTAGGCTGACAGGAAATGGGGAGAGAGATGGGGGGGGGGAGACATGCAGTAAAGGCCGTCGGGATTGGGAGTCGAACCCACGGCACACTGCCATACTGGATTACCAGCCAAGGTGCCTGGACCACTGAGCCATGGCCCATGTCCCTGGCACAACATATTTTTGAGACGGGGGTCCGCAGCCAAGTTCCACATCATTCTGTGGGTCATTGACATGAAAAAGTTTGATTGGGAGAGTGGTAACTGTAGCCAGTGTTTGGAGGATTGTTGAGAACGTGTCCATCTGTAGCGCTGTATGCGTGTCATCTCCATATGGTCCAATATGGACAACAACACTCACACACACATACACACACACACACACACAGCCTCAGGGAACCAATGGTGGATTGTAATTGGTTAACACATAAACACGCACACACGTACGCACGCACACAATGCAACACTGGACATGTGCGTTTTTATTACTATACTTGTGACGACACGTCAGCAGTATAGTAGGGTTACTTTTTTGAGTGCCATTTTTAAAACTCTAACCCTACTTACTACGTATTAATCACAGGCAAAACCAAATTATCCAACCCCACAAACACACATGCACATGCACACATGCCATCTGTTGGACTGCGAGGTAGCAGAAGTTGTCATTTTGTTTTTTGGCTCAGTGACAGTCTTGTCTTGAAGTTCATGAAGATGCTGAGGCAGTTTTACTGCTACAGCTGGTCTGGAATCTGTCTCTGTTCTTTTCCTTTACCAGCATGTCTGTCTGTCTGTCTGTCTGTCTGTCTGTCTGTCTGTCTGTCTGTCTGTCTGTCTGTGTGTCTCTCTCTCTCGTTTTTGCCCTCCCACTGATTGTCTTTGTATCTATGCTGGTCTCTCTCTCTCTCTCTCTCTCTCTCTCTCTCTCTCTCTCTCTCTCTCTCTCTCTCTCTCTCTCTCTCTCTCTCTCTCTCTTTGCCTCTCTCTCTCTCTTCCCATCTGTCTGTAACAGTGTCTTGTGATGCTGTACTGCAGAGGTGAGTTGACCAGGGATCAATAGAGGGTCAACACACACGCGCGCATGCTCGCACAAAGTGCTGAGCAGGAAATGTGCGTTCATCCGTATTCTCCGCCCGGAGACTTTACCATTCCAGGTATGGATTTCCTGTGGTGACGGATCAATGTCATCTAGCAGAGAGGTCATGGTCAGAGCTCGGTGTGTGTCTGCGGGTGAATCTCTGCATATCTACCTGTCCATCTGTGTGTGTGTGTCTTTATCTGTATGTGCACTTAACCCACCGTGTGTGTGTGTGTGTGTGTGTGTGTGTGTGTGTGTGTGTGTGTGTGTCTTGGTGCAGCCTTGTGATGATTGTAATCCTGTGAATGGAGCGCAACATGTACTGTATGTACAACCCTTTGTGCCACACACACAACAGTGGCTCAGGACGTTGACCGGTCTCTTCGGAATTTGACGTTTTATTATTATTATTAATATGCTAGCGAGCCTTTACCCGTTCCGTTCTGTACAAAAACTGGGAGGAATAATGTTGCTTGCTTACCTCGCTATGATTACGATAAAGTTGGTGAATAATCCCTCACGTTCATATTTTGAACGAGAGGCATGTTGAAGTCAGAAAGGAAAAGCCTAGTATATCCATCTGGTCAAAACCACAGAGGGCTCCCTAGATTAGGAGATAGATAGGAGGCATTCTTTCTGAGCCGTAAACGGGGACGTGAACGGCAACGCGTATGAGCAAACGGCAAGGAGTATGGTGCAGAAGGAGAGGCCAACCCCCCAAAGAACCCTCTTGTTTGATATCAGTGAAAATGCGCTAGGACGTGTGTAACTGTGTACACATCCTCGCAATCCATCGGTTGGATTAGCTAGGACGGCTCCAGACGGGTTGGTTAACAGTCACTCTACACAGTACACACACACGCACGAGTGTTCGTTAAAGGACCCACCGGTTTAATTCCAATCCACAAAGACGCTGTGAGAAAGACGCAACACAAAAACGTTATTTTATGGCTCAGTCAGCAGGGGAGTAACGATCGATGACCTGCAGCTGATAGAAGGGGACTACAGTGGCCATACAGTATATAGTTTAGTGCCTGTCGGTCAATATTACAAGTAATTTAACAGAGATATAGTTAACGGAAATCCAACACACATTACCTTAATGGATGTGCGACAGGTTCCTAGTACTGTACTGTTGGGAGGAGTGGACTTGGCCCCGGATTCTGTCCCCAACTGCAGATTTGCTGATGATGTCGTTTACTTTGCATTTCTGGAGCCAAAGAGTCAACTTTATATTCTGCTCTCTGTCCTAATGTCCCACATACTGTTGACTATGGAGAATAGTAATTTATGCAAGAAGACAAACAAGGACAATTGCTACTCGTGTGTGTGTGTGTGTGTGTGTGCGCGCGCGTGTGTGTGCCAACTTTGTGTATGTGAATTTACATACTTCTGTGTGTGTATGTGTGCGCGCGCGTGTGTGTGTTCACACTCCTTGACTGACGGGTAAGGTCAAGCCACCGCGCGTGTGTGTGACTGTGTGCGGCCGTGAGTGTTAATGAAGACGGGAGTGGAGACAAAGTCAACATTTGGAAGGATGAGAGCGACTCGCATCAATTCTCATGGCTTCATGTAATTGCACATTATGCACAGTGCACCCGTGTGGCAGTGCTGCGTTCACACCAGCAGATGCAAACGGTACCAAGATGCAAAGCTGCACAGTGTGTATCTGTATAGCTTTGCATCTGGAGTTGAAACCAGCTCATCTTTTTATAGCTTTGTATCTTTTTGCAAGCAGCTACGAACGTCGGGTGTATCTTTGTATCTTCATGTCACTGGCTTCCATTGAAAACGTAGACCAGTGGTTACTTTTATTTTGACCTGACAGATGGAGCGAGCGAGAGAAAGAGATGGAGGGCTCGATTCATTGATTGACTAAGTGATAGATTTTTTTTCTTGAATCCTCATTGAAAAAATGCATATCACTGTCGGGCAGAAAGCCCTCATCTCCATATTCAAAATGCATATCACTGTCGGGCAGAAACCCCTCATCTCCATATTCATATCACTGTCGGGCAGAAACCCCTCATCTCCATATTCATATCACTGTCGGGCAGAAACCCCTCATCTCCATATTCATATCACTGTCGGGCAGAAACCCCTCATCTCCATATTCATATCACTGTCGGGCAGAAACCCCTCATCTCCATATTCATATCACTGTCGGGCAGAAACCCCTCATCTCCATATTCATATCACTGTGGGGCAGAAACCCCTCATCTCCATATCACTGTCGGGCAGAAACCCCTCATCTCCATATTCATATCACTGTGGGGCAGAAACCCCTCATCTCCATATTCATATCACTGTGGGGCAGAAACCCCTCATCTCCATATCACTGTCGGGCAGAAACCCCTCATCTCCATATTCATATCACTGTCGGGCAGAAACCCCTCATCTCCATATTCAAAATGTGTGTTTCTTCATAAATGAACGCCCTACTTGATCATACTCTACAGCGTCACACTAAAGCATCAAAAGTCACGCCGCGTTTCGAGCTTGAAAATATGCTACTTTAGAATGTTTATCCTAAAAAGTAACAGTTTTGGACATGAGGTTTCCATCCGACAGAGATGATGTGCATGAACATAATGTACATATCTGTCAAAAGCAGATATGTAGCATGTGGTCCTTTGAGTGTAAGCGTGCACTGCCTGTACACACAGAGTCTGACTGCCACGTCTGGCGGTGGGGTATAGCAGAGACCATTATTACAGAAATAGAGTCTGACTGCCACGTCTGGCGGTGGGGTATAGCAGAGACCATTATTACAGAAATAGAGTCTGACTGCCACGTCTGGCGGTGGGGTATAGCAGAGACCATTATTACAGAAATACAGTCTGACTGCCACGTCTGGCGGTGGGGTATAGCAGAGACCATTATTACAGAAATACAGTCTGACTGCCACGTCTGGCGGTGGGGTATAGCAGAGACCATTATTACAGAAATACAGTCTGACTGCCACGTCTGGCGGTGGGGTATAGCAGAGACCATTATTACAGAAATACAGTCTGACTGCCACGTCTGGCGGTGGGGTATAGCAGAGACCATTATTACACGTCTCGCGGTGGGGTATAGTAGAAGACAACGAAGACAAAGTGTATGGAACCTGGTGGGTTTGTTTCAATGAGCTGCAGTACCCAGAACGTAGAGCTAGGTGGTGCCGTCATTCTATGTGTGTGTGTGTGTGTGTGTGTGTGTGTGTGTGTGCTAAGCCAGAGATATGTCTTGTGTCTGTCTTTTATTACCAGACTGCTCTTGATTCTTTCATTCTTTCTTCAGGGGTTTTCCTGTTATGAGACTCTCTAGACACATGAATGTAGGGTGAAGGAAAGAGTGGTAATATATAAAAGGAAAAAAGTGTGTGTGTGTGTGTGTGTGTGTGTGTGTGTGTGTGTGTGTGTGTGTGTGTGTGTGTGTGTGTGTGTGTGTGTGTGTGTGTGTGCGCGTGCGCAAGAGATAATGATGTGGTAGATAATTTGATACACAATCCTCCGTGATCATTAATTCATTGATTGGTTGAATACTTTATTGACAGTTTAAAACAGCAATACGCTGCAAGACAAACAATACAAAAATCTCCCTTTTGTGAAGTGAGGATCGCCCACTGTATTTATATCGGCCATATGACGTCTTACGTCGTCATTTAGGGCCCTAAACAAACTTCATAGACTTGGCTGGCATAAGTGCTCTAAACCAATCAAGTAATCTTCAAAAGCCATGCATTGGAGGGTCTAGCGCCCGCCCAAAAAACAAACACATACATGTATAAAAATCACACCTGTGTGAAGTGAGGGGCACTCGTACATCATTATACATCAGTTCAGTATGACGTAAAATATACACTATGCCCATTTTCTCAGACACTAAGACATAACATTGTCCGTCATTGTCAATGGGAATTTAATGTTTGTGTAGGATGGAAATCTACACCAATAGCTGAATATAGGAGGGGCTAGCGCCCCTCAAAAGTAAAACTGTGCAGTTAAAACAAATGATGAACATGATAACTTCAAAAAGTAGATGGCGGACCATTTATTGGAACAGCTGGAAGATGTCATTCATAGCTGTTGTAAAGCTCACTGAAGGAGTGATTCGTTTTCAGCCCTGAGGGCAAGCTAGTTGGAGAACACGTTTTAACTAGGACCAATTACTGTTTGAGTAAAGCCATGATTTGGGCCATGTTCAGGGCTGCTGGTAGAATATTCCACCGCGTTGTATAGGAAGCAAGGTCAGAGTTTCTCCCCCCTGGTGGAGTACTGTACCTATGAGCACCACGTACTCTGGAGAGGTCAGTTTCTCCCCCCTGGTGGAGTACTGTACCTACAGTATGAGCACCACGTACTCTGGAGAGGTCAGAGTTTTTCCCCCCTGGTGGAGTACTGTACCTATGAGCACCACGTACTCTGGAGAGGTCAGTTTCTCCCCCCTGGTGGAGTACTGTACCTACAGTATGAGCACCACGTACTCTGGAGAGCTAGTTGGACAGGTACGTGGGGATTGGTCCTTTGACGCTCTTGAATACCAACCAGACCCATTCAGAGGTGGGATTGATTGATTGATTGAAATATTTATTAACAGTTTGCAGAACATTACAGTACATTTCAATCACAAACTCAATACAAAGACTGTTAACTGTGAGTGGACGACCCAATTAAGCATTACACTTGTTTACAACAGGGTCCACCATATACTCTCACCATATACTCTTTCATCATCAGATTGTACTAAATGGAATCAGAATCAGTCTTTATTGTCACACTTTATTGCAGGCTCATCATTGCAGTTAAAACGGATCGAGAGAAGAGAGGAGCATGAAGTGCATAATAATATGACAGTTGTGAGTGCATAATAAATAGGGCCAAGTATAACCAATAATAATAACCAATTTTGATTAATTGTACACTCACAGGAAGATATATAAGATAATCCTATCTGATAAAGATAAAGACTACACTACATGTTTGGTTACATGTACATGTTTGGTTGCACTCTCAGAATTAAAAGTCTAGCTCTCTCTCTCTCGCTGGATAGATAAAACACTGACGATTTTATTTTGTAAACGATTTTTAACCCTCACAACTATTTTTGTAGCCTTGGAGGCAGACCATTTCGGGTTCATGATCCGGTCCGGAGTGGATGATAATTTACGTCATGTTGTATTCTGGTTTGTAGTCATCTGGCCGGAACCCCCAAACCAGAATCAGAATGACCCAAAATATTTACCAGCGATCAATGGCATCATTTTAGGGTCTATCCAATAAAAGCCTTGATGTGGCGTATGGTTTCTTCAAGTACTTATTGGGATAGTTTGTTTGGTATATCCATCTTATCCCAACTCGTAGCGACTGGCGAGACTAAAAACAAACAGGGGAGACCAAAACAAAGCGACGCTGGGAATATGTATATTTTTATTTTATTTTTTATCATCCGGTCTAAAGTGGCCGAGACCGGATCACACAGGCACATTTAGGAACACAGACCAGGCTTTCCCCCCGAGGTGGAAAGTCTGATGACGAGAGGTTGCTAGTTTTGATCTCGGACATAAACATTACCATGCATCTCAAACCTTTTACCTAATACCTGTAGTTAGGGCGCTTCTAGTTTGGTTCTGGCTGTTTGCAAAATGTTGGTTCTGGAGCTAATAAAAATACAGTGGGTACAGTTTGTATCTCTGTGGGCAAAAAAGCTATTGGTTATTGTACTGACAAGTCCTCATCGGGAGGCTGTGTGTGTGTGATGACCTTTGGTTTTAGTATGCTGGTACGGCTCAAATGATAGAGTGGTCACTGCTAAGGCTTTTGCTGACTGTGAGAGATGTCAAGACGCACGCACACACACACACACACACACACACACACACACACACACACACACACACACACACACACACACACACACACACACACACTTCATAGATCTTTTATGGTAAGTGGCAGTGAGTGGAAATCGAAGTGTAGCAGTGCATGGATACCTTAAGCATATTTAAAGAGAGTTCTCCGTGTGCGTGTGTGCGTGTGAGCACGTGTGTGTGTGTGCTACCTGGATAGTTGTGCATTTGGCTGATTGGAACCTTTCATTGATCTGCTCTAGACTAATCAATCAGGCTCTAATCGATCTGATTAGGAAGAGGATCATATGAGTATAAATGGAGGCTGTTCGGTTTGTCACGCACGGGGGTGTGTGTGTGTGTGTGTGTGTGTGTGTGTGTGTGTGCATGTGTGTGTGCATAATGTGCATGTACAGTATGCATCATGCTTGACATTGATTTTCCATAGCGTAGTCCATCACAACCTTTTCATAAAACACATTGAGTCTATGCAGGAAAATGTGTGTGTGCTCACGCACCGTGACGCACACACCTGTTCTCTTCCAACCTCCACGTATCCCCTGCTAACCTCTATAAACCTTGAATTGATCAGGCCACATCAATGAAAGAGAGAGGGAGTTAAGAAGAGGTGAGGTGAGAGAAATACACGAGAGTGGAGATGTTTGAGAAGTGTTTAAGCATTTAGCCTTGAGGTGGGTCAATATGGTGAGCTTTGTAAGACACTGTAGCTGAGAATAGGAATATTCATTCAACCCATCAAGACAAATGCCTTCTAAATCAGTAGTTGAATCATTTGAAGCATTTCCCAAATGCCTGCGGTGGAGCAGGTCGGACATCAACTTGACGTAGTCACAGACGCAACGTGCTCAGGTGGCATTGGAGGCCAGCCAGTCATGCCAATCATGAAAGTCTCGCCACTACATCACCACTAGTCCTCTGGGTGTTTGTCGACAGCTGGCTTTTAAAGCCACCTGTAAAAAATAAATTAATAAATCAGAGTTTACTAAAGTAGCAAGTAGGCACAATCTAGTACATGAAAGATAGCGATGCATCTTTGATCCATGTCTCAGATGTCTTGTTTTCAGACTCGCCAAAACTATCTTGACATTTTGGGTTTTTTCTCAGGATGGCTCAATGAAAGGAAGTGAGAGACGTTAAGAGACAGGTACCTATTTCATCACAGCAGAAGAAGGTGGAGAGACAGACTGCTGACTTACTTTTGCAATTAATTGCAATTTACCACAGTTATCTCTTGATTCTCTGGATTTTACTTTCATGAAAAAAGCTGAAGGCCTTTTTTTAAACTGTACAGCATGTCTGTCAGTATTCCAATGATGATTTTCTCTCTTATTATTGTCTTTTATGCACTCAATTGCGTCATATTCTTTGTCTGTCTGTCTTTCTGTCTGTCTGTCTGTCTGTTTCTCTTAGCCTCGATACCCAGGCTTTCATTTCGTCTGCGCGAAAGATAGTTTCTCTCAGTCTCTCTTTGTGTTTCCTGTCACATAGAGTAGAGATAAAGGCATCTTCTTTCTCATCTGTCTCTGGTCGCTTTTCACCTGTACTTAACTTCCTAAGAGCGTCTTGCGTTTTGTGTCCAGCGTCTACCCACTTTTTCAGTTCTCTTTCTGTCTGGCCATCACTCCCTCTCCTCTCACCCCATCTCTTCATTTCTCTCTCTGACGCACATACGTACACGCTTATGTGTGCAACCATCCATTTATTCATTTGTAATTGTAATGTTACTGTGTAGCGTTCAGCATTGAGCAGCATGCTAACCCTCAGCAGGCTGGTATTCAGTGTTCAGATCAATGCCTTCCGCTGAGAGGAGAGGAGAGGAGAGGAGAGGAGAGGAGAGGAGAGGAGAGGAGAGGGGAGGAGAGGGGAGGAGAGGGGAGGGGGGGGGAGGGGGGGGGAGGGGAGGGGTACGTGTCGAGTGAGAGAGAACGGAAGAAAGTCATGTCGTCAGAGACCAAAATGTGAGAGATGAAACGGGCAGATGGATCAAAAGAGTGTGACAGAACAGGAGAGAGTGTGAGATGATGGCGGAGGGAGAGAGAGAGAGAGGAGGGCGTGCGGCGACTGGCAGCGGACGGACAGAACAGTTGGTGAGACAGAAGGGGGTGGGAGGGGCCAGATAAGGTGTGATCTTCTGGAACTCGATGTGTGCGGCTGCACTCTGTCTGTGTGCTCGACTATACTGGAACAAATGCATGCAGTACATACAGTACATGCACGCACACAGTCCACTCGCGCTTTAACCACATGAACCCCTAGCGTCCCTGTTCTGGAGTGAAGAGATTTGGTGTGGAGGGGAAAACAAAAATCATGGGGACTTATAACCTGTAGACCCTGTACAGCAGTGGTTCCCAAACAAGGACCCCCATAAGGACACTCATTAGAATAGATATGCCAGGGACCCCCATAAGAGAAGATTTCTTTACGGCTCCAGCAGTGATGTTCAACTATTTTAATTTCAAGGACCCCCCAGATTGATATGCAACAGACTACGGCCATTTAATGGCATTTCTATTGTGAAATGAGATTGTAAAATCAATGTTATTTTAACTCTTAGAGTTACAGACCCATAAGGGTCCATTTGGTTCCAAACTATGATTTAGCTGGAGACCCCCTGGAACCCCCTCAAGGACCCCAATGCTGTACAGCACTTTGGTCTATTTCTATTGTTGTAAATGTGCTTTATGAATACATTTTGATTTGACTATGGGACTACAGTCAAAGTATACAGGGTTTAAGTGGTATACTAACCATAATCGGGTGACATGATGAGGCCTTATTAGTGTTGTGAAACGATCACATTTCAACAACTTTGGAGTAAAGCTGCGTTCACACCTGAATGTATAAATGTGCCTCGGTTCGTCCCGTTTGTACCGCGGCAGGTCGCGCCGTGCCCGTTTGCATTGACGTTGTATGTAATCGCGCCGCTCTAACCATCCAAGTCTGAACGCACCTTACCCTCAGCGGGTAAATGGGGCTGGTCAAGGTCTCAGGTTCCAACTCCGATATTTTAGATTTTCCCTCCCGGACCCCCGTGGGGTTTAAGAGGTTAAGAGGATACAAGAACAGGAAGATCCAGGATGAATAGGTGAACTGTAGCATGCATCCGCATGACAGTTGCACAGTTCTACTGTTTTTCATTGTTGGTTCCAATAATGAGTTGTGTGTTGGGGAATGCCTGTCTACACTGTTTTCATTTCTATTTATTGTTTGCCTTCATGCGCAGAAATCAGTGCCAGTGTATCGGAGTGCAATGAATAATGTTGTGTTGGTTGTCATGTACTGTTTGTTCATCTGTGTGTGTGTGTGTGCACACGCGCGTGTGTTTGTGGGGTGTGTTTCTGTTTATCAGGAAGCCTCTGGCGTTACTGGCAAAGTCCCCTTTATTTTCTCCTGGCTTCTATAGACACACACACGTGCGCGTGCACACACACACACACACACGCCGGTCTATTCAGCTTCGGCGTGGAGGCCCCTAGAACAGTATGTTGACAAGCCGTGTGCTATGCACCTCTAAACGCAGACTCAGTGCAATGCTCAATAGACAGGGATTCCACTATATAACGCAGCTAAAGCTAGCTCGTCGCCACACACACACACACACACATATACACACACACACACAGACACACACACAAACACACACAAACACACACACACACACACACACACACACACACACACACACACACATGCATACAAACACAGCACAGCAAGAGCAGACACGAATGGAGGCAGAAGTCAGACGCTAGGCACACACACATACACACCGTCGCAGCGATGCTGGGCTCCTTGGACGTCCTCTATAGCGTTCTCATCCACAAGGTAACGCACGGCTAAATGGCAGTGGTAGAAATACTCTGTTGCAAGTAAATGTAAAACTTTCTAAACGTAGAAGTTACTCATCGTGCAGAATGTCTCATTTAAAGTTTTGAAAAATAAAACAATATTTTCAAATGACCAAATGTATTTTCGGGCTGAAGTGGATAATAATGTTTTGTAATAATAATCAAAATCTACAAACTAACTAGTAACTACAGTTTTTAAATAATTGTACAATAAAAGTAAAAGTACAATATTTGGATCTGAGATGTAGTGGAGTAGAGGTAACCGTATTGGAAATTGTAAATACTCAAGTGGAAATATCTCACAATTGTACTTAAGTAAATGTACTTAGTTACTTTCCACCACTGGAAAGGAATAGGAACACAAGACATGTCCTTTTCACATGGTTTATTTACCTCTGACGGACAGCGGACGTGTTTCGGCCTAACAGGCCTTCCTCAGCGGTTCCTGGCTATTCCTTTATTTCCATGTTTACCTCTGAGCCTTGCATCCACAGTATAAGTTCCATGTTTACCTCTGAGCCTTGCATCCACAGTATAAGTTGCATGTTTACCTCTGAGCCTTGCATCCACAGTATAAGTTCCATGTTTACCTTTGAGCCTTGCATCCACAGTATAAGACTACTAATTTGGAGTGTTGCTGGTTTTCTGTCTTTGCAGTTTCTGTTCCTCTCGACGCAAAACTAAAGCCTGGCGTGTGCTTCATCGCACAACGGCATCACTCGCCGAAAATAGCCGCTCTACAAGCTTGTAGATGGTCCTCTTTTTGGGTCCACACGGCGCTGCTGTACAACATCTTATATAAATGAAGCATAAGAGAACATTGAATATCTTTTCTGCACAATGCACGGCCATTTAATGTGGACTGAGGAGCCACCGGGTTTCATTGTGTATTGAGCGAATGGATTTATGTATTTATGTTGTGTCTGACATTCGGTTCGAGGTCTTTAGATGTGAAAATGGGGTTGCGCTGGCTTGGATACCCCCCCCCCCCCTTCTCTCTCGCTCGCCATCACAATGTGATGCATTGTGAGCTTGTAGATGAGCAATCTTTGCTATTCAACGTACAACACAAGTGTAGAGGGCTTAAGTGGTTACCAGCACCTCACATTGTCTGGAAGAGCAAGACAGAACCCGTTGTGTTTCTCTCTCTCTCCAGCTGATGGCGGTGTATGAGGAACAGGAAGCCCAGCAGAGGGGCGGAGCAGGCACAAGCCCAGCCCCCAGCCCAGAACTCTACCAATCGGAGCTGTCCGTCTTCCAGCCAATCAGAGGAGGGGAGATTGAGGTCAACTCTTCCGCTCTCAAATCCAGTGAGTATCCGTACTATATATTATGTCTCTTTAAGTGTCTTTTTTTAATCTAGGTATTTGTTTTATTTTAAAATGATGAACAATATATTGCGGGAAGTGTTTGACCTCTAAAATAAATAAAAGAAGAATAAATCTGCTTCAGATAAAGTGTGTGATGTGAAATTAAATTATCGATTGGTTCCAGATGTAGCACTTTGATCAAAGTCATGACATGAGCTGTGACTCAGTGCTCTCTGGAGAATGAACTCTGACCTTGACCTCAGTTAGGCTCTGGGATGTATCACGGTACTCCGCTAGTGCTCCATAATTTTATTAAGGTGGTGTTGAACTTCGGTAGAACCTTGGGGTTGTATAGAAGATCATTCACTGTTATTGTATGCCGTAATGGGTCTCCAATTACAGTTTTCTATATGAACAAAGCTGATTAGTTAGTTATAAAATACCAATACAAATAAATGAGTCCTGGAACTTTGCTCGCATTACACCAACAATGGTGAACTATCGATTTCTGTATTAGAGTAGCTTGAAAATGGAGAAATGACTGGTCATCAACATTTTTAAAGATTTTTACATTGTGATTACGAGCTGTGCGTAAGTTTATCTCCTGTAGTCAGCACTCGGCACCTCCCCACTATTGTGGGTGTGCGCTCCTACCTCTTTGTATTAGAGCGCTAACATCAAGGGTAGTATAACATGAATACAGCCATTTCATGTTCCCAAAACTATGTTCCAGGACTTGCTGTATTTCGTACTGGCAGCATCCACTTTGTTACCATAAATGCATTTTTCTAAGCCTTTCTCACTATACAATGACAGTGAATAGCACCACTATTAAGCCAAGCGATGCAATGTGCCACATTGCTATATTAGCTATCTTGGGATATTCGCAAACATTTTTGAGGATTTATGAGCAATTAACCCCCTTGCCGCGATTGCCGAAGGTCTTCGGCAATTGAAGCCTAATTTTGATATTAACACTTGCCGCCATTGCCGTAGCCCTTCGGCAATTGCGCTTTTATAGTGCATTTGATCGATCGAGCCATAATGCTACTTACGTTAGCCGGTTAGCTAGCTGTGTTGTTAGCACAGCACTGGATCGTTCATCTTAGATCGACGTCGCCATAAGAATCCATTCTATCCGTTTCTTTCAATGGCCTGTATCTCCTATTCCTTGTCCCAGATGGCATTTTTGGTCAAAACAGCGTTTCTTTGACGGCACGAGCCGACGTTGTGGAGGGCTATAGTGTACCGGCATGATCCGATCATGTAAACAAAGGTTGTCTTGGCAACGTAAAGCTGGCAGGGATAAGCCCACTTCCGGTTGAGGCAAAATGTGGCTTTTCAAAATAAGAGCTCAAATTTAAAAAAATGCTGGCGTGAATTAGGTCCTAATTTCTCAATAAATGGTGGCAGTAAATGAGTTAATTGCATGGCACTAATTTTACAGACAAGTGAGACAACCCATCTTACTGCAGGTTCCCGGGAAGGATTAAGGATTCATTCCGATAAATGTGTACTCACCAAAAAACATGTGACGAGGCAAGAAGTGACAGAATTACTAACTTCATTACAGAAATGGTATAGTCCTGGATATTCGTATACAAAGAATACAAATAAAATCTTCATTCTATTTTAGCACAGCAAGGAGTAAACGAGACATTTCAGCCACTGGCTGAATCAACGTCTCGGATGTGCCGCCATTTTCCATTGTTGGAAATGATAGATTCATTGTCCTCAAACTAACCATGATTGCGTGTCTGATATCAGACATTTTATATTTATTCATTATTTTTTATTTATTTATGTGCACAAGAGATTATGATTAATGTATTTTACCAACTGGCACAATGACATAATAGAATCTGAATCAAATTATTTTGGGGATATCATTTTTACGTAGAGGTCAACTCAAGATATTCACAATGAGCTATTTTGGACCCTGAATCTGGCAACGTGGAGTCCCTAGTTGTCAAGTGTGGTGCTTCATCCTGAAAAAAAAGACCAAAGGGGAAGATAAAACAAGTAGACGAGTGCTCGCTCAGGAATTAGAATGTGTGTTCAATTAGAAAACATGTTGATTTCTTGCATCCCCAATGGCCACCTCATCATTGTGTCAACCTTGGGAGTATGCATCTGTGAGGACAGGCCAGATCACAACGTATTAACTTTGACAACTTTGGCCTCTAGATTTCTGACCTCGCTGGCCTCCGGGGAGCAAACAAACATTGATTCACAGCAGTGATTCTCTCACAGTGCTGGGTGGGGCTGACGTGGAGGTGCATGGCCTGCTATGTTATCTCATAGTTTTCCACTCTTTCTTTTAAAAACTTAAACTTGAACCTGTCGACGCAACACATTGTGAGCTTGTAGCTATTTTCTGAAGTTACAGTATTCAGTGTAGAGGAAAAACAGCAGGGAGCCTAGTATAGAACCCTTGGGAATCTGGTCAACTAAGTACGGTATAGAGTTCAAGTTGTTAAGCAGGAGGTTGGCACATGGTAGCGATGCGCAAATCTGTGAGCTTGCAAATAGGTTATCTTCGGCGAAGATCCTTTTTATTGTCGATGGAAAAACACCAGGAGGGGGTAGTATAGACCCCTGGGGGACTTCGGTTCAACTAAGTATACTGTGTAGGGTTTAATTGGCTAAGGGGACTAAACTGTGAAAGCAAGGAAAAGATACACAGCACTATTATAAACACAAAAAGATAAACTATTGACATCCACACCTTACATTTAACATTAAAACATAATATTACTGATTTGTTTTGGTTTTGGATATATTAGCTATATTGTGTTTTCGGTGTACAGTATGATGATGTTAAACGTTACTGTGAACTGCCAATTAACCATGAACCCTAGCTTCCCTATTCTGACCTGTCATAGTAGGTGAACATTTGACAAAAACAATCATCTAAGGCTAAGCTATATAGCTTGCTGCTTAGCAGAAATGGAAATAAAAAAATACTTTTTAACTTCCTGGTGGTGTAGTTCCAGACTATATACTAGCATTCGGTGATTGTGGAATAGTTGTCTGGTATACGAGAGACTATATTGCATAGTACAGTAGAGAAACGGGAAACAGTTCGAGAGAGAGACGGGGAGTGACACCCAGCAAAGGTTGTCGGGCTCGGGCATCGAACCCGCGACTTGGTGTCAGGCCACATTAGAGCTTATGTGAGGTATGCACCTCAACCACTAGACTAGAGCAACCGGCTCCCCTCCGTCGAAACATGATTTACTCTGGGCTGGAATTGAAGAGGAGAAAAGGCAATGAAATGAGAAGAGACAGAAGAAAGGAAAGCGAAGGCGGGAGAGAGGAAGTGTATGTGTTCTGTCAGGCTGTGGAATGAACTCTGATGTCTCTGTCTGGTTCCTGTTACCTGGACTAGATAGATCATCTCTCTCTTCTTTCTCTCTCTCTCTCTCTCTCTCTCTCTCTCTCTCTCTCTCTGTCTCTCTCTTTCTCTCTCTCTCGCTCTGCCTTATGTCAGGTCAAGTGCCTGTTGTAGATGTGCGTGTGAGAGGGCCTACAGTCGTGGTAACTTGGTCCAAACTTCACTTCACCTTAAACATAACAAACCGTACAGATGATGAATTACAGTACATGCGTGCAGCGTACACCCATACTGTAGCCCAATATTCTGCATCTCGTATACAGTATGTATATATCATTACCCCTGCATGGTAGATTGGAGTTATGTCTGTTCCCTGTGTCTTTTAAGGCTCTGTGATCATAAACAGGCTCTATACTGTCCATCCGACTGGAGCGCTCGGCATGCAAGGCATATTGTACACTGAGTGCAACGGTTAAATTTAAATAAACTGAGCCTGTCTAAACATAAGCCTGAGTAGACAATATAATGACCCAAAACATTTTGTAAGTGAAATATCCCTTTAATATAGTCTTTGACTTTTGTGATTAAGTATCAAGGCTAAATACCAAATCTATTACATTAAATAATGGCTTTTTTTCATTTCCGTGATTAATGCAACAGTCATGTCCATATCAGGCTTTAGGCTATATTGCTTTGGGCATATCAGGGCATAAGCCAAGTGGTTCATTAGTCTATTAGTGATTACTAAAAAGCATGCACGCACGCACATGCACACGCACAATTGGAGTTGGGAAAAATGTCCTAAGTGATTATTGTTCATCTTTAAAATGCATAGATTTATACTGTAATCTGCTAAATGTTCTTGTCGTGGGGATCCTGGGACTAAGGCTTTTCTAAAATCCAGACTAAGGCATAATCTGAGTCTAATCCATAAAGGTAGTTATACTGTAGCACGAATGAGTAGCATTAAAAGACCATACGTGGTCTGGCACTGCGTATGGTCTGGCTACTTTTGGTGAATGTTCCCCCTAGAATAGGAATACTGGGGTTTAAGTGGAATAAACCGAACGCTAAGTATAAAAGTTATTTTCAGTCTGTTCTAAAGGAAACACATTCTCTCCAGTTTGACATACTGTATCTTTAGGAGGGGGTGCATACTTAGTTTAGACCAGGGGGGCAGTCAGACAGATATTTTGTGAAGCCACTAAGGAAATCGGGACTTCCTGAAAGTTCATATAATGGCCTGTTGTGGCGCTGTCATTGGGCCCAAAAAAACCCATATCTCCATAGAGGTCCATGTATTTGGGCCCAACTTCACCTAGACTGTATTACCTTAATAAACATGGTCATGAATACTTTCTGCTTCCAGTCACTAGTTTAAAGTCTCATTTCTCATATTCTTTTTGGAAAATTATGGCCCCATTTATTTAAAAAATGACCATAAAGTTGAGTATGTTCTGAGGGGCGTGGCTACCGTTACAGTCTATGATCGGGAGCCACCCCCCGTTCGAGTCAAAATAAAAACCAACGAAGAAGAAGGGGGAAAGTCCCGCCTCGTTGTCTGGGCCAGCCAATGGCCAGCTGGGCCCAAACGTATCTAGAAAGATGGCGATTTACTTAATTCAAGGACTGACAGGCTTCATCTTACGTCCATATCAGACCCGGAGAACGCTTTGTCCATATTTCTTTTACAGTTTATGGTTTAGACTAGTCATTGGTTAGACATGGGTTAAGGTTAGGTTTAGGTGTACTGCCCCGTGGGAGGATAGGTTTAGGGTGAGGGTTTGAGATAGGTTGTAGTTGTAGGACTAATGACTGGTCTAAACTAAGTACTGCACCCCTTTAGGGGAGATATTTCCATATCATTAATATGACAAAAGGTGCTATAAACTAACAATGCAATCCAGGGGTGAAAATGTTATGTACACGGGTGCCCTGCCTGAGCCTAAATAGTTTGAGAACAACTGGTGTACAGTATGACGCAGCCACTGTAAAGACAGGAAGTTTAGTCTGTGTGAGCTCCTGCCAGCAGAGATTAATGCTAATGGGCTAGTGTCAGTGAAGATTAGTGGTAACCCAATCCTGGTGACTATCTCTGTTGTATGGGTGAGAAGGTCAGAAGAAGGTCTCTCTCTATCCTTTCTATTTCCTATTTCTGTCCTTACCTATCTCACTCACTGCCTCTCTCTCCTTCTCGCCACACATCTGTCTTTCCCTTTAGACTTTCTTCATTTCTTAAACGAGAGTTGTTTTTCCTCTCACACAGAGGTGGGTATAGCGTCATGGGAGCCGGGATGGGATTGCCGGTGTTAGGAGAATGTATACAGTACAGTAGTTGTTTTAAGCTTTATTTCAGGTAATGTCAGTGTTGTAGATTGAGTGACAAGAAACCAAGCGCAGAAATGGGATACCTGGAAGACAAGATGATGGTTGTAGTGTAGCTTGCACTGTAGCTTGTGTATTCTCGCTGTTTTTGCCTGACACTGCTTATTTATTTATTTATGTTTACATATACACATACATACTGTAGTAATCGATAGAATAATCACTAAGAAAAGTATCGGTAGTTTAATACCAACACCATAAAGCAAAGAGCAAAACATCATCTCTAATCTCCGTTCCATTTGTTATTTCCATTTCAAAGACAGGAAGTACAGATAATGCTGTTTAATGTCTTCCTGTTCCAGTCAAAGGCTTGCTCATCTACTGTACAGACTGGAGGATAACACATTACATGTTCCTCTCTTTTGTCTCTAGCACTCACTCACTCTTTCTCCTTTTCTCCTCATCACCGTGTGCTTTGTCGTCGTCTTATTCTCTCTCTCCCTCCCTCTCTGTCTCATCTCCTCCATCTGATTACACAATTGTTGTCAATTTCTTTCTTTCTTTCTTTCTTTCTTTTTTTCTTTCCTCCCTCCCTCTTAATTCTCTCTGCAAAAAGGGAGGAATTGATTAGCCGTTCGATCTAATCCATCCCTTCTACCACCACCCAGACTTAAGAGCAACAAGGGTGCATTTTGACAGGATCAACGATCAATAAATGAACCTGCAAATATGGTTAGGCGTATATGTAACCCCATCCCCCATTCCCCCACCACCACTACCAATACGTCTCAGCTCTGCTACTCGTCCCCTCTTGGATTAGCCAGTTCTTCTCCTTCTGACAAAGGAATCGGCCCTCCCATTTATGAAAATGAACTAAACTGCAGTCCAGTCCAATATCTATGCCAGTGTTTCTCAAATCTTTTCATGTCAAGGACCCCCAAATTGAAATGTCTTTGGCTGCAAATTCCCATCTCAAAAATATTTTGTTCCAGAATTGGCACGCCAGTGATGCGGTCAGGAACGAGGCTTTAGCCGAAATTCTGCAAGCGTCACTTAAGTGTGATTTTACAACAGTTGCCCTTAAAAAAAACATGTCAACTCAATTTCATTGTAACTAAGAGATTCAATAGAAATTCATATATATTTTTTAATGCCAGATTTAGCCACTACGACCGCAAATGTCCCATGCAAACTCCTAGCCTATAGCCACTCGGCCGGCTCTGCTCTGTGAGACTCAGCACAGCTGATTTTTGAGGTGTGCTAGCCCCTCCTATGTTCAGCTTTTAGTGTGTGTGCAAACACAAACTTTGTCCTATACAAACATTACATGCCATTGACAATGAATGGACAATTTTGAGTGTTCGTGTAAACACAAACATTGTGTAACACAAACATTGACGACGAAGGTGAGGACACAAATTCTGATTTGCCGGAATGAGATGATGAGAAGAGCTCCCCTCACTTCACACGGGTGTGATTTATATGTTTTGATTTGGTCTGCCATTATGCTCGTTTAAGCCCGGGTAGATGGCTATTTCAACCAATCAGATTGCTTCCTCGAAACTACCTGTTGTGCAATCAATAATCTATCAAGCTTTGTAAAGATACACTACAGAAATCTACTGTATTTTGTCCATCCTCTTCCTCCTTCATCTTCATACAAAGGCACAGCGCCGACTCACTGCAGGTGCTCTCTTTCTCTCAGCTTGTCTCCCCATCACCCCTCCCTGTCGCTGTCTGTGGCTTTCTATCCCCAAAGGAGCTGTAAATGTGAGCATGTTCTTGTTGTTTATGTAGACATATGGCTCCCTCTGTCAATATGGCAGGAGGGGCCGAGAGGACACATCTGACAATTACTGCTTTACCCTTAAAAATAAATAAAAGTAGAAATACTTGCAGAACCTGCAGAAAAATAGCTGGAGATTTTAAAATGTATGCACGCACGACTTATGATGGTGCACGCACGCACGCACACACACAGACTTGCAAACGTCTATGCTAACAGCACAGGCAGTGCCATGCCTCATCCATCAGGCTTCGGTTAAATGATGATTTTATGCAGTGGGCTGATGAGATGTGAAGAGAGAGACATGATCATATGTTACCTTCTCTCTCCCTCGCACACACACACACGCATGCAATGTTGGCCAATTGGATACAATAATCTGCATGTGTTGTGCAGCACACGCATGTGCAACACACACACACACACACACACACACACACACACACACAAGCTTATGTGATGTGAAGAGAGACGTCCCACATGCCAAAAAGAGATGCTCATGCAAGCAGGAATGATTTACTGTATACTGTACGCTAATACACACTGCAGTGACTCTTAACAGAAAGTATACATTGGCACATGTCATGTACCCTATGCATGCAAGTGCACACGCACTCTCAAAAACACACAGCGAGTGCATGTACTTGCATGCATACTGTATGCACTATGCACATACACATCAAATCACCTACAGATCCATGACATAAATGATTACACGCCCAGTCGCCCACACATATACGTCTCAGACTGAAACATCTGACGAGCATGGATTATTAAAAGAGGCAGTTAATGGTTGGATTCATGTGCTGAATATTTAAATGGACAGTATGTAGTTTCTAGACTGTCGATACATTACACCCCTTTATCATTTCACAAAACTGTCTCTTAATCTCTTCTCTGTCTCTCTCTCTCGCTCTCTCTCTTTCTCTCTCTAGTATGACTCCCTGTCGCCTCAGTAAGTGACTCATTCTACAAGTAGACGATACATTTTTATGACAAGAATGGGAAATAAATAAGGTCTTTTAAGCGTGTGGTCCGATACCTAAAATATGAACGGGCTAAACTGATTGTAATTTCACAGCTTCATCAGTGGCAAAATAAATATAACATTCTACCGACTAAACATACTGATTTTTCACCCCAAACATAAAAATGGGCAACAGATCATTTTAAATGCTGGAAAATTAAAAGGGGCAGCGCCAGTGAGGGGTGATGGGGAGGAGAGTCTGAGAGAAAGAGAGGGAGAGAAGTGGAGAAAAGACATAATTCTAGCTGCAGTGAGTCGGTACTGTGCCTTTTTTGACGAAGAAGGGGGAAGAGGATGGACAAAATACAGTAGATTTCTGATAACCATAAGTAGAGAAGATCGTCAAGCTGACCTCCAAGCAGAGCCAGAAGATGCGCTTCATGACTTTTAGAAACCTATATGGCAGAGTCACTTTCATTCATTGCAGATGCGTTATTATTGTATAAAACTAAGTCAGTCACAAGATGTTTTTCTATTGGCCACATGTCTCACGTCGTTTGTTTAACTGCTGCCCTAAACAAAGTCCATATACTTGGTTTCCATTGGTTTTTTGGCGTCAAAATTGAGGACAGAACTTGGCACTGTGATTGGACGGACAAATTAGCATGAATGGTGCCGAAATTGGTGCTGTGATTGGCTGGAAGGTGTGTCATTCTGCACTGTGATTGGCTGAGCATTGGGGACACCATAGGGGACATCAGATATATATAAGTGGCAGATAGAGGGGGAGAGAGAGACGAGAGAGTTATGGATTGGATATGTCCTATCCGGAACCGGTATGAACTAGTTGTATGTAAATGTCTGAAGTTGTCCCGTATCTGTTTCCCTGTATGTGTTCAGTATATGCAGCAGAAGTTGACAGTCAACGTCTGTTTTTAGCATCTCTCTCTGCCAGTTATGTAACTGCAGATTGATCTGCTGTGAAATTAGCCCCAAATTGTCCTCGTTAAGTGTAACAGAGTGAGTTTCCACAGAGTTGTCAGTGTCCACATTAGCACATCTGTTCCCTTCCTCTTGGAAAGCCAGGCTGCCCGACTTATCTTTCACATGTGCAACCAAACAGATGTACAGCTATTACTTTGTAAACTCCGAAAACTTTTATATCAGCACCGTGGATGAGTACACATTCCCTCCCGACTTCACAAATGTAACGCTATATAAAAACAGCCTTCTTGTGAATGCGTGTTCTTTGGCAAAATGTTAGTGGGATTGGTGAACACATGCACACCTGGAATGTTCTTTTTGTGTAATGGCCTGGTGTTCTTTTACAGGCACATTGAGTGAGAATGATAACTCGCAGGGTTGGATTTGCTGCTTTTTCCCCTTTTTTTTAAGTTCATCTTGTCTGTTCATTATGGCAGAGTTTCAGACATTTCCCTGCAGAGCCGTGTGGAATTTACACATTCTATCTCTGTCAATATAGATGACATTCTAACAGCTGTTGTTTCATATAGGCTAGGGGAGGGCACGCGAGACACGGTTGCAGACGAGATGCGATGCACACATGCACAGTGTAAAGTCAAGAGTCTACAAATGTAACCAAATGTTTACATTTGTAGACTCCCAGTTAATACACTGCATACATGGGCAGTGGGCACATGCAATATATGGTAGGCCCATATACATTTCCATTTGACAGTTGATTAAACGTTGCCTTGTCTGTGATGATAGTATGGTTGCGGCTAAAGAGGATTTGGATTATTGTTTTTGTGTGTGTTTTTAATTGTACTGTGCTGTACTCCACATTAATACAGCCATTGAAGTCAAGTCGAGGGTTTTTTGCTGTGTACACATACACCCAACACACATTCTCTGTCTCTCTATGCAGGCCTAGCTCTACACGTACAGTACATGTAGCTAAACAAATTAATTGTATTAATGGGAGGTCTGAAGCCACTGGGTATGCTGGTCAGAACGTTGTGTGTGCTTCTCGGAAAACAATTTCAAAGCATCTCCACTGACTCTGAGCCCTTTCTGTGTGGGTGGACGTCGGATGGCCAAAGGCAGCTGCTGCGATGGGGTGCTGCTGTGTTGCTTTTGATTTGTGATGCCTCCATATATGCGTTCCGTGGATTCCATCCACACACAGATTCTGACTCAGTGTAACTCTGAAAGAGTTACATATCTCTCTTGAGGGCCCATTTAGATACAGTCAGAGTTAAATTAACACAACATTTTGCTGTGTATAGCTCTAGCCTCTGTGGAATACATTTAAGTTATAAAATAGTTGATATTAGGCTTTGGTGGACATACAGTATTTGCATGTCCTGAGCTCATAAATAGCATAGATTCTCTGTAAATTATGTAAATACAAATTATGTGTTGAGTTGACGTTGTCGTTTATAGGTCATGATACTGCTATCTTCAGCGAATGCTTTCCTCACAATAACAGAAAAGTTGAAGGTACTAGTACAGAGCCTTGAGGGACTCCTGTCAACCATATTGGGTTTACAGTAAGTGGTTGAGATCCAGAGGGACCGAAACGTCAGCGTGTAATTAAACATCATGCTGTTGAGCAAGAGCAGCAGTGTGCAGGTTTTTCTTCATTTCTGGTCATTCGTTTACTGTCCAACGTTTATTGTCCAACTACATCTGATGTACTGTATATGGATGATCTATGTGGATAGTGCGAATATTTCCCTTTGCAGAGCTCATGCTGCAGATGTCAAAGCTGCAGACGTGACTGCGTATACTGTATATCACAGTAGCACAACTCCTTTTGGGAATGATTGACCTTTTTTCTTTTCTTCAGTACAGCAGCTCTTTGGGGAAGCATATACTGTAGACGGGATGATTTGCAGTGGATGTCAGAACTACCCCATTGATCGTGTGTGTGTGTGTGTGTGTGTGTGTGTGTGTTACAGACACTCCATTGTTGGTGAGGAGCAGCAGTGAATCAGCCCTTAGCCCCCCCATGGAAACAGAACCAGCGCTCACCGATGACAACAGCGCTATGGTGAGATTAAACATGGACTGCTTTGATTTTTGTACTTTTTCTGTTTTGTATGTGTCTATGGAGTTAACATTACTCTAATAGATCCCATGTTCTGTTTTGTATGTGTCTATGGAGTTAACATTACTCTAATAGATCCCATGTTCTGTTTTGTATGTGTCTATGGAGTTAACATTACTCTAATAGATCCCATGCAGGCGTGGTTAGAATATTGGTTTCTCAATCGCCCAATCAAAATGACAGTGGTATAGTGACATCACAATATCTTCCCCCCCCCCCCCTAACCCCTCGCTCTTCATCATGCCAACAACAGCTGTGGGTGAGGCTTCAGTTCAGGTGGATCACCAGCCACCAGGCAAAGCAGGCATACTTAGGCCTGGGCTATACCTATATGGATCTTTTGCAAAACGGATATTTTCGTCCTCTGTTTAAAAAAATATCCCTGCCCATACGGCAGAGATATGTGTCCACACACAAACGCAGAAACCCATTGAACACAGGAGAAAATCACTGCAGTAGCCGTTTTCAATTGTAGGCTATATTCTATTTGATTTTATATTTACACTTATGAGGTGCCAAATACATAGGCCTATCATATTTTTTAATGAAGGAATAAGTACCGCATTTTAAAAGCCACCTAAATTGGGAGTGGAAGTGGAACATGTTTCATTCATTGTCTGTCAGCATGTCACACTATGTACGTAAATCTCCAAAACCCGACTCTCGACTTTTCTCTCCATATAATTTATAAATGATAGACACAGTCACACTTTACCATGGCTCTGGCAAGTCCTGCACATAAAATAATAGCAGTCAGATCAGACCTATAGAAGAGTCGTGTCCGCAATCAGTTTGTGAGATTGTAGAGTGGCTATTTTCGAGGTGTATAATAAATGTCACGTTATAATGTAGGCTAATAAAGGTTCCAAGCTGTGGTCGAATGTACAACCCACTTCTCTACTGTCCTCATCAACAACATCTGGTTCATAAGCTGTAACATCTGATAAGGCATCATTTTCATTATTGCACAGTTTGAACATGGCAGTTGAAACACGAGAGTGCATATACATTTTGGCAAATGATGAAACGTATGAACTTCTGTCCGTAACTAATGGATTAGTTGCCTAGCAATGCCTAGCAATTTGTAAATCAACACCCTATACTTGATCATACCACAGCGTCACACAAAAGCATTAAAAGTAGCAGATGTACAAGCTCGAAACGTGATGCGTTTTGAGCTTGTGGAAACGTTGGGCCCTTCAGGCCCCGTGGCTACAGCTGGGCTTGGCATATCCAGATTAGGGCATGTTATTCTTTATTTTGGGGAATTTTATGCTTTGTTTAGATGGGAGAGTGTGGAGCGACAGGACGAGAGTTGGATTCAAACTGGGGTTGCGAGGAGCATATGGTCAGTGCACCAACTGTCTGAGTCACCAGGCATCCCCGCTGTTTTGTTTCCATGGAAACTGCCAGAAGCTATTTTGAAAACATGGTGGCACTGGCAGCACAGACATTCCCCAGACGTTTTAGCAGTTAATTCTCCCCCCTTTCTAATTTGTGTTCAGTGCCCACTTCAAAACGTAGGCCCTAGACAAAATTGGAGGAGCCCTCAGTCGAAAGTAAATGTATCCAATTTGTCTGCTTTGTTTACTGAAGTAGCAAGTAGTTCCAGCTGGTGTGACTGTGATGGCACTCGGTTCCTTTTGGGGGCAGAGGTGTCTAACATCTGAGTAGAATGTCATTCTGTTTGATGGTCAATAGAAAAAACACATGCCTGGTGTAGAAAAGAAGGGGAAAACGGAACAGTTTGTATCATTGTTCTCTGCAACACATAATGAATCATGTACAGTAGATAGTACGTATGTGTAGTGGAGGATGAGACATCACCCGAGGGTCAACACGTGTGCCGCACGCACACGCCACGCACACAGCCCCAGTCACTCACACACACACACACACACACACACACACACACACACGCACACACGCACAGGTCATTTTGGACAGTTGTTTTATTGAGACAAGCAGTCGGAAACATTCCTTAGGCATCAAATTGCAGCCACTGCTGTTTTGTCAACTGAAGTGTGTGTGTGTGTGTGTGTGTGTGTGTGTGTGTGTGTGTGTGTGTGTGTGTGACTGTGTGTGTGACTCCAGGTTTCACGGTAGCGTCACGCTCTCTCTCTTATCCAGACACGCTTTGTCACATCAAATTCACTAACGAAGACGGATGACTCTCTTCCCTTTCTCTCTGTCTCCTTTCTCTTCCTTTTCTTTTCCACGGGGCAGAGGGCAAACATCTGCACCCTTCTTTTTTTACTACTTCTCTCCTCCCCCCATTCTTCCCTCAAATCCTCACACACCTCTCTCCCCTCTACGGGTCTGTCTTTCCTCGACGAGGCATGTCGCTTGTGGATCAAAATAGTGTTACATCTGAAAGCATGGCAAGTATTTTGTCCGCTCTCACTCCACATAATCCTCCCATCCGCCACCCTCCTCTTAGAACATGATGGAAAGTTTCCGTTCCTCAAGGCTACAGGGCGCATTCTGAGGTATTAACGCGTTCACCTGGAAATTTTAGAATGACAGCAAAAAACATTAAAACGGAAACATATGATTGGTTGTGGCTCTTGGAAGTACAGTAACATGCTCACTCTCACGTGCTATATGTCCTAGCGAGGCTCCTCACTAGAATGTGAAATAATAAAAGTGTTTGGTGAATTCTGGAATTTGTATAGCAACTAGATTAGTAGAAAAACGACAGTATAAAAAAATGGCCTTTGCATACCATGCGAGTTCACATATTGGATTAAAGTTCTCAGTCACCATGACTGATTTCAGTCATTTGGATTCCATAGAAGCCATCATGTCTTCTATGGAATCATGTTTCACAGCTAATATAGCCAGCTATTTTTTGGTTATTATTAGAACTTTTAGAAGTGGTCAAACTAGCAATATGTCTGTCCATTGTCGGTTCAGACTCACTTGGAAAACACATCCACCAGATTTGTGCAAGTGAGTGCAAAACAATAAATGAATATTCAAGAGCACAATGTGAGTTGGAGCTCCTCTCGGCTCTGCTATCCTTGAACAGTCTCGCATTTTTCGTCTGCGACATCTGCCGTTCTTTGAATCCAGCAAGAGAGAGAGAGAGAGAAAATGTAAATTTAAGTTTTCCATTATACCTGCACATTGCGGCCACTTGGCAGACACTACTCTGCAGAGCGCTTTACAATGAGAAGTGGGAGAATAAGTGAGCATTCTGAGGACAATCTAAAGCAGACAGCCTGATCACGCTGAATCTCATGGATTGTGTTTCTGTTGAGCATGTATTGAACTGAAACTTGAAATGGGAATGAACCCCCGGCCCCACCCCTCCCTGTCTCTGCCGGCTTCGCTCCGTAATCTCTTTTCTCTGATTAATTCATTAGTTTTGTGCTCCTACAGAGCCCTCACATCTGATAAGAGACTGAGCTTGCATTACCATTGCCATGACCATTGAAGCCACCACCCACCATGTTGGACAGTTGGACACCATTGTTTAGTTTTTTGCTTTTCAAATTTGCTTGCTTAACCCTGAGACCCTACAAATCGTAGCTCTCAAACTTTATCCGTGCGAAAGACACCCAAAATGATGCGTAGGCAGACCCCCTCCCCCCATCCCATCTGTAAATGTATTGTGCCAGTCAGGCAACCCCCAGGAGAGAAGATTGCGCTCTTCGCCAACGTATGAATGGCTCTAGGTTTCTAGGCGATCGATAAAAAGTCTGCCTCTGTCCGCCGTCCGTAACAAAAATGCATTTATCTCAGATTATTTTTCCAGATTGCGTTTTTGTGGGTCAAAATGAGCATTACAACAAGATTACAATCTAAAATGACACAGATGCTTTCCCGGTTTTAATTGTGTTGAAAGAGACTGGAGACTGAATGATCTCTTTTCCCCTGTCATGTGCTTGTCTTTATCGTTGGACTGTTTGTTCTCTTAACTTGAGCACTGTTTTACCTCCTGAACCAATTAGCAGGTACACACTTGTGTTCTGTGTACAAATAGACCCAAAAAAATGGAGGGGGAGAAAACAAAACAGTTAATTTAACCTATTAAAACCGGGAAAGCATCTGTGCCATTTTACATTTTAGTGTTGGCTATTCAAAAATAGTGAAAGTGTTTGAAAAATGTTGAATCACTTTGAATTAGGAATAGGTTTGAGAGCTATTGTTAGAAGGCATTCGTAGAATTGTCCTCGGGTCTTAAATCATTTTCGCAACCAGATGGACATAGCCGATCCCTCGTGATCATCAAAGAGCTCCCTTCTGATTCCTGATTGGGCACTTTGAATCCCTCACTGATTCGTTAGTCATGGCTGCTGGGATTTCACTATGAACAAACAACTTGACCCACCCTTTTGTGTTTGCCTGCCTGCATTTGTGCGTGTGTGCGTGTGTGCGTGAGCGTGTGTGCCTGTGCGCGCACACAGTTATTTTGGTCCCTGTCATTGTTCCAGAGAGAGAGAGAGAGAGAGAGAGAGAGAGAGAAAACTGTTATCTTCTAACCACACTGTTCCTCAGTGTATTTACACTCCAAGATAACATTGAGCACATTAAAGGTGCCCATTTTGTTCAGATTTTATCTCAATGGAAAAACAGACATATATATATATATATAATGCATGATGTCACACAATTATAACATACTATTATACCAGTAAGACGCCCTAACCCTGCAAGACCCGGATACTGTACATTTCTACTTGCAAAAAATAGATTTCAACCTTACTACTACTTGTACTAGTAGGACTTTGTAGAGGAAATTAAATTATGTAAAAAAATAATAATAATAATAATGCAAATGTGATGCACATTTATAATACTTAATAATAATTTACATTTGGGGGATATATTTCACAATAATAAATAAAACATGTTCTAGACATTCTAATGATCACAAATATATATATATATGCTGTATATTACAGTCCATATATTTTGAAGTTGTGTGAATTTCTGCCTCTGTGGGGGGTATTTATATGCAATGGCATTGCAATGAACATCAATGATGATGTTTAGGTGAAAAAAGAACATAAAAAATTAATTAAAATATAAATGGTTGTATATTTGGGTGGGTCTTGCAGGGCTAAGGGCGAGAAGTGACCTCAAGGTCGCGTCCACGCATCTGTCTGGGTAATGGCAGACTGCTGGGCGAGCGCTGGCACTTTGTCAGATTAACATAATTATGGAATTAATTCTGTACTTACTACTGGTCATATATGGAGCGTGTCTTGAGTGTACAGGGTCAGATCAACATATGGAATGTCAGAACAGGAAGGACGGATGGGGAAGGATCAACATATGGAATGTCAGAACAGGTCAGCTCCATATATATTATTATATGGAGATCTAAGGGTTTCAGGTCAGATGTAGAGTTGCTGGCCGGCTCCATATATGCAGATCTAGATATATTTGCGAATGCAGTGAGCACTTACTATGAGACCTAGCAGATCATGTCTGTCTGTGTGTGTGTGTGTGTCTGTCTGTCTGTCTGTCCCGCTTTTGTGCCCATATATGGAGCTGAGTGATTACGTCACCATGACTCAGCCATAACCATATAAGGAGTCCCCAAAGCAGCTATACGTCCAAAACCCAAATATGTACGAGCTGCGTTCGCTTCCCGCGTTTGCGCGTCTTACTGGTTTTATGGAGATGGCCATCATGGCCTTGGTGTCGTTGGCAGTGCCCTGCCAGTCTCATTCTCCTGGCTCCTTTTTTATTGCTCACCCTAGTCATTCCATCACAGGTTCTCGTTGGTAGCATAGGAGAGCAGACTCTACCGTTACATAGAAGAAGCTGAGTTTGGTTTGGCGGGGGAGGTTGGAGTTATTGGCCAAGGGTTCACACCGACATACCCAGCCGATTTGCTCAGACACATATGACGTAAATTCTCCATTCATTGTCAATGGCATTTTTAATGTTTGACACCACAAACATTAAACATTATAGCTGTTTATAGGAGGAATAAAATCATCCCACAACACACCGCAGCTCAGAACACGCACGCACAGTCCAAGCTGCAGTGCACACTGGATGGAGTTATGTAATTTTTGGTTAATACAGAATTACCCTTTAAGAGGTTAAACATGCAATTAATTATTTGTATTCAGGAATGTACAGTGGAACGAACATACAGAACTTTTTAAAGGTAAACGGTAAAGGTTCATGTTTTTTGGTGTACTGTTGAGTGAGAAAACAATCATCTCAGGAACCCTCCGAAAATCCATTTGGAACCCCCCCTGTGGGTCCCGACTCCCGACCCGCGGTTTTGGAACCATTGGTTTAAGAAACAAGTGTTCGGCACATATGAAACTTCCTCTTTTGAAGAGAATTGATAGGCTTATCGTCCGGGCGCCTGTCGCTGCATGCTATGTGATCTCCTCTCTGGGTCTGTGTAAGACAAAGCTCTGGAATGTCGTCTGGCCAAAGTTCTGAGAGCAGCGTTCCCTGCTCTTTACATCCCAGCTCTGTTTTCACCACACTATCAATCCTACGGCTGCCAATATGAAATATCACCTGGTGTCATTTACACGTCAAAGTCTGTCCAGACTGTGTGTGTGTGTGTGTGTGTGTGTGTGTGTGTGTGTTTGAGAGAACCCGCATGCCTGAGTGCACATGTGATCACATCACAATAACACCAGCTGGGGAGTCCATCACCACGGTCCGTATAGGTGCACTCTGCTCGTGTTCCTTTACTCGCCGGGGTTAAAATGTTATACCAAGATGGATTGTGTGTTCAATCCATCTTATCCCCCCGGAAGCCTGCAATACATCTTTGAAAGCAATTTGAATGCTCTCCACTAAATTAAACCCCTGTAGTGCATGTTACTAACATTGGCTGGGTTTCCCAAAGGAAATATGCATAGTGAGTGGGCATGTGGTTCTTCTCAACAACACCCCCTTTCACTGTGAACATAGATATTCCTTGCATAGATGTGCCACGCAATGGTATGCCCGAGGCCTTGTATGGTAGGCCTGATGCCTGGTATGGTAGGCCTTAGGCCTACCATACCAGGCCTTAGGCCTACCATACCGGCCTGACCGGTCAATAAAAGAATGCTGAATTAACTAGCTTGTATTGGTAACTTTGACTGCACAATAGCCTCCCATTTAACCTCCTGTGTAGGCCTATATTTATTAACCCACAATCGAATGTGCACATTGCAACTTTTCAGGAATAGAAGGCCTATTGGCTTGGATTCCCCATTGATGTCACTGGTAGTGGTGGACGGGTTTCTGAACTGCCCACAGCCCTCCTATGAGACAATGGTGCTATTTTATCATGATTATTAGTGAGGACCAATTATATGAAAAGTGGTCCTTTAAGTAGTTACAGAATATTCATCTTCACTATAATCACACCCCGGACTGTTTATAATAAAGGTGGTTGCACACTAGGCGCGTTTTTCGGAAAACCGACAGTTTTTCATTCGGTTTTCTGAAATACGCGTTCTGTGTGCAGAGACCTTAAGCGCCATTTTCTGTGTGATCACGGAAAAGGTGTAACGATTCAGGAAGAGAAATAAAAAAAATCACTAACATGTAAGCGCTTTTTATGCTTTTTACGACCACGTTGTTTCTTGTGCCTCGATGCACTGGGAGTAGAACAGTGGATCATAAGTTATCCAAGATCTAGTGTAAAAAGCTAAAAGTCGCTCCATTGTGGGGAAAAAACGTCTTAAAAGTTGTGAGTTAAAAGACGGACCGAAAATGTCGGGTTGGAAGTCATTCTCAACTTTTATTGCCTCGCACAAAGTTTCCCAGAGAGTTCGTTTGGAAGTAATTGATAGGTGTTAGAATACATCTGCTATTGTTTTCCAGATGGCGAACAGTTGGCATAATACTTGGTAAAAATCTGATTATATTGTAAAGGCAGCGCTCATTCCACATGTGATCATTGTAATTGTAAATTGTAAATTGTAAATCGATCACTTAAAGAATAGTTACATTTTTACACTTGACCCTCAAATCATAGTCCTAGACACCTTATTTGTTCAGTTTTGTGCAATATTGGGTGATTTATAGTGAAAATGGATGCACATAGAGTGCAAGTGGATGCGCACACATCTTCAAAATGGCCGCGGCCACTGTCACACTTTACACTGGGACGCTAACGAAAGACAGCTATCGATGCGATCCGATCAAAACATGGATTGAAGAATATAAAGCCTAGAAAACGTGGCTACACTTTCTACGCTTCTGGCGGTCTCCGTGTTAAGTTGGTTAGATACGTAGGCGCCGTGGTGGTCCAGAACTGCCAGAAAAGGTCTAGCCGTTTCCCAAATGAGTCAATTGATTGTCATGGCAACCCCAGCCTAAGCTTGACGTGCCAAATTCCCCACACCTGTCGAATTATCGTGACGTGGGGTCACTGAGGCTTTAGACAGTGTGGCCGGGAACTTTTCTGTCACGTTGTGCGCTTCGTTCTCGAGCTGAATTTTAAATAACTATAAAAACCAAGGTCAGAGCAATTATTTGACTAACACAGATGATTCTTTAATGGAGAAGTGGAGGGGCGAGAGCAAGGAGGGGCTATTTAAATGGAGATGTCGAAATGACATGGTTCAAAGGAGTTATTACAGTGTCAGTCCTTCACACTGACATTGTTTCTGTCTGTCTGTCTGTCTGTCTGTCTGTCTGTCTGTCTGTCTGTCTGTCTGTCTGTCTGTCTGTCTGTCTGTCCGTCCGTCCAACCTGCTCTGCTCAAGTCTGCCAGAGAGTCGCAGTGGACCCATGTGCACCATGTTCTTCGTTGGCATATCTCTCTCTGTGTCTGTCTGTTTGTCTCTTTCTCTCTCTCACGCACATACGCATGCATGCACACACACACACACACACACACACACACACACACACACACACACACACACACACACACACACACACACACACACACACACACACACACAGAGCAGTCTCTTTCTTCTATGCTAGCGGTTCAGAGGGAGGTAATGGCGCTGGGTAATTGTTCAAATTGTCACTTGCCCTTTTGGAGAGAAGGGTAGAGGGAGAGAGAGAGAACTTCCCTGGTAGTCATCCCCCCCATTCTACCTTTAGACTTTATTTTCGTCTATTCTCTCTCGCAGGTCTCAAGCGTTTCTATACAAAAACTAAATGTATGTATGGATGGATCTCCATTCTTCTCATCTTGCCTTTTATACTCTCGTCTGCTGTCCTCTTGTCTCTGGAAGGCACATGTGATCATAGGAATAAGAACACACGTCTTCATCATCTGTGGTTGTTATACCTGTCTACACAGTACGCACGCACGCACGCCACACACACACACACACACACACACACACACACACACACACACACACACACACACACAGGTTAGTTACAATGTGTTAATTAGGCTGGGAGTATTTTTTCCTGCCAGGAATCCAACTGGGGCTAATAAGGCAACACAGCACCTATTTATCATTGTACACCTGGGGTGCTTTCCCCCCCCCCCCCCCCGTGTGTGTGTGTGTGTGTGAGAGAGTGTGTGTGTGTGTGTGTCTGTGTCTGTGTGTGTGTGCGTGTGTGTCTGTGTGCGTGCGTGCGTGCGCGCCTCAAGCATGTATTTATATGTATTTTTGTGTCACACCGGGCCCATGCTTTTGTTCCCGAGTGTGTGTGCCCGCTTGTACTCTCACAAATTCTCAGCTGAGAATATGTGAGCTGATCACCCTGTAAAGAGGTGAACACCTATTCATTAGCCCATAAAACGAACATGACAGCTACTAAACTATATGACAAATGACAAATCAAATGAGATTATCTCTCTTCTCATTTCTCTCTTCTCTCCCTCTCCCCCCCCCCCGTCTCTCTCTCCCCCCTCTGTCCCCCCCCTCTCTCTCCCCCCTCCTCCCCCCCGTCTCTCTCTCCCCCCTCTGTCCCCCCCTCTCTCCCCCCCCCCCCCCCCCCCCCCCCGTCTCTCTCTCCCTCCACTGGGCTCTCCGTTAATACTCGAGATAAGCACAGGTTGTGCTTTCAGGAATAAAAGTGAAACGCTTTTAACTTCCCCGTTAGTTCCAAATGCAAGTGCAGTTTAAGGATGAGTCTGAAGTGAGCTTCTAAGGTGTCACCGCTGTCAGGCATTCAGGAACGTGCTTCAGCATGTCCTTCACGTCATAGGTGAAGTAGTGAAACACTGTAGAGTTTTAAAGATTTTACGGAAAGTCTTTCCGATAGCATCCACTTATTGTTGTTCTAATCTAGGAGCATCCAATGAGGTTATGAAATGAACCAACAACAATTTTGAGAACTACTGATCGGGGCGGCTGTGGCTCACGAGGTAGAGCAGGTCGTCCAATGATCCATGGGTTTGGCCGCGGTTCGAATCCCGGCTCCTCCTGTCCACATGTCGAAGTATCCTTGGGCAAGACACTGAACCCCACCTTGCCTCCAGTGGTTACCTCCATTGGTGTGTGAATGTGGGAAGTGAGGACAATGACGTTGACTGTTCGCCGCTTCATCTCCCCATGAATGGACCACCAGCGCTTTGAGTAAGCACGTAGTGCATAGAAAAGCGCTATAAAAATGCAATCCATTAACTGATGGCATTTGTATAATCTTCCTCTGGTCTTAATGGGTTAATCCAGGCCGCCGTAGCGGCTGGGAAACGGTGAAGACGCCCTACCGGCCAAGGCTGCAACTGATGGCGCGTGAAATTCATGCACAAATAAAAGAGAGCGCCGCGCAGCTGGGGTTGAACACAAGCTCTCATACTTTTTACAAGTACTTGCTTATTGTCTGTCTAGTGACTGGCAGAAGCGTAGGCCGTAGGGCATGGGGGGACAGAGTTGCATTTGATCGTAATTGTTATGTTCTCTGTAAACGTTTGTTTTAGCTTTTTGTACGTTTGTACATTGTTCTGTGTGGACCCCAGGAAGAATAGCTGTTGCCATGTGTACTAGCTAATGGGGATCCTAAATAAACTCAAGTCAGACACACACAGAAACACATTGCAACATGCATTCCTTTTGGTTCATTGCATGCATAAATGCACGCAAGCACACACACACACACACACACACACGCACACACACGCACACACACATATGGGACACGCATAACATGCATTCTCTCCAATTCATCATGCAAGCTTCGGCAGCATTTTTCAGGGAACACTTAGCTTGATTGGTTATTCAGTAATTAGTAATATCGCTAATAGTTTGGTCTTTTTATTCGCTTTGGGCAATAATTAGATTGGACTGAAATGAATAGATGCTAGTGAGGCCCATTCATTATAAGCATCATTATTCAAAGGTAGGGCCATCCATCAGTGCAGTTTAAGTGGGGATATGCCTAGCGTTCGATTAGCTATTGGAGAGGGTCTTGCATGCTCTCGAATGTAGATTGAACATGCCCTCGTCCAGAGCAGCGTGAAGGGTCTTCACAATGCATAGCCTGTTCATTAGACTGATTTGCTCTCATGATTTCATGTCATTGGGAGCTTCAGCTAATTACATATACCCAGTAAGACTATACATGGCATTGCTATCGAATCCAAGTTTGTCCCAAGTAGTTTAGACCAGTGGTTTTCAACCCCTTTTTGTATCAAGGCCCATTGTTTTTTGGGGTATTTAAGCCAAGGACCACCGTTTGATGACATTTAGTCTCTCAGACCCAAAACTTTGAAGATTTTGTCCACAATTCCATGCTGTATTGATGTTGGTACCATAGGAGAGATAACAGGCACACGTTGAATTGTGTAGACTTCTTGTTCATTTTACGCTCTCAAGAGTTACACAACTGGTTACCAACTGTCCATTTAGCTGGGGACCACCTGCAACCCCCTCTGGTTACCAACTGTCCATTTAGCTGGACCACCTGCAACCCCCTCTGGGCATTGGTGGCCTAGTGATGCAGCCTGACGGCAAGTCCCGGGTTCCATTCCAGAGCCCGGTGGACCTTTGCTCTGTGTCATTCTACGACTCATTAGTAAATTAAAAAAACTCATCTCCATAGTTTTTACTTTTTGTTTTACCCTTGTAATTATCACCCTACTTCGTCATACCGCAAAGATAGCCAATCTACACTCAGCGTTCAATTCATTGTCACTATACTAGTAGTAGTATAGCAGCCCATAGACGGCTGTGTAATTATTTATTTATACACACACTTGAACGTGTTGGGTTTAACAATGTTGGCTTGGCGGGTACTAAGGAACATTAATGCAGCTATTAAAATGTACATACGGTCAAGTAGCATATGACTTTCAATCAATTAACGGACTGTCTGTTGTTGTTTATGACAAAGGGATTCGGCCCTGTCAACCCTTCAGTGATTAAGCTCACACAGTGTGGGATGTGTGGCTGGACGGCTAATTGATTTCCTAGCTGTTGTGTCCTAATCTATTCTGTACGTCCATCTGTGGACCTGCCAGTCACACCTCACGCCACCTGTTATCCTATCACCTGTTCTGTTCCATTCTCTTTTGATTGATTGATTGATTACTTCTTCTCTTCTCCCCCTCTTCTCCCCCCTCTTCTCTTCTCCCTCTCTTCTCCCCCCTCTTCTCTTCTCTTCTCTTCTCTTCTCTTCTCTTCTCTTCTCTTCTCTTCTCTTCTCTTCTCTTCTCTTCTCTTGTCAATTCTCACAACATTTTTGTCTGTTCCTATTGGATCCGTCTCTGTTCCCCTCCCATGTCTCTAGCTGACAGGTGGTGTGGGTCATGTGTCAGAAGGGTGAGAGGTCAAAAGTGAGAGGTCATGGTAGTAGTCCATTAGTGCCTACTGCTACCATTGATCTGTTGACCTCTCTGTGTGTGTATGGTGGCTGTGTGTTGGTAGGAGTCCATTAGAGCCTTGTGTGGTTGCATTGACTCCCCATGGACCTCAAGTTTACTTCCACGCGCGCACACACACACACACACACACACACACACACACTGGATCACATATTAGTATGTTACGATTGTACAATGTAATGTACGATTGGATGTGCCAGAATTGTGTTGAATAAAACAAAAGACAAAACTGCAATATTTGTTTTAAAAACGCCATTGACAATGAAGGGAAAATGTCTTCTTCTTGACCCTAACACATTAAACAACATTAAATGCCATTAACAATAAAGATAATTTTTCATCACCATTACATCACCTATAATCAACATGAGTTAGACTTTAATATTTAATATCTAATTTTAATTACTTCCTTAGAACGAAACGTGATGCGTGATGATGTGTTGCAACGTTTTGATTTCTTCCAAAACACTCAGCTTTCCTTTTTCAGAGTGAAACTTAAAAATAAAATGTCTGTGTTGTCGTGTGTTCTCTGTAGGCCGCCAGTCCCACTGTGGAGAAGAGTGGAGGCACGGAGCCACCGCCTGGCCAACACACCTTCAACGGCAGGTCAGACTCCCTGTGTGTGTGTGTGTGTGTGTGTGTGTGTGTGTTCCTCCTCATGGGTTAAAGATGGAGTGCCACAGTTTTTCATGTGTCTACAGTATGAGGTGACAGTACTTCATTAGACACCCTGGAGTTGTTTTTATGTGCAATGGTGTATTAACTTTGTAATTAGGGTTTCTTCCTGGAGGCTGAACCCTTGACAGTCAAACGGGCCAATGAAGTAAACAGTAATATAGTGACACCACACTATCAGCCCCTCCCCTAACCCCTCCCCCTTTATCATACAACTACAGCTGTGGGTGCGGCTTCAGTTCTGGTGGTTCACCACTCATCACCACCCACCAGGCAAACCAGGCATACTTAATGAACTGGTGGGCGTGTCCACATAAAAGCATGATTTTAACAAATACTGTACACTTTTTTGAAAACGTTCTTCCCCCTTATATTGTAATAATACCTGATGATCATGTTTTAGGGTGGAAAAAAATGGTGGCACTCCATCTTTAATTGAACTGTCATAGACATCAATGGATGAGATGGTAGAATAAACTGTCTGTCTGTCTGACTTTTATGCACACGTGTTTGTTTTGTATATTGTTTGCTTGTTTATCATTTGTGTGTGTGTGTGTGTGTGTGTGTGTGTGTGTGCACGCACGCTCGTGTTTGTAGTTCTTTGTGTGACATGTGAGCTGTTTTTATCTTGTCTCTGCTTGTGTTTTTATGTCATGTGTTGTTTGTAAGTTGTGTGTGTGTGTGTGTGTGTGTGTGTGTGTGTGGGGGGGGGGGGGGGTGTCCTAGTTTATTTTCATTAAAGCAGTGTTCAGATCCAGATCAAGGGACCTTGCAGATGAAGTTAGCGTACAGACACTGAATCATTAGCCAGCTACCAAAACACTTCCAACGGGGTCAGGGACTCAATGCACACACACACACACACACACACACACACACACACACACACACACACACACACACACACACACACACACATGCACGCACATTGACATTCACGAACATGAATACACGCCAACACACATTCATATATATTCTTAGATGCATGCATATGCACATGCGGTACACATAAACATATGCATGCTAATGAGTGCTGCTAATGAGTTGGTTTGGGAAAAGGCATGCCCTGTGTCTCCTTGGCTATATGAGCGCCTGCCTTTTTGATTTAGTTTCGCGCACGCACGCACACACGCATGCACCACATGCACACGCGCACGTACACACGCATGTTTGTCTTTGGTTCTAGAACTTGAGCTTTTGGCCATTTTTTGGTTCCAATTCCGAATTCTGAGAGAGGCAGACATATATTTTGTTTGTCTGTATTATACACATATCGTACATGGGTGGAAACCATTCCTTTTTTAAATACTTTTAAATTCGATTTAACATAGTGAAAATAGCCGATCGCCAAGTTCACAACGCGTTACGACGTTGTGAGCTTGTAGATCAGAACTGCAGACTCACTCCCAATCGTCCGCCATAGTCTGACAACTCACCCTTAGCCTGTAGCACTTGCCCTAGCCTAGACGACAGACATACGTATGCAAAGGCTAAACGTATGCAATTTAGATAGCATTTTATGTAGACATACTGTAGCACTATATACTGTATACATAGTATAGTTTCATTGTACATATATTCTATACTGTTGGACGATGTTGGTTCTTAGCTTACTTCTGATCCTTGATGATTATTTCTATGTATTTGATGTAGTAGAACAGTGCCCGTTGGGGGTGATCAGGTGTGATCAATTGGCTAATAAAGGGCGAGGTTGCGCTTGTGCATTGTGATGTCGGAACAGGCCAGCTCCATATATGGAGATCTAGGGGTGATCTGGATTTGGGCCCTGTCCGGAGCCTGGACAGAGGCTATTTTGCTGCACTCCCTGTGGTGGTGTGGAACGTGTGTCGAATTTGAGCATTTATGGACAGCTAGATTACCATGTGTTGTTCTTGCTTACTGTAAATCGCTCTGGATTAAGAACGTCTGCTGCAGTAAATGCCTAAATTGTATTTATTGTAAATCAGCTATTTTCACTACTTTCGTGCCATTCTCTTGAATGGCGAAGCAGGGCAAAACATAAACAAGTTGAAATATGGAGATACAAGGTTTCTGCCTAACATCAATGATACTAGCTATAAAAAAGTAATAAAAAGGAGAGTATGGGAGAGGGAAAGAGTTGAGGGGGAAAGTACGGCTGACCTCTGTATCGCACATTTCACCTCCCACCATAACAACCGGTCGTAACCGGCAGCACCTGGTGCCCATATTACATCTCATACTCTCACACACACACACACACACACACACACACACACACACACACTTTCATTTACGCAAGCACATTCCTGATTTTCCGCACTTAATATTTTCTATATATTGTTTTCTGTTATGGGCACGCACATACACACGCACACAGGCGACACACACACACACACACACACACACACACACACACACACACACACACACACACACACGCACACACACACAGTCCTTGCGGTGAGTAATGTAAAAGTGATGTAATGGTTTTTTTTGTGGTTGGTGGGTAAACGATCCTTGAAATTGCAAAAAAAAGTCTAGAATGAGTATGTGAGAGTAGCCATAAATATTGGAATAGTAAGTCATAACTTAAGTGTGTGTGTGTGTGTGTGTGCGTGCGCGCCCAAATGGTCCTGCATGTGAGGGAGCGTGGGAGAATTCACAATTTTGTTCTTTTGCCTCTGCATGCGCTCTCGTGACTCTCGTCTGAAGGTGTGCACGTGAGTGTGTGTTAAACCTCAGCCACAATAGAAAAACACAGACCTGCAAGCTCACAACGCACTGCGGACGCGGCATGCCGTGAGCTTGTAGGTCTGTGCATTTCGCCGCGGGACACCGTCGTGCTGCAGTGCATAGATCCCGCTTTCCTCATTTGGGTGTGCGTGTGTGTTGAGCGTGCGTCCGCACGCCTGTGCACATATATAAACAGAGTGAAAAGCAATGTCGTAATTTAGCCCCTTATAATGCTCTCTCTCTCTCGCGCTCTCTCTCCCCGGCAAAGTCATTACCGCTGAATCAAAGTGTCCTTTTTATACGTGGAAACAGATTTAGTGTAAATTGCTTATTGAAATAGCATGGCCAGCACATTATACTTTGTGGAGAGACGCGGTGCATTAGAGCAGATAGGGTTATTTAGAGACCAACAGGAGAAACGCGGTGCATTAGAGCAGATAGGGTTATTTAGAGACCAACAGGAGAAACGCGGTGCATTAGAGCAGATAGGGTTATTTAGAGACCAACAGGAGAAACGCGGTGCATTAGAGCAGATAGGGTTATTTAGAGACCAACAGGAGAAACGCGCTGCATTAGAGCAGATAGGGTTATTTAGAGACCAACAGGAGAAACGCGGTGCATTAGAGCAGATAGGGTTATTTAGAGACCAACAGGAGAAACGCGCTGCATTAGAGCAGATAGGGTTATTTAGAGACCAACAGGAGAAACGCGCTGCATTAGAGCAGATAGGGTTATTTAGAGACCAACAGGAGAAACGCGCTGCATTAGAGCAGATAGGGTTATTTAGAGACCAACAGGAGAAACGCGCTGCATTAGAGCAGATAGGGTTATTTAGAGACCAACAGGAGAAACGCGCTGCATTAGAGCAGATAGGGTTATTTAGAGACCAACAGGAGAAACGCGCTGCATTAGAGCAGATAGGGTTATTTAGAGACCAACAGGGTGCATTAGAGCGGTGCATTAGAGCAGATAGGGTTATTTAGAGACCAACAGGAGAAACGCGCTGCATTAGAGCAGATAGGGTTATTTAGAGACCAACAGGGTGCATTAGAGCGGTGCATTAGAGCAGATAGGGTTATTTAGAGACCAACAGGGTGCATTAGAGCGGTGCATTAGAGCAGATAGGGTTATTTAGAGACCAACAGGGTGCATTAGAGCGGTGCATTAGAGCAGATAGGGTTATTTAGAGACCAACAGGCGGAAAACATAATGAAGGTAAATAGGTTTGTCTACTCTGGGCACGTCGCTTCAACTTGATGCTTTTGTTTGATTTGTGTTTATTTGTTTATTTTTCTCCGCAGGGCACAGGGCTCTGTATGTACTGTATGTGGTCTGGTCAGTATAGCCTCGGAAGTCACATGCGTTTTTGAGGGACGTTAGCCCCCCTTATGTCCAGCTTTGAGTGTCTGTGTAAACACAAACATTGAAGACAAGAGTATGTAAACACAAACATTGAAGACAAAAGTGAGGACGCAAAGTGTGATTGGCCGGCGTGATTGGGTGGGTTACGATGTGCCATTGGTTGAGAATGAGATGATGTATGATGATAAGAGCACATATGAAAAGAGAAGGGAACCCGCACACTCATATGCTCCAAAAGATAAATGTATTGATGACGTTTCGAGCCAAGGCTCTTCATCTGGTCAAACCAGTTTGACCAGATGAAGAGCCTTGGCTCGAAACTGTTTGAGCGGTGCTAGCCCTCCTATATACAGGTTTAATGTTTGTTATTAGTTCAATGTTTGTTTTAAAAACACCATTGACAATAAAGATAATTTTATTTAAATTATTGTTTTACATCATGTTGTAAGATGATAAGAGCGCCTCACTTCACACGGGTGTGATTTTTATTTGTGTAGATTTCCGTCCTACACAAACAATACATTCCCATTGACGATGAATGGAGAATTTGACGTCATAGTGTCTGAGCAAATAGTCATAGTCAAACATTTGCGTGATTTTCAAACTCTCCTTGGGTGATTGTAATCTGTGGGAAGTATGTCTCTGATGTCTTGGTACATACAGTGGGCGGACGGTTAGGAAGTGTAGCTCAGTCTCTACCTCGTTTTGTGTGCAGTGAGTGCATAGTCTGTCTTCTCTCTCTCTCTCTCTCTCTCTCTCTCATATATTTTGAATGTGTGTTGGTTCTGCCAACATTGTAGTTGTGTAGTTAATACGGTAGACCAGGTGCACAGCAGTTACAATGCTCTGCTTCCAACTACAGTAATCCCACTACAATAGGACCACCGCTGTGCCATTCACACACAGTCTGAGCCTCCTCTGCAGTGGTCCATGCACATATACTTCAACAACACACACACACACACACACACACACACACACACACACACACACATACAAGATTAGGACTCGTTCGAAACAGTAGTGAGCACAAGTGCGTGCATCCAACAATCCAACAATGCCAAATTCAATTATATGCCGATGACACAGTCATCCACACATCAAATTCCGACATTGCCCAAATCCAGTGTACATTACAGGCTGACTTTGATGCAGTTCAAAGATGGTTCCATCTTAACAAGCTGATATTAAACAAAAAGAAATCTGTTAGCATGGTCTTTTCCACAAGACCAACTTCTTTGCCTCTAGCAATTACATTTGCTGACGGCACACAGCTCGAAATGGTTGACAAATTTAAATATCTCGGCCTTTGGCTCGACCCTCAACTGACATTCGAGCCTCACATCACCTCTGTTATCCAGAAAGTTAATTTCAGCCTGAAAATTCTATATCGATCAATTAACTGTTTCACCCTTCAGGTCAGGAAAAGAATCATCTCTCAACTAATTCTCCCTATCTTAGACTATGCTGACATTGTTTACCAAAATACCTCCGATACACACCTCTATCCCCTCAACGTAACATACAACAATCTCTGTAGATTTATACTGAGGTGTCCCTATATGACCCACCACTGTACCCTGTACGAGTCCCTCAACTGGCTAACACCAAAAGCTCGAAGACACTCTCACTGGCTTCTATTTATCTTTAAATGCATACACTTCAATTACCCGGAATACTTAAAACAATATCTACGTCCCTTCAGCTCACCTTACAACCTGAGGCACACTGACCATCTTTACCTTACAGTCCCCACCAACATCAGAAAAGTAGTTGGTCGGCGTGCTTTTAAATTTAAAGCTCCTGTTGACTGGAACAATCTCCCCAGTTCCCTCAGATCCATTAACTCCTTCAATATTTTTAAAGTGTCTATCTTTACCCATCTCCAAATACCATGCTCCTGCTTCTAAATGCCTCCTATTGTTTGGATTGTTCTCTCTCTCCTTACATCATGTGGCAAATGTTCTACTTACTATTTACTATTTACTATTTACTATTTACTATTTTCAAGTGCATGTTTGTACTCTGTTATGATGTATTGACAATGTTGCTAATGCATCCTCACGTCCGTCATGATGCTCGGCCTGATGTTCTTCCGATGTATGTTCATCATCTTGTATACTATACTATATTGACTTATTGATACCATGTTGTGGGTGAATAGGTGGGATGGGAGCAGCTAGTTTTAGGAGAGCTTTGTTGTTTGTTTTGTCCTCGATTATGTATGTATGATTGTACTTGTTGTATTGTCTTGTATTTACTGTATGTTGCTGGACCCCCTCGAAAACGAGATGATGCATCTCAAGGGGATATCCTTTCTCAATAAAGGTTCATATAAAAGAGGAACCACAGTTTCGAACAAGTTCTAATCCTGTTGTGTGCGTATGTCATGTACACACACACACACACACACACACACACACACACACACACACAGTGTACCGGTGCGCTTCCGTCCAGACTCTGTCTCCCCGGTGGTCAGCGCTTTGAAGACCACCTTCACAAACAATGAACCGAAGAGACAGATGGACAGTGGAGCATTGGGTTCTGCCCAACCAGGGGTCCTTGGGGTATAGCGTCACAAACATTTTAACCACTTTAACCATTAGAATATATATCATTTCTTTAACCAAAGATCTTTAACTAAGTCTTAGCTTCTGGAGACCCCTGGCACAACATCATGTTGAGATGGGGGTCCACATCCAAATCACATATCATTTTGAGGGTCCTTAACTTGAAACAGTTTGGGAACCGCTGAAGTAGAGAAACGGGGTGAGGTTTGGAGGGGCTCTGGCAGTGCTACCCTCCCCTTCTCTCTCTCTCTCTCTCTCTCTCTCTCTCTCTCTCTCTCTCACGGTGAGGATCAGTGAAGTGGCAGGTGGATAAAGGGCACACCTGCTCCCTTCATATCTCTCTCTCTCTCTCTCTCTCACTCCCCTCTCCTTTTCACTGAAGCGGCCTGTATACCATCTCACTGAACGGCACAAATGTATTTTGTGTGTGTGTGTGTGTGTGTGTGTGTGTGTGTGTGTGTGTGTGTGTGTGTGTGTGTGTGTGTGTGTGTGTGTGTGTGTGTGTGTGTGTGTGTGTGTGTGTGTGTGTGTGTGTGTGTGTGTGTGTGTGTGTGTGTGTGTGTGTGTGTGTGTGTGTGTGTGTGTGTGTGTGTGCATGTGTGCGCATGCATGCGGATCAGAGGCAGAGATGGGTTGGTTGTTACATTAATGTGGGCTATTCATTAGCCTTAGCCTGATTAATTCTACCCCCTCCTCTTCTTTCCTCACCTCTCCCCTCCCTCCTCCTCCACCTTTCCCCTTTCCTCGACTATTCCTCTAACCCCCCCCCCCCCCCCCCCCCCCCCTCTACCTGTTTTCCTCTCCATCTCTTGTTGCTGGGTAATATCGGGATTAACGGACGCTGGCAGAGTGTGATGAAACAGCAGTTTTTCTATTGTGTGCACAGTTTGCTTGTGTGTTTTCATCTTGACCTCCTTCTCTCACTCTATATTGACCGTCTGTCTGTCTGCAGTGTTATCAGTTTGTGGTTTTACTGACAGATGGATGCTTGTTTCAGCACTTCAGAGAGAGAGAGGCATAGCAAAAAGTTCATACAAGCACATGGAGTGAGAGAACGTCGGGAGAGGATTAATGGCTGTGCTCTGTTGGATAACTTAATAAAATAAAGACATTAATATATACACACACACACGCGCGCACGTACACGCACACTGGGTGGGATAGGGAGCGGAACATGATGGGACATCCCATAGCAGACACTGCACTAATCCACATTTGAAGAGAGAGAGAGAGAGAGAGAGAGAGACAGAGAGAGAGAGAGAGAGAGAGAGACAGAGAGAGACAGAGAGAGAGAGACAGAGAGACACAGAAAGAGAGACAGAGAGATCAGAAAGATGGATGGCGGTGCTAAAGCCTGGAGTCTCCGTCACAGAGACAGACGGCTGCGGTTGGGGAGTTGTCATTGTGTTCTCTCTGGGACGGCTTCACAGACCATAGGATTAAGCTGTGCGTCTAAACAATGCATCGCTGGGCTCCATGGGAAGTGATGCGTCTACAGACTCGGACACCACTTCACTGGGGGACAAATGGTTTTGAGAGACAGATGCTACGCCTCACACACAGTCACACACACACACACACACACACGCACACACAGGCACACTCCTCTCTTACTGTCGCTCATGCGTGACATTTTAATACACACATGCGGTAGCTCCTCACATAATAGGTTATGCGTGAACGACCAACATGATGTGTGTGCACTGTATGTCTGTGTGGCAGTGTGTGACTGCCCATGTTCCATATGGGGGGGGGGGGGGGGGGGGGGGGTGTGCGCATGGTGTCGATGTTCCCCTCATCACTCTGTCGTCGGCTGTTTGAACGCCGCGTCATGTGACATGTCAAATCAAGCAGAGAGAGTAAGGTGACAGTTACAGGAGAAATGTAACATGTCAGAGAGAGAGAGAGAGACCTGCGTGGAGCATCAGTCAAGCAAAATATGCTACATTATCATTGTATGTGTTAAAAGTGTCTGTCAGCCACGGTTGCTGAGCAGCTATCAGAGATTTTTCTGCTCTACCCACTTTGTTTTGCCGCCTTTAAGTTATTGCCCTTTTTTAATGTTTTGTCTTATGCTATTATTGATTTTTCTTTGATTTTGATGTTTTTGTCTTGTTCTTTTGTTCTGTAAAGCACTTTGCGCTGCATTTGATGTCCTGGAAGGTGCTCTATAAATAAAGTTTATTAATATGATCGTCACTTCATCTCCTAGTGGAGTTGTTTAGAAACATGACATTCTGTTTTCAGCCCCTGGAAGTTACTGAGGAATGGCTAACGTAGTGCTAATGGAGGGGGGGATGCTAAAGACATGCACGCACATGTAGACTGACAAAAAAAAGGAAATGCCGAACATAACAGATATATGTACTGTGTGTGTGTGTGTGTGTGTGTGTGTGTGTGTGTGTGTGTGTGTGTTTGTGTGTGTGTGTGTGTGCGTGTGTGCGCAGCCTGACCAGAACCGTGGAGATCTCAGGAGAGCACGGCCCCCTGGGAATTCACGTGGTTCCCTACTGCTCCTCACTCAGCGGACGGTGAGTGTTCGCTACACTTGTTTGTTCATAGCTTATTGTTTTTTAAACTGATGATGTATTGGGACAAATAATGATCTCAGTGGAACTGACTGAGGAGCAGCGCCAACACAATGGAAGACGGATCTGTGTGTCTTGTGGGTGTGTGCACGGGTCAGCCGGTGGGCAGGGACTTCCTGGAGGTCAGGGTGAACGTTTATGTCTGTCCTCGTGACTGACCCGACACCCGACCTCCATCATCCTGCAACACTTCTCCTCTTTCCCCTCCTACTGATCATATCTTTCCTTCACCACCCTCCCTTGGTAACGTGCCAATGTTCTGACCGCTCTTTAGTCCGACCATTAGTAACCCCATCCCTAACTTTTTCAGACCTGGTTCCGAGATTGAAGAACCAGAATCGATTAAATCGTATTTGGAACCATTTCTTATCACACTGTCAGAGCTGGTATGTGGACTTGACGTCTGCTATGCAGTAGTCTCGCGTAGCCAGACAGCTATTCCACAATCTCCGAATGCTGTCTGGAACTACACCTCCCAGAATCCCAGTAAGGAAGCTGGTATTTCTGTTCACGGAAATATATTTTAAAATATCTTTACATTTACTTTTTTCAATAAACATTTCTGCTAAGCAGCACGCTATATATGCTTAGATGATTTCTATTTATATTAGGATAAATTATTATGGAAAATAATAATTTATCTCAAATAATTGCAATTAAGCGATTAGCAATTGTGACAGGCCTCCTCCGTAACCCAAAACAACAATGGCGAAGGTGGTCACGTCGATCGGATGAATCACTCGCTAAGAGTCTTTAGATGCATTCATATTTTAGATGCGCGGTCACAGGGAAGAGCTATTGAGCCACTAAACACAGTCACTGTATTTATCCAGCGCTTTTTAAAATGGAACACGGAGCTATTGCAAGAGGGGAGCTTTGATTAGCGGTAAGCCAACTTTATAGTTTTATCATTAAATAGAGCGCTAATTAACCCGTTAAAGATGTCGGCGGCGGAGCGGGATTTCATTAAAAAGACGTTAAAGGAGTCCTTAGCCAGGGTTGAGTTGAGAGGGAATTGTTAAGGAACCAGAAGGTTCCCAAACGTATCCCTAACCCTAAGACGCACACAGGGTGAGTCTTGGGCCCAAACCGCACACATAAATGCAACCCTTTGCAACTGCCATTGGGGATCATGGTTTAGTGCAACTATACATGCAACTACTAAGGAATTGCATGGCCAATCACTGGTGCGGTTTGGGCTTTGACCGGCCACGTTGTCAGGCTAGCACGACATCAGGCTAATGTACGGTCCCCCCACCCTAACGGATCGTCCTGCAATCTTTTTTTTATATAATTCAACCGAAACGTACATTTTGTAATCACAACCCACAGCTTATGCTGTCTATGTCTATGGGAAAACAGTTTTTAGAATCCTAATATCTTGGATTCTTCTTCCAGGCTGATAATTATGACAATTATGGAAAATAATAAATAATTGCGATTATCTCAAATAATTGCAATTAAGCGATTAGCATTAATTCCTCTCCTCTCCTCTCCTCTCCTCTCCTCTCCTCTCCTCTCCTCTCCTCTCCTCTCCTCTCCTCTCTGTGTGTCTCGTGTTCTCCATGGCTCATTAAGCTGACTCTTGTGGAGGAAATGAGTGAGGCTAAAGGGTAAAGAAAGAAGGTCAGAGGTTTCCACTACTGAAATAGATGTTTGTCTTTCTGTCTGTCTGTCACTTATTTCACTGCCTGCTATTCTACCTCAACTTTACTGTTACTTTACTGTTAGTGTGTGTGTGTGTGTGTGTGTGTGTGTGTGTGTGTGTGTCCGTGCGTGGTTAGGGCTAAGCGATATCGTGATCAATATCGTTGAGACGATAAAATGACTCCACAATGTGCCTTTTCAGAAATATTGTGATACAGTGAATGCACATTCTATGGTTTGCAGTTCTACCTTAATTTATACTTCTGTAGAACGATGGGAAACTAATACGTATTATGGTGTAAATGGTCTGACTCATTTCTCGTAGTTTTTATTATCTTGTAGGTACTTGTACTTACGTTACGTAAATATAATATTGTGATAATATTGTGTATCGTGATACTGCTTGGAAAACATATTATGAATGGTGATATTATATTTTTCCATATCGCCCACCCCTACGTGCGGGAGAGATTTCCGTAATTTGGCCAGTGCAGTAGCTAATTATGTGCAGTTGTTAATTATGAATGCACAGTATGTATGAAGACACACATATTTGGACTGGTAACAACAGTTGTTAATGCTTCTCGTGTGTGTGTGTGTGTGTGTGTGTGTGTGTGTGTGTGTCTGTGTGTGAGAGACAGCCATGTCTAAATGAACCATATGGTCGGTCTCAGTGGGCTGTCCCATTACCGACACTCCAGCCTTCTAAAAACATCCCCAGGGTCACTCCAAGAAGGAGTGTGTGTGCGCGTGCACGCACGTGAATTTGCGTTCTTTGTGAGCGAATGTGTGTGTGGTTTAAAAAAAAAGATTGTTCACTATCCCTGAAGGCTTTTCAAGGCCACCCTGTCAAAGCTGGACCTCTCTATTACTGCCAGTCAAACTTTTATGTCAAGGATAGGACTGTCACGATGACTAATTCAAGTTGACAATTAATTGTCACACTAATAATTGTGTTTTAATTGTTTTGTGAATTAGGAATAAAAAACTACTTCTGCTTGCCTCATAATCAAAGAAATGCACAGGACAAATAACTGCACAAAGAAATTACTGACATATTGATTCCTTTTATGCTTACCAAAGCTTGGAAATAGCTGATCTACAAGCTTCCAACACGTCACTGCTTTTTAATGGATGAACATTTCTTGAACATGCAAACAATTATGACAAAATAATTACGATTAGATGATTATGTAATAATTGTGGAAGGGCCTAGTCAAGCACCCCAAATTGTGTTTGGTCGCAGACCCCCATCTGAAAATGTTTTGTACCATGGACCATATCTAAACACGCACATTTCAAAAATGTTCATAAACAGCAGATGTGCTTGCAGTGCGTCACTTTGCGCAGCGAGCTTGTACATCTGCTGTTTTTGAATAGCCAACGTGTACAATTTGGATAAAGTGGTTAAAATGACGGGGCGCCCCCAAGTACCCCTCCCCCCAGAAGGAGGGGAGGACACTGGAGCAGCACGGACATTTAGAGCCTTTTATTCGGTGCTTCAGTAGACTGACAGGGAAGAGAGAGAGAGAGAGAGAGCGGGGAGTGACACGCAGCAAATGTCGTCTGGATTGGGATTTGAACCCGCGACACGCTGTGAGGCTGGATTAGGAGCCTATAGGTGCCTGGACGTATACACTACACTAGCCATCCGGGCCGCATCACAATAATTTATAACCACTTTATACATTCATACGTTGGCTATTAAAATGGCAGATGTACAAGCTCACAGCGCATCACTTTGTGTCGTGCTCCGAGCTTGTACGTCTGCTATCTTTGAGATTTTTTGAATAATTGTGAAAATGTATATATGTGTTAACACAATTATCTAATCTTCTTGAGGTCCCTGCCACAAAACACTTTAAGATGGGCGTATATATAATGGGGTCCCATATTTGGGGGCAGTAAAAAGTTTTACTGATGTATGCAACATACAGTATGAACCATGTCTCTCTCTCTCTCTCTCTTACTCCCCTATCTCTCCCCTCCCTGCAGGTCTCTGGGTCTGTACATCCGTGGGGTGGAGGAGGAGAGTCGATCCAAGAAAGAGGGCTTGTTCCAGGAGGAGGAGTGCATCGTGAAGATCAACCACACCGACCTCATGGACAAGACCTTCAGCCAGTGAGTGGGCCTTGTACTGAGCACTGAGCATACAAGAGTAGCAAATCTACACCAGCTCAAAAACGCTCCCATCTCGTCCATCCGCTACTTTCCAATTTCAATCCCAAAAAGCAACATTTATTCATTATTATAACTTTTTGGACATGTGAGGTTTCCACCCGACAAAGTCAAAAATCCTAGGTCGGTCAGGTCCGACAGTGTGTGGGCGCAAGCCTGCACTGAAACCCCTTTGAAGTCCAGCACAACCTCTCTCTCTCTCTCTTTCTTTCTTACTCTCTCTCTCTCTCTCTCTCTCTCTCTCTCTCCCCCCTCTGTCCATTTCACTCTGTTCATTGTCAGACAGGCTTATCTTCAGCATTGTACTGACATCACAGGCAAAAGCGGAACGGACAGTTAACAGATGTTTGGAGAGCAGCTCTGTGTGTGTGTGTGTGTGAGAGCCACCTATTGTACGTTCCGGGGCGACTCATCTCGTCTCATCAAAGGACATATTTGTGTCCGTGATGTGTGGGGATGCCTTTTATTTATTTATTTTCTTTGACGAGTCACACAATGCAGGTCGCATCGTGTCTCGCTGGGTCTGCTCAATTGGCCCCGCCGCCGCGAACGCGGGAAAATGAGCCGAGGTACATTACAATGACATTACGGAGTGGGTGGTGTGTGAATGAAAACCCCCTCACCCCGATCCCAACTGGGCCGGGGCCATTTTTAGAAACATCTGGTAAAGCCATCGCCGTTGGATTACGCTGGCCAAAGGTATCGCCAGCCGTTCGTGGGATTAGCGCATGTCTGTGAATGTCATAATGATTATAGTACATTACAATGTCAATACGTGTACCGCACAATAGCCGCGGTCCAGCTGTGACTGCCGTTAATAGGATTATGCTGGATGTGAGGTGGGTTATCCCCCACTGTATAGGTAAATGGATTAGTAGCAGAGAGGCGCGCACCCTATTGTCCAAAAGACAGGTTTTGGACACACGCAGGACGCAACACACATACACACGCACGTACTATACAGAACATGGAGCGCGGCTGAGCTGGTCACAATTACAATATTGATTCGGAACACACTGCCCTTGGGGTTCAGGGCTTGGGAAAGTTAAAGAACGTGCACGCACACGTGCACACGTGCACACACGCACGCACAGCCGCACACACACATACCTGCCACACATGGCAGGTATACAGAGATAGTTTGGTCCAGGACATGTCAGTAGGTTGCTGTAAGTACGTAGACTAATCCTTACGCCCGCCATGTCCACAGACACGCACGCATGCATATATTGTGCATGATGGACAGTAAACACCAGTGGACTTTCTCCTCCATATTGACCTGTTCCACTGTAATAATGAGTCCAAACGGAGCACACGCAGGATGAACGCTGACAATTAGCACTTCATTACAACATTATGGGCTGGATGTGATACTGTACTTCAGTTGACCATCAGTCGGGATTAGATTATTCTTCACTTATTAAGATAATTAGAGCCACGGCTGTCCATTAAAGTGTACATTAGCGGGTCATCTGGGGGAACACAAAAATCTATGGAAAACTTGATAAAGTATATTAAAACCTCAGATTTATTTTTCTTTTGTTTTCAATCATTTTTCAATCTACAAAAGTGTGTCTGTGTGGCGCCAAGACTGCTCAATTGTGTCTTTATGAGATTTGGTCTCAGTGAGACGTGAGTCATAATGTAAGCCCTGAGGTTGAAGAATAATAAGGCTTAGTCAGAAAGGATGTTCTGGGGCTACATCAACCTAGCCTGGCCAATAAGCCAGACGCCAATCTGCCATTGGCAAACAATATACCACGCGACAGTGTGATACGAGTCTGGCTTATTAGCCAGGCTAGCATAAACCGTCCGTTGTATACTTGAAACGTCCCTGGTTCGAAAAACCCTGTCTAAAACATAATCATCTTTAACCATCAAGCCCTCGTTCATATTTTGTCATATATATATTATGGTGTCGCGTTGTGAAAATATCCTCTATGCAAGCTAACAGTGCATTGCACATGTAAACATTGAGATAAGTAAATGAATAAACAAACAAAAATAAATCCTCCGCAGGTCAACATTGCACACGCAACAAGGGTCGTCCAACTGTGCTCCGGGTTGCGTTCAGTCACGCCGCACACTGGCGCGGAACTCAAACACCCACGGTATCCACCTACAAGTGCTACAGCCTAATTGAGTCTCTGCTTACCAGAATATGGTATTCGTAATAGATATAACAGGAATGCAGGGAAAACAATAGGACCGTAATGCAATAGACGTTTTAACAAACCCGATTTCCTCCCTTGATTACCGGGTTGAATAATGAGGCGGAGTGGAGAAGTCTGTTATTTTGTCAGTGGACTCATTACCTCCGCGCAGAACTGTTTTCAAAGCATTCCTGATGCATATATATACCTTCCTCAACTCAAGTCTCGGGTTACGAGAATATCATAATTGTGATTTATCAAATAATCACGCAAGAGAAAGGAAACAAAAGGAGGCCTAATCCAATCTTAATTTAAGGGAAACCGGATTTTCTCTGTTGGTTAGCGGAGGTGAGTGATGGCGCGCGTTGATCGCCACTGACACGGCAGTCCCTTCTAACTCACTTAGCAACGGAGGGAAAGAATCTGACGGAGGTGACTCCGGGGAGTCATCCCTCTTCTAGAGATGCTAGATCTTACTGAAGCAGCCAACAGGTGTCGGGGACACCAACGTCATCCCTCTTCTAGATATCCTAGATCTTACTGAAGCAGCCAACAGGTGTCGGGGACACCAACGTCATCCCTCTTCTAGATATCCTAGATCTTACTGAAGCAGCCAAAAGGTGTCGGGGACACCAACGTCATCCCTCTTCTAGATATCCTAGATCTTACTGAAGCAGCCAGGTGTCTGGGACACCAACGTCATCCCTCTTCTAGATATCCTAGATCTTACTGAAGCAGCCAGGTGTCTGGGACGCCACCGTCGTATCCGTACGAGGTGGGAGGTAAGGGAGCGCTCGTTTTCGGTGTGCTGTCCCGCCCCACCCTGCTGGAAATACAGAATTATCCGTAATAAAATCCAGCATCGAAGGCATTCTTTCAGCAATAATTAGACCGATCGAACCCGCCGTTCCCTGCCATGCCCGATCAGTCACAGAGATAATGAACAGTTAAAATCTAATTTTACTTCATATTATTACGTTACAATTATTGTGTGTACATTATTATGTGAAGGATGATTGGGCAGAAGGCATGTGGTTCCTTTACTAATGTAATTGTACTGTACATGAGCAAGTAGCCTCATTTAAACTATGTATTATATAGATTAGTCGCTCTGTCATTTTGTCATTGCCTGAGAATATTCAACCGAGGGCAGATATATCAAAGCAAGGCTGGGTGCTGTGCCTCTTTGTTGTCTTGTTTTTTTAATAAGGCAAACGGGAAAATAGCCTTTGATCAACACTTAATAAATACATTAACGTTAACAATATTGTCAACAAGGACATAGATCACATCAGTTCATAACAGTACTGTTTTTACTTCACATCCGGCTCAAGTAAATCAACATGAATGCAGTGGAATAGTTTAAACAATAATATATTATTTTCTCAACACAGTATAATTAGAACATTAATCAATGTAGTATAACGTCAGCTAATGAGATTTATTTAATTTAATAAATAAATGAACAGAAACGAGGACATTGTTCCTATCCGTTTCTAACAGTGCATATTGGTTAAATTAATCAACATTAATAGAACCATACATTTCTTAATTACTGAACAGTACAGTATAATTAGAACATGAATCCAATACCCTCACATCCCTATACTTTCATCAAATCTGTTTATTTGTAAAGCACACAAACAAGAAAAGTCTGTACAATAAAGTGCTGTACAATAAATTCAAGTGTAATCACATTCTGATAAACTGAATGTAGCATTCATGCCCCAGAGCCTCTGCCTGATGAACTAAAAAGCCTCATACTGTTTCTCCCCCTGAGCTACAGGGGATTCCCTTTAGTCTAGCGTTTGAGAGGATGTTGGCTTTCCACGCGAGGAGATCCGAGTTCGAATCCGGGGCGGCGCATAAAGAGAAACTTGAACAACCTGAAGTACACGTAGTAAGGATATTCTGTGTGGAGCAGCCAGGGAGATAGCTGAGGACCAGTGGTGGAAAACATACTGAAGTAAATGTATCAAATACTGCAATGTAGAAATACAAGTAAAAGTATTAAAGTACGCAATTCAAAATTGACTTGAGTTAAAGTACAAAGGTATGTGTATCAAAATGTACTTAAAGTGTAACAAGTAGAAAGTATGCAGAATGCTCTAACCTGAGACCTGAGATTCTACAAATGCCTTCTAAATCGGTAGTTCTCAAACATTTTAGTGCCAAGAACCCCCAGATATATATAAGTTAGGCCACGGACCCCCGGCCCCATCTGAAGATGTTTTGTGCCAGGGACCCCCATGAAGAGAATATCTGTGTTAAAAACTATTCTAAAGATTCAACATTTAAAGTGAGATTCATACTGCTTTTGTTTGGTTTTTTGTTTCTGCCCCCCAAATTATACATTATTCAGTAATTAGCCTGTTCATTTATATACCAGGGAAAAGTACTATTTGAACAATGAAATTAACTGTAAATAGAACTAATATGAATTATAATAGAGTAAATAATAATTGAAGTTCAGTACCATTTGCTAGATTACTTTAATGTACCGGAAGAGCAACATTTAATATCTTTTAAACAAAACTCTCTCTAAAACCTATTAACTCTATTCTGTATGTCTCTCTGTCTCTCTCTCTCTCTCTCTCTCTCTCTCTCTCTCAGGGCCCAGGAACTGTTCCGTCAAGCAATGCGCTCCCCAGTCGTCCGCTTGGAAGTAGTTCCCGCCACCAACAGGGAGCGATACGAGAGGAGCCTGATTGGTCAGCTCTTCATCAGTAACCCCGCCCCTGAGAGCAGTCCACGAATCACCAAGACCAAAGAACCACCTCCACCTGTTAAAGCCAAACCTGCCTTCAAACCCTCGGAGAATCCAGCCATGCGGTTGGCTGAGGACACTGCCACCCTGGAGGCTGCAGTCAGTGTGAGTTGTTGCTTCTATCAGGCCCGCTAGCTCAAAAGTTCAGCATATACACTGTGAATATGTTGACTAAATTCGCTGTCAAATAGATAGAGTAAAACAAGGCAATAAGGGCATTTCTCTGACCCACCCTTCTCCCATTGTTTATATTGTGTTTAGTTTCCAAGATGGCCGCAGCACCAGGAGGGGGTGGGGCGGAGGTGAGCGGGTGGGGTCGACATATGCCCTTACTGGGCTGCATTCACAAATTCAAGACACCTGTCTTGCGTTTGTCTTGTGTCTGTTTTTAATGACGTTCCAATGCATTTCCAATGGAAGCCCATATGGTTTGACCAAACATTTTGTTTGATGGGGGGAGGGGGGGCAGAACACATCCATCAAAGCTGTGTTCACACACAAGTCAGGTGTCAGACACAAGGCAAGTGTCTTGAATGCAGGGCATATGTCGACCCCGCCCGCTAATCTTCTTCCCACCCCCTCCTGGTGCTGTGGCCATCTTGGAAACTAAACATAATATAAACAATGTGAGAAGGGTGGGGCCGAGAAAGGCCCTTATTAGTCTTATAAGAATGCATTTGTTCCAAAGAGCGCTCTCACTATGCTAAGAAGGAAGCACATTTTTGTCCAAATTTGTATAAATGTTATACAGTAAAAGTAAGAAACCCTGTAACAGTGAGAGACGGAATACTCCCCACACTCTGAAAATAGCAGATCTATAGCTTGTGGCTATTTTCAGCATGCAACCAAGTGTAAAATCAGCCATCACGACACCATCAAAGCCTGCCAAATTGCATATTAGTCGACTAAAACTAGACTAACACTAAAACATTTCAAGTGACTAAAATGTGACAAACTAAATGTACTTTTAGTCAAAATACAAAAAAATCTAAATGTGCTGTCAAAATCAACACTGCTCGCTGGAACTAAGACGTCTTTGGTCACAAATCTAAGCATCACCATGGTGACATGCCCGACGTTCAAGAGATCGGCTGGCACAGTTACTTAGCAACAAGCTATGATGCGAGCTGCTGAATCTAATATGGCTGACAGTTTGACGTGTGCCCACTGTTTATCCCCTGCTCTGAATCTGTGGAAAGATACAGTTTTAGGTACGTTGATTGATGCTTCATAAACCTAGGGTCAGGACCCTGAAGGAGTCACAGGCTTTATTTATTGTCAGGATCCCTTATTCTTATTTTTTTGTAAGTATTGAGGTGAAAACAAACCTGTCCTCCATGGTGATAAATTCAAGCGATAATGGCACACTCTTTGCTGCTTTCCTTTTAGTTTTCTTTTAGTTTCCACTGCTGTGAACAACCTAACCTGACCTGTTACTTTGTCCAGTGGTGAAAAGTAATTTACAAGTACTCAAGTACTGTACTTGAGTAAAAAATATATATACTTTTACTTTCTGGAATATATAAAAAAAACTAAAACAGTACTTTTATTTCTACTCCACTACATATCAGACGCACATATTGTACTTTTACTCCACTACAATGATTTTAAAACTTTAGTTAGCAGGTACTTTGTAGATTATTATTACAAAACATACATTAAAGGTATTGTAGACAAGTTTCCAGTGTTTGTACACCGCATTGATCGAGTGTTTCCAAACAAATTAAAATCTAGCTCCACCCCCCTCCCCCCGTCATTCTATTGGCTGAGCCAGGTCACTTCAGGCTATGGGGTTGTTGTTGCTGCTGGGAGGGACGCTATGGATATTGCGCTCGTATGGCTAAATATGACATTAAAAAATTATGAATTTCTATCGATATCATAGTTACAACAATGACATTGAGTTGACATGTTTTTTAAGGGTAACTGTAGCGTAATCACAATATCACAAGACTGACACGACGAGTCCCGCAAATGAGGAAGTAGGAAGTAGTGGAGCAGACTCACTGGCTCTCAATTCAATTATCTTTCATTTGTAATCGTGCATATAAAACATATTGCCCCTCAAATGCCCCAGCCACTACAGCATCGTTCAACATGTGAACTACTTTGTCCACGGTTATTCATTGCAATGAAGAAAAATTGCTATGATGATCAGCGACGGCTTGTCACCGTTGGCGAGCACGGGTTGAATGCAAGCTTCAAGCCGGCCGGACCACCCAACCATGCGCTATACATAGCGATTCTCATAATTTCAACAGGCTTACATATTACATCATAAACATACTATTTCACATGAACAATGGTGAAACTAAGATATGGGGATAATATTATACTTGCAATGAAATCGCATTGCGTTTTCATTATAATACTGCTGGGTCGAACACACAGTCAGACCCTCGCGCTGTGATTGGCTAAGACTCCGCGTCACCCCCCACACAGACCCTCCTCCCAACACACTTTATTCCGTCCCGAGACAAAAACAACAGTGGATATAAACAGATACAAACACATAGAGGGAGACAAAGGGAGAGTGTATGTCTACAGGGCAGCAGCTCAGCATCAAAATATAGGGGAAGATAGAGGGAATAAGGCCACAAATATAGATAGATAAATATTTTGATTTTTGGCTGAAAACCTGCCTATATCACCTTTAACC
>NC_137877.1:26616474-26668974 GCF_963924005.1 Protomyctophum bolini | reverse complement strand
CGATCTGAACTCCAGTTCATGTCAGGACAAGACAGCTTGGTGTGTAGGGCCCTTAACAGATAGACACTTCCTTTGCATGCTCTCATTTTGGCTTTTCAGTGAAGTCTCCACAAGTACTCTGCATTCTCCACATTTTAATAAAGTTCATTCTGAATTTCTGACTTGTGTCCACCTGGGTGCCTCTTAAATTCTTCTTCCTTTTTGACTGCAGTGATGCCAATGACTCTTCTCTGGAACTTTGATGTGTTTCCTGCACTCACGCACGCACACACACACACACACACACACACACACACACACACACACACACACACACACACACACACACACACATAAACAGACGAGGACAAAAGAAGGAAGTATTGAGAGGCCTTCCTTTCTTCAAGGTTGTCTCAGAACATTAACGGCTAATTTATGCTTTGTTGTGGTCGTGTCAACGCTTTTCGCAGTTGAAAATATGTAGTTTTTACTTGCCACAGCCCTTAGACAAAGTTTAAAACACACATTGTATCCATTGGGGAGTTACAAATGGATACAATATGGTTAGGTTTGTGTTAAGTTAACACTCAGGATGTTTACAGTGTAACCTTGACGCTGCCATGGTTCATTCCGGTCGGCCACAGATCTCTCTTTTCTTCTCCTTCCAGGACTCTTTTCTTGGTCCTCCTCTCTTTATCTCTTTTCATCTCCTTTTTTTCCCTGGCTGGATGTTTCTATTTAGATTGCGCTCTCTCTCTCTCTCTCTCTCTCTCTCTCTCTCTCTCTCTCTCTCTCTCTCTCTCTCTCTGTGTCTCCCTCTCTTTCTCTTCCTGCTCTTATCCTCTTATCACCCTGCTGTTTGCTGAACGGCTGTCAGGAAGACACACACACACACACACGCACACACGTGGCCCCGAGTCCCATAGGAAGCTGATTTTCTGGGCAGGAAATAGAGCTATGTATGCTTGCGCGTGCTTGTATTTAACAGCCATTGTCATCGTGTGTGTGTGTGTGCGCACATTAACTCTAATAGTAGTTCATGTGGTTGAAGTATGGGGAAGTGTGTGTGAACGTATGCATGTAATATCCATTGTCTCTTTGTGCATGTGTGTTCCATATAGCTATCCATGTTGTCGGAGTATGGGTGTGTGTGTCTTTGCTTTTATGAGGGTCCGGGGTCGTGTGTGCTGCACTTCCTGTTCTCTTCCTGTTTCCTGCGTGTCCTCACTTCTGTGTGACCCCCGCGACCCCTCCAAAGGCTGCGCCACACCTTCCTACTTTTAACCCCTCCCAAGGCGGTGACCCCCGCGACCTCCCAAGGCTGCGACACACACCTAACTACTTTTACCCGCTGAGCTGACTTGAAGAGAGAGAGAGACGTGACTTTGAAGATGGTCGGCGAGAACGCCAGAACCAAAGGAGAGGCAATAAAGCACCACATCTGAGCACATAAACACGGCTACTTAACGCTCACTGTGGTTTAAGTGTGCAATATGGTATTGTTTACAGCGAGGCGTGAGTCGGATGGAACGTGCCACAGTCGAACGGGGCGTCCTATAGAGGGAAGCCGTCCCATTTCTCTGTACACTGTAAAATGAAGCGTGCTAACACTTATACGGCAAGCTATTAATGAATTAATTATATATTAATTATTGTAGCCTCTGCCGTGCCTTCCATTCTGAGTGGATTTGCTTGAGGCAAAACATTACCCAAGGTCCGTGAACCGAAACTTAAGCCACCAACGTGAAATCTATTGGATCGCAACCGCGACTAGCGACATGGCCAAAATCGTATTTTTGATTAGAATCGGAATCTGGGAGTAGAATCCGAGATATAAGCATCTGAAAAAGGTAAACAGACAAAGAATAAATGGCCGTGGCCATTTATATTTTTGAGTCATGGATCTTATACATAGCATTCCAGAGCTAGCCAGATGTAGCTTAGGGTCGGGGCATACATTAATCAATCTAAAACGTCTGGAGACATCCTAGACCTCCTACAGTTTAATTTGATAAGACGTCTGTATACGTCTTTAGCACTTTTTGGTTCCGTTTCTACTCTCTCTGAGTTAACAAATGAATAAATGAACACTGGGGGATTGTTTCTGCTGCTTTCCCGTGGCTTTGTACTTTGCTTCCTAGCACACGGAAACAATGCGCCACGCTGTGTCAAAGACACGTCTAATCAATGCCTCAGGCTGCAAGCTGCTCTGAGGAAAAAAAGGTATAATAATTCTGTGTACTGTGTGTGTGTGTGTGTGTGGGGGGTAGGGTGGTACTTTATTGTGAAAATGTTCAGCCCCATCTCTTTGGAGAGTGTGGGTGGTGCAGGGGTAAAGGGTCCTTACCACCACCACCTAGGCCAGGGGTAGGCAACCTGCTGCTTTAGAGCCCACCTCTTAGGCCCTCTCCCTTGCGGCTCCAGACAGAATTTTAATCCATTTTTGGGCCAAAAACTTCTCTTTTGATAATAATGGTTACTTACCCCTTACTAGGGGTTTGAATCTTCCGCGGAGAAGGGGTGCAGGGTCTGCAGATTGGTAGAGGTCCCTGTTCGGTAGGGAGCGTAACACACACCATGTGTGCATGGTGTGTTTTTCCGCGCGCATTACGCTCACCCACCGGTGAAAACAATCCGGCCGCCGTGGCTTTCTACACCCTCCCACGTGCCTGTCTGTGTAGTAGGCGTCTGGGAATTGTATGTGTCATTGTTGTTGCTAGTGTGACGTTTTCTGTTCCATGCCAATCGCAGCCTCTGTTTAGGCTGTCTCTTTACCCTTTGCACATGAAGGGCCCGATATCTGGTATAGCCAACCCACCCATTTCAGGAAAGGGGGTGGTCTTTGTCTTGTATTGTTCTCAGACATTCACATGTACGCTCACACAAACACTGAAAATACCACCCATTGGTCTTTTAGAATTGTTTAAGTTCTCCATTTGTTCGATAGGCCATTTAGGACTGTTGCATGTGCTATTTTAAAACTGTGTGCATGCGTGCATGCGTGTGCGCTTCTGCCAGTGCGTGTGTGTACACGTTTTTTGTAACCACATAACGTACATCCGTTCCCTGCCACCTTCTAAGCGTGTTTAATGGATGGTTGTGTGCATGTGCTCACATGCGTGTATCGTTAACAATACATTTCGTTTGCGTATCCTCCGTGTTGTGTGCTCAGAGCTACTTCAAAGTGCCGAATACCCGCGTGACATCTTATTAAAACAATCACAGTTTCCAATGGACAATAGTGTTCAATTTAATCGCAGACCTAATGCATCCTGCATTCCATTAGTGTATTGAAATGATTCCCTTCCTTTTTACTTCTCCAAAGTTCACAATGCAGCCTATAAACAATATATCAGTAGGGAATAATGATGTCTTTGAAAACATACAAAGTCACACTCTGTTGTTTTTTTCCCCCACCCATTTTTAAGGTACAGTAAGCAAAACAAAACGCACAAAGGTGTAGCCTAGTAACAGTAGCCCTAATTGGGCTTTGTTGAGATACAGAATGTATGTTTCTGGAGAACGGCTCAACCGAGTCTTTATTACCGTTGTTATTTAAGTGAAAGGGGCTTATTTGAGTTTTTCGCATACAAAAGCTCTTGTCATTTTTCACTCTACAATAAACGGACCATACTGTACATTATGTGCTGCATCTTGGCTAGTAGTGCAGTAATTGCCTTCAAAAATGGTCTAATTTCTTTGTAAATATATAACGTTTACTTTGTAAATATTTATGAAGCTCTGTTCCAGTGCAGCAATACGGAGAACCCTCTCTCTCTCTCTCTCTCTCTCTCTCTCTCTCTCTCTCTCTCTCTCCATAAAAAGCCTCAGGGCTGATGGAAGCACTTACAAGTCTTACATACTTGTGAAAAGCAAAGAAAAAAAGCCCTCCGTTTATTTATTTTCGGTCTATTTCCTTTGTCATGATTTACACATTCTCTGCTCAGACATGGGTGTGAAACTGAATTTTCTCCTGACAGTTGTTATGGCTTTAAGCAGTTCATCCTCATGTGCGAGATGGAGGCTTTTCCAGTGCAGACGACCTGTAGACTAAACACTAGGTGAAGGGTCTGATGGTAAGCTGAGGAGAGATGCTACAGTACTATACACTATAGTACGTGACAACAACCTGTAGACTAAACACTAGGTGAAGGGTCTGATGGTACAGTGTACAGTACGTGACAACACCAGGCCAGATTTCTTCAACTAGTGTTGATTTCATCGACAAAAAATATAATGAAAAATATCCGTCAACTACCTTTTTTCACAGAGGAAAACTGAATAAAAACTGAGTTAAATATAATTATTGACAATTTCGTAATTTTATGCTTGGAACAGCACGTCTAAAATCAGTCATTATGACCAAGGCCTACCAAAATACATTTTAGTGGACTAAATCAACTGTAGATTTAAAGTCTTATGATATTTAGACTACTAAAACTAGACTAACACTAAAACATTTCAGTTGACTAAAATGTAAAGGAAATTTGTATTCAAAAGACTAAGACTATGACTAAAACAAAATTAAGATTTGCTGTCAAAATCAACACTATCTTCAACAGGGATTCCTCAAGAGTTACTGCAGGGGGGCTGCCAAATCATTAACCACTTGAACCCCAGCGTCCCTATACTGAAGAGAACGTTAGCCAAAAATAGCAGATGTACAAGCTCACAACGTCTCGTGAGATGCTAACTCTTTTTTTGATACTAGCTGTTAGCATAAATGTAGTTAACCTGTGCCACCGCCTGCGTCCACTTTAAGAGGATAATTTTCCCCCGCTGTAGCCCCATGCACACACTCACTTACCTGTCGGCTGAAACGTTTACATGTCGGGAGCGATGCGAGACAAAGTCACAAATGACATCCGAACTGGATGGCTGACGACCACCAAGGACAGCGCTCCTAGATTCTGACTTATGGAGGTTTGAAAATCCTGCTTTGAACCGAGGTAAATGGAGAGGAGTTGTAACGTCCCATAGCTGGTGGTGAAGGAGGCGTTGCATAGCAAACAGATCAATGTTAAAAGCATCTCTGGGGCGCCGCTCAACCACTTACATGGAGTATACGAGGGGGTACATATAGGCTATATACGTACTTGGCAAATAACGTCCCACAGCCGGGGGGTACGAATTTATATGTATGTGGTAGAGAAATAATTAAATGTCTGAAAATACAATCAATCCAGCACTGATCTCAAACAAGTCTACGAAGCTATCTATGACATTTATGAAAAAGTTGAATCTGCAACACAATTGTATACAATATGTAGTGGGGGACCCTGCTTCATCTCTCTCTCAGCTAAGGGGTCCTTGACCTCTGTCTAATTAAACCACATCTGATGAGGTGTATTCAACAGTGACAGAATGGGATGTTGTTCGTGCTCACAGTGCAGTCACCTCACTCATTTTTGAGCGTAACCGCTCCAATGACTGGCCATGTCTGTCTGGAGTACGAACAGCTGCAATACCACTGGGCGACCTAAGGTTTTGAATTCCGGACTTTTACTTTTTCTACCGTATGTTGCAGTATTGATACTTTTACTTAAGTAAAACTATTGAGTACTTCTTCCACCACTGCTGTAGAGATGGTACACCAGATCAACACTGCTGGTAATTAATGCACACCTCTGTAGCTGTTTTTCAGAAGTTGTTAATGTTTCATTATATTCCAGTAAAAAAATAAAAATCTAGCATTTATGTATTTTCACCACCTACATGTACATTATTGTTGCTAGTTTAGCACTGCAGTCACCGAGCAACTGCAGCCTCGGCCTCTCCGGCTCTGTCTTTAACGTTTTGGTGTTATGTTGTTGAGGTTATCAACGGGTTTTATTTATTTTCCCGCGCCCCCATGTGAATGTGATGTTTGTGCGTGGGAGCATGGACATGATGTGCATGCATTGCATACACATTAAGGTAGATAGAGTGTGGACATGATGTGCATGCATTGCATACACATTAAGGTAGATAGCCGTACGTAAGAAATGATTGGACTAATGAACCTTTAGCCACCATCCTTATCTCTGCTTGTTCTCCTCTCTCACTTCCTGAAGCATCCCTCTCTCTCTCTCTCTCTCTCTCTCTCTCTCTTTCTCTCTCTCTCACCACTCCCTCCCTCCCCTCTCCTTTCCCTGCTCCTTAATGCATCCTCTTCCCTTCTGCTATCCTTAAAATACTTTTCGGACGGGTAGCGACTGACACACCTTGGTAATTCATAACTAGAGGCGGGCGATAATATTGGACACGCAGAGAAGTTGAGGGGTTAAGAGTACGAGCTAGACAGACGAGGAGGAATGTTACATACTGTACACTGTGTGAAAGTAAAGAGGAGAGAACTGAAGAATGACACAGGAAATGGGGAGAATGTAGTCCAAACAGATCAGTATATCACTGGTAGTGCATCCTTGGTCATGGAGGGTATGTTACCGGCTGACTTTACTGCAGTATATACGCTCTCTCAGACACACACGCATGCACGTTTTATAGAAGCTTGCCAGTCCCGAGTGAGTAACACATTGTAAACACTTGCCAGAAACCTGGCAGTGGCCAGGCTAATGTGTTTTCCAGACACTTCCTGTCCACCTGTACAACTTCCTCAATAAAAGCCTTTGATGTGCTTCTTATGATGCTGGCTTTTGAACCACCTTACTGCTCCACTGAGGAGCTGATTCTGTCTTTGAACCACCTTACTGCTCCACTGAGGAGCTGATTCTGTCTTTGAACCACCTTACTGCTCCACTGAGGAGCTGATTCTGTCTTTGAACCACCTTACTGCTCCACTGAGGAGCTGATTCTGTCTTTGAACCACCTTACTGCTCCACTGAGGAGCTGATTCTGTCTTTGAACCACCTTACTGCTCCACTGAGGAGCTGATTCTGTCTTTGAACCACCTTACTGCTCCACTGAGGAGCTGATTCTGTCTTTGAACCACCTTACTGCTCCACTGAGGAGCTGATTCTGTCTTTGAACCACCTTACTGCTCCACTGAGGAGCTGATTCTGTCTTTGAACCACCTTACTGCTCCACTGAGGAGCTGATTCTGTCTTTGAACCACCTTACTGCTCCACTGAGGAGCTGATTCTGTCTTTGAACCACCTTACTGCTCCACCGAGGTGCTGATTCTGTCTTTGAACCACCTTACTGCTCCACCGAGGAGCTGATTCTGTCTTTGAACCACCTTACTGCTCCACCGAGGAGCTGATTCTGTCTTTGAACCACCTTACTGCTCCACAGAGGAGCTGATTCTGTCTTTGAACCACCTTACTGCTCCACTGAGGAGCTGATTCTGTCTTTGAACCACCTTACTGCTCCACTGAGGAGCTGATTCTGTCTTTGAACCACCTTACTGCTCCACCGAGGTGCTGATTCTGTCTTTGAACCACCTTACTGCTCCACTGAGGAGCTGATTCTGTCTTTGAACCACCTTACTGCTCCACTGAGGAGCTGATTCTGTCTTTGAACCACCTTACTGCTCCACTGAGGAGCTGATTCTGTCTTTGAACCACCTTACTGCTCCACTGAGGAGCTGATTCTGTCTTTGAACCACCTTACTGCTCCACTGAGGAGCTGATTCTGTCTTTGAACCACCTTACTGCTCCACTGAGGAGCTGATTCTGTCTTTGAACCACCTTACTGCTCCACTGAGGAGCTGATTCTGTCTTTGAACCACCTTACTGCTCCACTGAGGAGCTGATTCTGTCTTTGAACCACCTTACTGCTCCACTGAGGAGCTGATTCTGTCTTTGAACCACCTTACTGCTCCACTGAGGAGCTGATTCTGTCTTTGAACCACCTTACTGCTCCACTGAGGAGCTGATTCTGTCTTTGAACCACCTTACTGCTCCACTGAGGAGCTGATTCTGTCTTTGAACCACCTTACTGCTCCACTGAGGAGCTGATTCTGTCTTTGAACCACCTTACTGCTCCACCGAGGTGCTGATTCTGTCTTTGAACCACCTTACTGCTCCACCGAGGTGCTGATTCTGTCTTTGAACCACCTTGTCGTACACAGCCAAAAACTATTGCAATAACACGTGTAAATATGTAATTTCACAAATAATTGTGTGTCAAGTGTGAGAAACAAATTGTTTGTGTGGAAGCAAGCAACTTTCTGAACAGGAGCGCACACAAGTGGTTAAAAGCTAAGTGACACAGCAACCTGAAACAGAGTGCTTGTTGTCCTACAGCAGCATCAAGCAGCCACATGCAGACCTCCCCCTGCAACCATCAAACACTGATTGTTGTTGATGGTCTACCGGTTAAACAATGAATAAACAGCCTGCAGCGAAATTACAATATCAATCAAAAAAAACAAAATACTAATTGAAACATATTTTGAGTTGGCAAACTACCTAAGGGAAAGTTATGTCCATGTGGTGTTTAAACAGCTAAGTGACTAGAACTTTACAGTTTAGTCCCCGAAGTGAGAGACACTGAGAGTATCTCACCACAGGTCGGGCAGAAACCTTCCATCTCCATATGTTTTTTCGTCACTTGCCCCCACTTCGTCGCAAAAGAGTGTCAAGCTAAAGTAGTGAAAATGGCAGCTCTGGTGCAAGCTCCCAACGTTGGGCGGTGTGACAGGTTGTGAGCTTGTAGATCGGCTATTCTCGATGTTCCCCGAAACCTTCGCTCCATTTCACGAGACATACGAGGTTTCGGACCGCCAGAGTACGGATGTTATGCCAGCTTAATGTGTGTGTTTACGTACAGGGAACAGGAGAGGGATGACAACGAGGAAATGATGGAGGGTCTCTCGTCTATCTTGTCCCCCCCCCCCTCCCCCCTCTCTCATTTTAGCCTGCCATCTGGTGCTGTCTGCTAATGTCTGTGCCCATTGTAGAACAAAGACATTACACCACCTCTACACACACACACCCACAGAAAGTCAGCCTCCCTTTTCTGCACACATAAGCATCGCACACACGCATGCACGCGCGCACACACACACACACACACACACACACACACACACACACACACACACACCGGCATGCGTACAGTATGTACACCTGCTGTGCTGGCAGGATGTAGAATATATGCATCACACACACACATTATCGGCGCGCGCGCACACACACCCATATGCATATAAAGACATTTTTCTCACTTCTTTTCCCTGCACACATCAACACGCATACACCTGCTGAGTTGGCGAGCGCCTCGAAAAAACCAAACTACTGCCTCAAATAAAGATGCTCTTTCTCTGTCGGGCTTGCACGCCATCTCTCCTCTCGATCTGTCATATTCCCTCGTTTCTTTCTCGCTTTCACTTTAATAGTATTTCACACAATGCTCGCTCTTTTTTTTTTCTTTCTTTACTGCCTTTGCCGTTTCCTGACACCCATCATCACACAGCCTGAGAAAAATGCAACAGAATGCGGTGCAAAAAATACAATGCACCGTGCCCAGTTTGTGTCTTTTGATGGTAGCACAAAGACATAATAGAACTAAATAGAGCAACAATATGGGATAGGCTACTGTGGAATACTGTTGATGGCATGATCAGTCCTTCACCCATTAAGACCCGAGGCCCATTCGGCTGGTACCTTCAGTAGTGCTCACTTTCAAGATGTACAGGCTGTACAAGCTCTACAAAAGTGACATAAATGTGTCCATGGACCCACATAACTCTGGGAGTGTAGCCTACAGATGCAGTGTATGGATCCATTGTGGTACACTCTCAGACACAGACCTGCAGTGGTCATTAGGGCTAGTTCGTTGTGTGTTATGTGTCGACCCATTTCGTATGTCTGTGGCATAAATGGAATTCTGACAAAAAAGGTCCACCACAACACAAGCCACCACATCCTTTACCACAGAAATACATGGAAGACTGACACTGCCAACTCAAAAGGCATTCTCTGTGGACGGCAGCCCCTAGTGCCTTATCACGGTGGTACCGGGGAGAAACTACTTAACTCCAAAATGTATTTTTTTTTTCTGAAAATGAAAAACATTTTTCAGGAAATTAAGAGAAACGTATGTTTGGAAAACAAAGCAATACTGCCTCATCAAAGTTGGTGTTGTGACTTGTTTATATTATTGTCAATTAGTTGAGAGGTTTTGTCCGAAGCCCTTTTTAATATTTTCCATTGGCTCAATATTTTTTAACCCAACACGTAAAGGGTGTTCAATAGCACTGATTTATGCCAAAAAGAAAAAATCAGTTGGGTGGTTTCCTCCCGACAGCAACGAATATGAAACAGCTGGCGATATCCTAGTCTCATATCACGATATTGATTATAAAATCGATATATTGCTATAACATGAAGGAACATGGAGGATGAAGCCTTTCTGTGGCTATAGTGCTAATGTTTGATTTTGACGCTGTAACTGCAGTTTCCTACTGTGGGCTTCCATATGCCAGGAGCTGCTAGCGTGTGATCCTTCTTATTTTTATATGTTTTGTTTCATGTTCTCTACAGGAAACTTTCCCTTTAGTGCCAGATGCTCCTTACACACATTCACACGCCTGCACACACACACACACACACACACACACACACACACACACACATGCGCCCCCACACACACACACACACACACATGCGCCCACACACACACACACACACACACACACACACACATGCATGCGCCCACACACACACACACACACACACACATGCACGCGCCCACACACACACACACACACACACACACACACGTTACATTACGTTAAATCAATCAGCAGTGGGCAGCTGGTGACAAAACGCATTCAAAACAAAACAACTTTATTGAACAGTTTCTTCACTTTCCAATTATCCCCCATCCATCACTGTGTCAGGCACTTACTGTCTGCGTGTGTGTGTGTGTGTGCGTGCACGGGTTTGTGCACTCGCTCGTTCTTGTTCTCAATGATACCATCACCAATGTGACCTCACAGTATCACTACAGTAGATCCCCATCTGTTAAAACCCCAGAGACTTGTCTATACACAACACACACACACACACACACACACACACACACACACACACACACACACACACACACACACACTCCCCCTCTGTCTCTCCTTGGCAGCTTGGTTTCGCTGCAGGAGCTGCCATCATCCCAGTGGAGAGCGAGAGAGAAGGGTATCATTCCTCTCTCTCTCTCTCTCTCTCTCTCTCTCTCTCTCTCTCTCTCTCTCTCTCTCTCTCTCTCTCTCTGTGTCTCTCTATCATCTCTCTCTAGTGTTTACTGAGGGTTTATCATCTCTGTAGGCACTGCTGTGCCTTAAAGCCGTCCCCAGCTGGAGCAACACACACACACACACACACACACACACACACACACACACACACACACACACACACACACACACACACGTGCGCGAACAGGAAGAGTGGAAACCATTGCCATTATCAACAGCAAGCCATTGTTGTTGAAATTGTCTGTCTATAAATACAAAAGAGTTACAGGTTCATAATGTGGAGGCTAGGGTTCATACACACATTGAAGACACAAGGAACACGCTGGCCTGACAGACAAAACAACAGACTGGCTTAACTTTAATCCAAGTCAGATTTGAAGAAGTGCTCGGCACAACTCTGGTGTTGTGCATTTTTGGTGCGGATCTTCGTGCAATGTATTGCTGTACTGTAGATCACATACATATAACCATTGTACTGTAGATCACACATACATTTAACCGTTGTACTGTAGATCACATACTGTAACCATTGTACTGTAGATCACATACTACGAGTAAGACGCGCAAACGCGGGAAGCGAACGCAGCTCGTACATATTTGGGTTTTGGACGTATAGCTGCTTTGGGGACTCCTTATATGGTGCCCCTTTTGTGCCCATATATGGAGCTGAGTGGACCTGGCCCCTTTTGTGCCCATATATGGAGCTGAGTGATTGCTGATGCAACACACTCCATATTTGGATAGCGGGACAGACAGACAGACAGACAGACACACAGACAGACATGATCTGCTAGGTCTCATAGTAAGTGCTCACTGCGTTCGCAATAACCATTGTACTGTAGATCACATACATATAACCATTGTACTGTAGATCACATACATATAACCATTGTACTGTAGATCACAGACATATAACCATTGTACTGTAGATCACATACATAACAATTGTACTGTAGATCACAGACATATAACCATTGTACTGTAGATCACATACATATAACCATTGTACTGTAGATCACAGACATATAACCATTGTACTGTAGATCACATACATATAACCATTGTACTGTAGATCACATACATATAACCATTGTACTGTAGATCACAGACATATAACCATTGTACTGTAGATCACATACATATAACCATTGTACTGTAGATCACATACATATAACCATTGTACTGTAGATCACATACATATAACTATTGTACTGTAGATCACATACATATAACCATTGTACTGTAGATCACATACATATAACCATTGCAACTCAAATAACATGGCAGGTTTTGGACAATGCGCTGTGGCAGTAAAGTATGCTGTGTATATACCATGAGTCATAGTCAACGGGCAAAACATGATAGACCACCATTATGGTATTTTAACCCCTTGAACCCTGTATACTTCACTGCCCGGAGGCCCCCAGGGCTTTATACTAGATATGCTCCCCCCCCCCCCCCCCCCCCCCAAACACTTCAAAGGCACTCGTCGCCCGTAAGGACGTGTTTGCACCTGTGTCTTTTTCAAAGGCGCTCAGTGCCAATGATGTGATTTGATGTGTTTTTTTATTGTACTTGTGTTTTACACCAGATGGCACTAAGCTACGATCCAGTGTTCAACTCCCAGGGAAGCGAGGGACAGGGAAACCACATGGTCGCAAATATCTCCTCCCGCACTTCCTAGTTAGATGTTTTTTTGGAACGCTCATATTTCCCTTCCTGCATCGTCTTTTGAACACGTAGACGGATTTACAAGAAGATATGTTTTCTCAAACATCAACAGCAAATGGCTCTCTCATGATCAATGGTCTGGTGTGCGATCGTTATGAAGATGCATATTCTGTGACTACTTGAAAAGTAAGTGAATATGGAAAAAAAAGGCTGGCACCTTGGCTATTTGGGTTAAATATGAACCAAAGGTCGTAGTTAACTATGGAATCGTGCATTTCCTGTCAGTGCGGGCACGTGACATCAAGCGCCCGGCAGCCGACGAAAACAGATATTATCAACAGGCCCGAAAATTAAGATCTTACCCCCCATGCCAAAGCACCAGCGCTCGCCCAGCAGTCTGCTGTCACCCAGGTGGATGCGTGCACGCGACCTCACCCTGGTATTTTCTGAACAAGTTAATGTCTTCAATCTACAAGGTCCCAACATGTTGAGCTTGCGGAGCGGCTATTTTAATGGAATTGTTTTGCCCCAGAACAGGGACGATGGTGGTAATGTGGTTAAAGTGTAATGCAGAAGGATTAGAATGGTTCCATTCATGAGGCGCAGCATCAAGAGTGCATCACAACAAGCCCCGCGAGGCGCACACACACACACACACACACACACACACACACACACACACACACACAGGTTTTAGTACGACCGCTAGCCCCCAGTGGGGATTGAACCTCTAACCGTTGGCAGTAGTGTGTCACAGTCTATACCCGCTGAGCACTGGCATAATACCCACAGTCACTGTCTTATCTGTCCCCCCAGTGGTGGAATGGATCTAAGTACATTACATTTTCTCAAGTACTGTACATCAGTACAATTAAGAGGTATCTATTCTGTACCTTACTTGACTATTTCTAATTTACAATTACTTTTACTTCTACTCCACCAAATAATGTACTTTTTCTCCACTACATTTATTTGAACAGTTACTGATTATTATTACAAAACATACATTAACCACTTCAGCCTTATATACGTTGCGGCCATTTTAAAATAGCCAATCTACAAGCTCACAATGTGTCATGCTGCATTGTGAGCTTGTAGATCTGCTATTTTCAAAAGATATGTGTACCTTTGAAAACTTGGGACATTTTGTATAATGACTACTTTCTACTTTTGGTACTTTTAAGTACATTTTGATGCCAATACCTTTGTACGTTTACTTGTAACGGAGTACTTCTCTATTGCAGTTTTGATACTTTTACTTATGTAAAACAATTGAGTAGTTTTTTTTTCCCACCACTACACGTTGGTACACATCCACTGGAACCTGACCCCATCCATCCCTCCATTCCAGGGTTTCCTGCACAATGTTCTTGGCATGGCGCTGCGCCATGCCTGGAATTATTTGCGCCATGCCAAGCTATCATATAACAAAAAAAAAAAAGTTTTCTTTTTTTTTTCTTTTTTTTTTAAGGGGGCTAGTGAATCATGGTGTGTGTGTGATATGAAATGTCCAGTACCTCCCCAGTGTCCCCCCGAGTGCCTCCCCAGTGTCTCCCCAGTGCCTCCCCAGTGTCCCCTCAGTGCCTTCCCAGTGCCTCCCCAGTGTCCCCCTGAGTGCCTCCCCAGTGTCTCCCCAGTGCCTCCCCAGTGTCCCCTCAGTGCCTTCCCAGTGCCTCCCCAGTGTCCCCCTGAGTGCCTCCCCAGGGTCTCACCAGTGCCTCCCCAATATCTCCCCAGTGTCTGCCCAGTGCCTCCCCAGTGTCCCCCCCCGAGTGCCTCCCCAGTGTCCCCCTGAGTGCCTCCCCAGTGTCTCCCCAGTGCCTCCCCAGTGTCCCCCTGATTGCCTCCCCAGTGTGCCCCTAAGTGCCTCCCCAGTGCCTCCCCAGTGCCTCCCCAGTGTCTCCCAGTGCCTCCCCAGTGCCTCCCCAGTGTCCCCCTGATTGCCTCCCCAGTGTGCCCCTAAGTGCCTCCCCAGTGTCTCCCCAGTGCCTCCCAGTGCCTCCCCAGTGTCTCCCAGTGCCTCTCCAGTGTCTCCCAGTGCCTCTCCAGTGCCTCCCAGTACCTCCCCAGTGCCTCCCAGTGCCTCCCCAGTGTCTCCCCAGTGCCTCCCAGTGCCTCCCCAGTGTCCCCTCAGTGCCTCCCCAGTGTCCCCTCAGTGCCTCCTCAGTGCCTCCCCAGTGTCCCCTCAGTGCCTCCCCAGTGCCTCCGCAGTGTCTCCCAGTGCCTGACCAGTGTCTCCCCGTGCCTCCCCAGTGCCTCCCCAGTGCCTGCCCAGTGTCCCCCATAGCAATACAAGAGCAATAATACAAATTAATCTTAATTTATTAATCCTATTAATTAATTAATCAAAATTTTCGACGCGCGGCCTTTGCCCGCGCGCCATAAGCCCCTCCCCCCCACGCCCAGCACCATGCCAAAGCTTTTTCCTGCAGGAAACACTGCATTCTCCACGTCTTTCCTCCTGCACTCTGCAGCCATTCCCATGATGGCTGTACTGAACTCACATGCTGTCATCCATGCTCGTTACGACTACACTAATGACCACTGTGGTTTGCACCTCTTTCTCTCTCTCTGTCTCTTAGTCTCTATCTCTCCTCTCTGTCTCACTCTTTTTCTTAGTTTCTCTCTCTGACTCTATGTCTACAGTATGTCTCTCTCTCTCTCTCTCTCTCTCTCTCTCTCTCTCTCTCTCTCTCTCTCTCTCTCTCTCTCTCTCTCTCTCCTCTCTTTGTATCTGTCTCTACCGTCTCCTTTCCTCTCTTCGTCTGTGGGACTGTAAATCTCATTCAGTCTGCCTGAGTTTGTGGTCTGTGGTCTCTGCTCTCCCACTACAGTGGTTGTGCTGACCATTAGTGCTCTGCAGTGCCAGTGTGTGTGTGTGTGTGATGGGAGAGTGTAAAACCATGCCCGTGGATGCGGGTCCCTCAACTCATGCAGAATGGTCAGTTATAGGGCAGTTATTTTCATAAGTCATACGCATTGCCCATAATGTGAGGCTTTGGCCCTGGGAGTGTGTGTGTGTGTGCATGTGTGCACACACCATCATACATGCTGCTGCATTAACCCACAGTGGCTATAGTTGTTTGGCCTTGTGTATTGAGTCCTTGGATGATAATTGAAACACTAAGGGGGTTTCCACGCATGTATGCACGCACACACGCACGCACGCACATTTCACACACACAAACAGTCCCTCTGCTTGGCCGGATGGAAGAGACATCTGTGAGCAGCTCCCAGTCAAGGACAGTGTTGCTGAGAACAGGTTTCCTTTCTCGCACACGTGCACACACGCAAATATTCACACAAATATTGTGACTCATTGTAGACCAGTTTTAAATATAAAAGACCAAGTCTTCGCTGTGTCATATGACTGTATACACTTGGTTTTAATGATTTATAATTAAGTGCAATTTTGTTCATCAATCATTGCGCATGCGTGTGTGTGTGTGTGTGACAGGAAAGTTTGCCCGTATAAACAAACACACACACAGACATTCACTCTCTCTAAACTAAAGGGTGAGTTAAGGACGGGTTAGGATCACTGGATTGCAATTATTTTGACAGTTTTCATTTTGTACTCGTGTGTGTGTGTGTGTGTGCGAGTGTGTATGTGCGGTCCATTAACACCCTGAGCGGCAAGGACGGAGTTCTCCGCCCTATCAATTAGTAACGCCCAGTGCTCAGGACGGAGATTGATCAAAAGGACAGAGATTATTGATATCAAAACCGATCGCATCGTGCCACAGGCTGGGAGCGTCTGTTGCGCAACATTCAATGTTATTTTCCAGTGGGACGTCATCGAAAATGTTCCCCATTTTAGCCGACGAGATCGAAAATCTTAAAACGTTAATAACTCTTGATCTAAATCATTCCGTCCAATTCTAAGAAAATATTATGTGTTAGACGGCCCATCGCGGTCCCGTCGCTAGTCGCGTTAGAACTAATCGTACCTCTCGTTATTGTCGATCGCATCGAGAGTGTTTTGGCTACATCAAGCTACTTCAGCCACATCCGGGATAGCATCCGGTCCGTCGCTAAATGTGCTCCACTGCTATACATCGCTGGGCGCTATGATTTAATGGATTAAATAACCCCGGGGCGTTCAGGGTGTTAATCGAATTAATCGGCCCTCCCTTCAACCTTTTCCACATTCTGATTGGCCCAGGAGATGGCTTCCCATAGTTCACTGCCCCGGCACATTTTAATGCGATGTATTCCTTTTCTCATTCTCTTTGTCTCCTCTCTCTCACGCACGCGCGCGCCTGCACACACACACACACACACACACACACACACACACACACACACACACACACGACACTGATATGTCATTTTAATAGCTTGTCTTTTCTGTTGATCCATCGCCGTGGCAACCCATTTCGGTGTTAAACGAGCAGCGTAAGGCTGTTCATCTATTCAAAGTGCTTTTTTTTCTATTATGGGATGGAGTTGATAGAGGGAGAGTATATCCTTGACATGAATGCCTTCTATATGCACACAGACTCGGATGCGCGCACACTCACATTGGAAGCGACACACACCACTTGGTCTCATTTCCATACACACGCACGCGCGCTCGCGTACTTGCGCGCGCACACACACACACACACACACATGGCCACCTTTCATAGCAATGAGGTGGAAACAATGGGAACATTTCCACCAAGTCCATTTTTAAAAGATGTGTGCATCTGCATGCAGTGTCCTCCGTATACTGCATGTGTGTCTGCGGACTGCTGACACCATTCTGGTGTGTCACAACGGTATGTACAGTATGTATGTGCACACACTTTGACAAGCACGGTGATGTGTACTGTAGGCCTTCTGATGCATGAAGACCAACATCACCTCTCAAACCACACCCATTGTTACTATAGCAGTTGTACTGATGCATGAAGATTAAATTCACCTCAAACCACATTCATTGTTACTATAGCAGTTGAGAACTATGTTCTGCCCCTCCCCGAAAAGGTCTGTCTCCCCTAACCCCTTCCTTCTCCATGATGTGTACATTATGGATAATTAGTATGGACTTATATGGTTATTCGTCTCAACTACTCTGTGTGCCCCAGTTAGATGTTATTGTCTTGGCCAACGAACAGACAAATGGACTTTGTTTAGAGCACTTCTGACGTAAATTGTTTGCCAGCCAGGTCTATGGACTTTAATGTTTGTTTAGTGCACTAAATGACGACGTAAGACGTCATTTATAAATACAGTGGGCGCACCTCACTTCACACAAGTGTGATTTATTTTTAGACCCTCCTATACCCAGCTTTGTGTGTCTGTGTGTACCCCATAGTGACGATTTGATCGGCTGTGCACGGAATGTGATGTATGATTGATGTATGACGATAAGAGTCCCCTCACTTCGCACAAGTGTGATTTATTCTTTATTCATGGCTGCCAGTTCCCACCTGATGCTGTGTGCGACTACTCCAGACCGTACTGAATAACTGCTAGCTTACATCATGTCTTCAGACTAGGCCTCAAGTCAAAGATAAACAGACCCCGCCAACTTTTTCCTCCAAAGAGGATGATACGATCTCTCACAATGCAACAGCAGCCAGCGGTCAACCTTGACGGGCCTAACCCCCTTCCAGGAGAAGGTCTCTGGACTTAATGAGGTTTTGCTTCCGATGAGATTTAAAGCCACCGAATGGCTCTCCATAGGTAAAGGCTGAATGACAGTCGCGTCCTTTTGGAAGAAGCTGTACAGAAGGTGTGTTCATCCCTTGATAGGTCTCTGTGTCAGACACTCTGATGGGGTTGTAGTAGTGGTCCCTAGTCAGTTGGCTGAATCCTCTACTTGCTACTCGTATGCCCCCCACCCCCCCTCCCTCTCTGTCAACACCCCCACCCCAACCCTGCCTCCCTCCCCGCATCCTCCCATTTCTTTATTTTTTTTCTGCAAGGAAGAAACTAGTGGCGGCGCACTCGGTTGCAGAGCGGCTCAGTGCACTCTTTGTACACCCTTCATTTCATTGTCTAAGTATTTGTATACTCTGTACAGTGACAATAAATGTAATCTAATCTAATTATCTAAATAAACGTGACCTTCCCCAAGACACAGTCTGAGCGACAGTCCCATAAATCCATGTGTGGGTGTCGACATCAAATGCATATATAGCACGAGGTGCGGTTCCCAAACACTGGGCCGGGAACCAATTTGTATGTGTCCCTTAATTATCTGTTTCCTACATTTTGTTTTTAATTATCATTATTTCAGTAGGTGTGCTGTTTTCACTAGTTTGGGTCACAGGAAAAACATGTTATGTTAAAAAAAAAGTTGTCCAGTTCTGTGACTGCGCTTGACCAGCTTATGCTGTCAGCATGACGTCAGCCTCAAACATGTCAGTCGGTTCCATACATGGAAGCGCTAAGTGGATCGATGCCCATATATGGAGTTTTGTGTCGAAGAGTGCTGGGAATTGTTACTTGAACAGACCAAAGGTAAATCTGAGTGGAAAAATACAGACGGATGCCAAGTTGCCACCGATATTTGTGAGCAAAAATTTAAAATGTGGAGAATCCTTAAGATGCCGTAGCATCCACCGAAATGTTGGCGTTTTGAGGTTGTTCCCAAGGTCACAGTGCTTCCTATCAGGGCTGGACAGTCGGGCGAGCGAGGGACCGAGTTTTCTCTGCAGGGTTTTTCTGCAGAGTAGAGGACTTTATGTAGGCTTAAAGCTGTTAAACCTGCAATCCCCACAGACAAACACTGTCTAAACCTGACACTGCTGACCCACGCACACACACGCACGCACGCGCACACCGCACATGCACATAAACACTGGCAGAAATTCACGGGTCGGACAGGCTTAGACTTTCTTTTCACACAAATATAGAATTTCTACTATGCGTTCACACACGCACACACACACACACACACACACACACACACACACACACACACACACACACTATACACACACTCTGAATACACTTGTATTCTGATGCACGCTGATGGACCAACAGTGATACGGACTTGGACTCATACCAAGATTCACAGAGATTTAGACATTCTATCGTAAAAATATAGCTACAGTATGGCAAAAGGACATTTATTCGAGAAATAATGGAATATCAAGTACTGCAAGAAGATGAACTGTGATCCGTCCCTGCAATTACACCCCACAATGCCTCACTTCTAGCAATAAAAGATCAACTAGTCCACAGAGTAATGATGCCAGTGGAGGTTATGTTGTTGATTATTATCTTTTGAATGTGTATAAATCCTGCCGTTACGGTCCACCTCTCCCTCTGAGCAATTTTGTCTTCAAATACACTCTTCCTAATAATTGATTAGCTCTCCCCCTCTCAACAAACTCATGTCCTTGGTGACGAGACGGTGGTTCTTGTTATCTTTCCAGCTTTAACAGACATTTCCGCTCATACAACACACCCCTTTTTCCCCTCCCTGACTGAGCCTCTTGTTGTCCCCTTTCACTTTCATCTCCCCCCACCCATTTACTTCTCTCTCGCTCTCCCTCTCTCTCCATCTGCCTCTTTCAGGGTTTTTCTTCTGTATATCTGCCAATTACCTATCGAAAAATTGGTGCAGCTCATTTTAGCGCTAGTGCAGTGGGAAAAGACAGCGATGGGAACATATTATGAGCAGTACAAAGCAAAGGGAGCGGAGGGTCTTAGATGATGGAGTTGCATGGTGGTCAGTGGTATAGGAGGGTCTTAGATGATGGAGTTGCATGGTGGTCAGTGGTATAGGAGGGTCTTAGATGATGGAGTTGCATGGTGGTCAGTGGTATAGGAGGGTCTTAGATGATGGAGTTGCATGGTGGTCAGTGGTATAGGAGGGTCTTAGATGATGGAGTTGCATGGTGGTCAGTGGTAGCGCACCACCTCCAAGCTGACGCCACTCGGAGACCTTTTTCTTGCGATCTTGGATCCTAAACACACTATAAACAATGGGAGAGGGGTGGGGCAGAGAAAGGCCCTTATTGGCTGGGTTCCAGTTCAAAAACAGTGATAGTTCAAGAATAATAAAGAGGCCGCACACCATTTTCTGCTGCTAGATACATCTTTACTTCTTTAATGGTAACGTTTCGAGCCGAACCTTTTCCTCTAGTGCTTGAGCCGTGACACATTGCCGTTTAGGTCAAACACCTAAATCTGAGAAATGAATCCCAGATAAAAGGGTTTCACATTTCAGTTACCATGGCAGTGGACGAGGGGGAACGGACCGTGGCGATCGGTGATCTCAAACTGAGTCAATAAAAAAATAAAAGTTGTTAAAGTCATCTTTGGCAGTAGATGAGTTAACTCATCTACTGCCAAAGATGACTTTATGCTCAGCCCTTCTACACATCTGCGGTCCTAATAATCTTCCTCGTCTGCCTCTCTCTCTGTCTTCTCTCTCTCCTCTCTCACCCCCCCCTTCTACCTCTCCTTTCTATCCATTGTTGCCAGTACTGCAGTACTGATTATTATTATTATTATTTTTGAGGGGTGCTAGCCCCTCCTATATACAGGTTTATTGTTTGTTTTTAGTTTTAGTTTAGTTTGTTTTAAAAACGCCATTAAATGAAGAGAACATTTTCTTCATATTGTCCCTAACACAAACATTTAATGCCATTAACAATAAAGATAAATTTATGTTTATTTTGTCACCGTTTTACATCGTCATTACATCACCTAATCATAGCAACATGAGTTAGACTTTAATATATTAGCGCCCCTCACTTCACGCGGGTGTGATTCTTTTTTGTTGTAACTCATGACTTAACTCTTAAGGCCACCCATGCATGGACCTACATTTGCAATAAACACACTCTTTCAAACCTAAAAATAGTCTATCTACAAGCTCACAATACATTATAGACTCTGGCTGAGATTTATAATTAGACTCTATGGCCTATGATGTGATTTCGGAAAGGCAAAAAAAGAATGTGCTTAATTTGTACTTTCACTATTTGAATAGTATTTTTACTCCAGCACGTAAACTCGACTACGAATCTAAGCGAGAGAAACCTTTCACCTCGCTCACCACTGACCACACTCTCTCTCTCTCTCTCTCTCTCTCTCTCTCTCTCAGAAGGAGGAGTTGACGCCGCGAGCGCCGAGCGTCCTGTCGGAGGACGGGAAGGAGCAGCTGATGTTCGAGGTGGCGCTCAACGACAGCGGCTCGGCCGGCCTGGGCATCAGCCTCAAGGGCAACAAGTCCAGGGAGACGGGAGAGGACCTGGGCATCTTCATCAAGTCCATCATCCACGGGGGAGCGGCCCATAAGGTGACATAATCGTTTGGATTCTGTAGCTTAGAGGCCCCTATTAAGCACGTCTTCATTCCAGCTCTTATGCCATAATTGGGTCATAACGGCACCATCGTATGCGTAATCCATATTATGCAACTCACATTGAGCACACAGACATAAGGCTTTGGACACACTAGAATATCTTCGTTGTGCCCAGACGCACCACTTGACGTCTTTCTGTCAGGAAGTTGAGTATCCTGCTGCACAGGCTTGTGTTCAGAGCCAGACTCTTTAGCTTGGTGTCTAGTATGGGGGGTTGTTTTGCTTATTATAAGCGACTTTGGACTTATTTTTCTGTAAAGTTGCTAACAATATTTTGTGCCAGAGACTCCCATGGCACAAATCTGTCATTTCTCACCTAGTTGGCAGTATGTACAGCAGGAACATTATTACTAAAACATGGAAACATTGCTAGTGTGTGTGTTGTTACTTGATGGGAAATGAAGTCCTTCAATAATAGCGAACAAGCAAATGAATCATTGAACCAAGCATCCTTCTCAACATCAGTCGCTTGACTGACGCAAAGTGTGAAAGGAATCAGCGATGCACAGCCGCTGCTAGCTTTGCCGCCAGGTTCCCGTTCCACCGAGGGTGATGGAAAGTCCAGAGTTTCCTTTTTTCCAGTGCCAGAAATGTGCTGAAGTTATGGTTCTGTTGCAGTGGAAAAGGCCTCTGTCTGTGTGGCTCTGCTGCCCTTTGACCCCATGCTGCTGACCTGCCCTGGTCCTGGGATCACCTCTTTCCCCTATAGCCTTGTCTCGCACACGCACGCACACACACACACACACACACACACACACACACACACACACACACACACACACACACACACACACACACACACACACACACACACACACACACACACACACACACACAGAGAGACGCACACACACAGAGAGACGCACACACACACACACACACACACACACAGAGACGCACACACACAGAAACGCACACGGGGGAAAGACAGCAGATGTGTATGCATCTGCATGCATGGACACTGACCAATAGCAACATGCACAGCCGACCTCTGCCCTTTGGCTGTCATGGACTGATGGGCAGTAAATAAGTAAAAAAGAGAAAAAGGCTGCACACTCGTAGCCACGATGCTGTATATTTATTAGTATCCAACGTTTTGACCTTTCGGCCTTCTTCAGGGAATGACTGGACTGATGGGCAGACACAGAGACAAGAGACATGCATGCATACGTACAGTAAATGCACGCATGCACGCACGCACATGCTCACATACGCATGCACGCACACAAGCACACACACACACACACACACACACACACACACACACACACACACACACACACACACACCGTGAGAAAGTCATAGTCCTTAATCAGAATTCCATCTCTCCAGAGGGGAGGTCAGACAGTTGTGTGTATGTCTGTGCACGTTTGTGTGGTGACTGTAAAGTGCTGTAGTCGGCAGCCTGGATTGTCCAGCCACAAGCTGGTCTGTCTGTCTATCTCCCTTCCAAGCTGTGGAATACTGTAACTTCTGACCTCCCACTCTCAATCAGACTCACTCATCTTTAGACTCCACTTCATCCCCAGCACTCTTGATTTCCTGTATTATTTCTTGCAAATGGTAAATGGTGCATTTATATAGCCCCTTTACCCAATGCACTATTCATACAGTAGATTGTACATTTCATTCACCCATTCAAACACACATTCATACACCGATGACAGAGGAAACCATGCAAGGCACCAACGTGCACGACGTGAGCAATTAGGGGTTCAGTGTCTTGCTCAAGGACACTTCGACACTAACTCTAGGTGAGCAAGGGGTCGAACTGGCAACCATGCGGTTCCCATCCGCCACTCTACCCCTGAGCCATCACCGCCCCCTACGTATGTTGATAGATGGCTGCTGCAGTAGGCAGGAGATGAGGATGGCAATGAAGGACCAGGAAGGCTGGCGTGGCATTGTGAAATCCATGATCTCGACGCGGTCAAAACATGACGATGATGAGATGGCTGCTGTACTTTTGTAGATTGTTGATTTGATTTGATTTTTTGCGCTCCATTTGTTGGCTTCTTGCACTTAGTAAGTAGCTCTGAAAGGCTCCGTTTGGCCTTTTGTTAGTCTGTTGGGACATTTCAGTGTAATTCAACAGGCAGGCCATTACAACTGTGCATGTGTGTGTGTGTGTGTGTGTGTGTGTGTGTGTGTGTGTGTGTGTGTGTGTGTGTGTGTGTGTGCGTGTAGGATGGGCGTCTGCGTGTCAACGACCAGCTGGTTGCGGTGAACGGAGAGTCTCTGATTGGTCGCTCCAACCACGTTGCCATGGAGACGCTGCGTCGCTCCATGTCGCAGGAGGGCAACCTGCGAGGGACAATTCAACTGGTGGTGCTGAGGCCCCTGCAGGTAAACGCGCGCACACACACACACACACACACACACACACACACACACACACACACACACACAGACTCGTACACACACACACACACACACACACACACACACACACACACACACACACACACACAGACTCGTACACACACTCGTACAAACTGTAAACCAGGGCTTCTTAAACTTTTTCATGTCAAGGACCTCCAAAGCGATGTATTTGGCTGCGGACCCATCTGAACATATGTTGTGCCTGCAGGTTCCCCCAGAATGTTAAATTATTCATGTTTCGTATATGAGAAAAAGAGGTTTGGCGTCAGCAATGGTTTTCAGTGGAGTGCTAAACCCAAAATCCAGTATACATCAAAAAGTAGGAATTTAAAAACAAATCCCAAAAGGTAGCACATCCAAAAAAAAATATCATAAATGGCGGACAAAGTACTCACATTTCCATGTCTTTATTGGCACACACCAAAAAGGAACGCTTGTGCGTTTTGGCAATGAGCCTTCATCATTTGGATTCGGTGCAGAGGGCGACCCCTTGGAACCCCCTCAAGGACCCCTGGGGGTCTCCGGACCCCACTTAGAGAACCACTGCTGTAAACAGACAAGTCTAAAGACGCCTCTGGCGTCAGCGTTCAGACTTTCAGAACGTATAGTTCAGAGACTCACCTCCTTGAAGAGCTCGCCACAACTATGACAAGAGATGGCCACCACCTCTCTCTCTCTCTCTCTCTCTCTCTCTCTCTCTCTACCGCTCATATATTTATATATAGAATTCATAGTCCTTTCATTCACTCTTCCATCAGAAAAAACATCTCTCTCTCTCTCTCTCCACTCTCGCTCAGCTCTCAAATGGCGGCTAGAAAAGCGCATTCACACCTCAGCCATTCGGCCTTCATTCTCTGTGTGTGTGTGTGTGTGTGTGTGTGTGACAGCGTTGTAGTAGTGACGCGCTAGTTTTCTGACAATAGACCCTCGACAGTGTTTACAACCAGGCTCAAAGGCACTAACAATAAAGGTGACACAGCTACAGTGTTCAATAAACGCAACTCAAGGCATATCTTTGTTAACACATAATCAACAAAATAACAGAGGAGGATATTGTGGAGTATGCCAGATAGTTTATCAATGGTGTACTGTATGTGAGTGGATGTAATGACGTGCACGATGTTGTAGGGGTGTTGAAGGATATGCAGAATCACACTAAACAAGAGTGGTGGATGAGAGAATGAGATATGCTTAAGCCTCAGTTGTGCTTAGTTGCGTTCTGATGTGTGTTTGTATATTGAATGTGGTCCTTTGTATTTTGTATGTCTACAATAATATATGAAAAAACTGCTAAATAAAGGTATTTTAAAAAATCCAACAAAAAATGGATCTAGAGCCTTCATATAATATTGTATGCCACATATATCAACACATTAATCTACCAAGGTAGCAGCCTCCAGAGCGGTTTAATTTCTAAAATCGTAAAATAACAATGAAGAGGTGGGTTGGCAGCCACAAAAAGCATCATTTTGACCAGAGGTCTTTCTCAGGGTAAAAATAAATGAATGTGAAGAAGCCCTCTTCTCTGTGTTTAATCTTTAATATCGTGGTCAGTACAAGCACAATAGCGGTGTGTGCCCCTTCCTTTTGCCTGTCTGCCAATAGGCTCTGCACACAGATTCTCGGCCCCTTCCCTACTTCCTTCAGGTGTTACCGATGGTTCCATTTGTACACTCTCGGAGTTACACACCTGCATGAGGCCATCACTCAAGTTCACTTTGGAAACACTCTGCTGTAGCAGAGTGTTTCCAGTGAGCCAACATGCACAATTAGCCAGGGGTGCACACCATTATTTTGGGCTAGTACTCAAAAGAGCACCTGGCCATGTAGTTTGGTGCGCACAGTGGGGGGGGGGGGGGGGGTTCGGACCTTCGTATCCTGTGACAACGTTATGCTGCATTCACACAGGCAGATGCAACAGATGCAAAGCTACACTAGTACACATAGTCACAGACAAGTGTTTGTAGTCGTTAAGCAGCAGAAGGATCCCACTGGCAGCAGGTGTCCGTTTATCACTAGCACAACCACAAACGTCCAACACATATACAATGAATTACTCACCTAATGCTGCCTGCAGGTTCCATGTTTAATTCCAGCGCGTGTAACCTACATTGTTTAAGTGACAGATAGTTTTCATATTGTAAATATGATTGCTAACGTGGCTTAGCGACTAGCACTTTTAAACTTTCCCTTTCCGTTTTAAAAACTGTCATCTAGCTTGTTTACAACTGAAACGTCCTCTGACTTCCTCATCAAAATAAGAGCCACTTGTAATGATTAGTCAACACTCATTTTATTTCTAAGTCTACTTACAGGACGTTAACATCTCATTTTAGTGCCTTTTGAGTGCCTGTCAGCATTCTCTAAATTCATGTCTCTCAGCTGTTGGTGCGCAAATGCGCCTCGCATGCCTTTGATCTACCGCGCACCAAACGTTTTGACGACACATACGCACTGGCGCACCGCTTGTGTCCCCCCCTGACAATAGCTGTACCCTGACTCTGTTGCACCAGAATGGAACAGAGCCTTCATTAGTATCATCGGTAACACCTGAGAAGGAAGTAGGGAATGGGCCCAAGTTCTTTCCAAAATGGCGTGCTTGCATAGGGCCTATTATGAAAGTATCAAAAAATAAACGCTCAGTGAATGAAAAGTGTTAATATCTAATGAAGAACGCCATCTATTTAAATGTATCTGTTTTTACTTATTTTTTTCAAAAACCTAAAACAAATTAAACAATGCATGCACAGCATCCGCTCACACATGAAACAGAAGTACATATGTTTTTATTCTATGCAATGAGGGTGCCCCGTAGGTTTATGCGTGTTTCTCTGTGTGCTCGCTTGTGTCCATGCGTGCGTGCTCGCTTGTGTCTGTGCATGCGTGCCTGCCAGTGCGAGGGCATCCCAGGTCAATAGTTTCGTGGTGAAAGCTGTTGGCGACATCAAAGTGTTTTGTTCACATTTCTTCTGTTCTCTTAAGAGAGGACAAGAACGGATGAAAGGATGGAGAGGGAAAACTCAAGATTGACAAGGGAGCATTGGCACTTTGAAAGCCTTTCTTTGGCTCCAATATGAATGCTTTTAGGGGGACAAGAAATGGGATACTTGTATTCCTGTTCTTTTCTTGTTTTCTCTGTCGCGCCTCTCCTCCACCTCTGTGCCCTGTCCATCTATCATCATCATTTATTTATTCTGTTGCCCGATACCCCAATTTTGACTGCAATTTTGAAGTGAACTTGGTTCTTCAAAAGCACCTTCAGGGGCTTAACCGTTTGGTATCTAGCGATTTCAGAATAATAGACGTCATCATTATACCCGGAAGTTATGCGGGAACGCCTACTGTGTGGCAAAAAACTACTTTTCTGGCCTTGATAGCCCATACATCCAAACAGAAAAGTCCTATCTGATTGCATTAAATTACGTTAAACGACATTAAAATCACTTTGCCAAGTCACATTGCCACTCGATTTCCCATTCGCTTTATGCATATGCCTTGGTAAGTGGGTGGGATGCAATGATTTTGAGTAACCTTTTTATGTTTGAACACATGGATACAAACACAAATATGTGTGTTTGTAAGCGACACAAAAACCTGAATCATTACCCTAACCCAACAATGAACTGCTTAAGCCATACATATACTTTTGTGATTTTGGCAAATAGCAAAAAATAAATCTTACAATCTGACATTGCATCGCATGCCGAGTCTTGCCGATGCGTTGTGACATTGTGGATTTCAAAATGTATTTGAAATGTTTGGAAATTCTTCTTCAAAAGAGGTTTTGATCATTTTTTTCCTTTTTCTTTTTCCCTATTATGGAACAATGGTTTACATTCAGAGAACCGATCCCATTGAGCCACTTGAAGACACTGGCTAATGGATGGTGTCCCGTGAGAGAGGTGGAGCAGGGAAGGGGATTGGTGCCACAGAGGGGGCTCAGACAGATGCTGGGGGGTTATTAGGCCGGTGCTCTGATGGGGGTCTCCACAGTAAGATGACAGCGTGCTTTCATCCGTACACAGCGGGCACAAGATGCCAAGATGGCTGCTGTATACATTTACACACACACACACACACACACACACACACACACACACACACACACACACACACACACACACACACACATGTACACACGCACAGCGCACACATAACCCTGTACACGCTTGTGGAGGAGCACACATGTCGGTTCATTCGTACATATACAAACGGAATGGAATCCCCTCTTTGTTTAATGATTAGTGGATGCTAAGCAGACCCTTCTCTCAAGAGGATTGCTGTCATTGATCGTCACATACGCACATGTGCGCATGCACGCCACACACGCACGCACGCACACGTGCATATGCACACAGAAAACAAGACAGTTTCTGCACTACAGAATGCTACAGGTCGTGGGAACACAGTCTCTCTCTCCCGATGTATTCTATCTATCCTGTTACCTATTAGTACCAGTTAACATGCTCTCTTTTTGTGACCTTCTCAGTTTCCATCCTTCCCTGTGTGTGTGTGTGTGTGTGTGTGTGTGGGGTCAATATTTTCAGTCGGATGACTTTGCGTGCATGCCTGTTGTCAATATCTTCAGTCAGATTACTGAACTGCTAAAAGCTGTTTTGGATCAGAGATGTTCCCTGTGTTTTGTGCCAACACTGTATCAAGCTGAGACCGATACTGTAACCAGATGAATCACAGGAGCAGTAGCTGTCTCCTATAAAGGCTGTCACCACCGCCTGTACTTGGAGGCTCATCAACAAGTATTCACGTTAGGCAGAGAGAAGGAGACAACCAGGTGCTCACCGCAGACGCACACGTCACTGAAGTTAAAACAGTAAAAGGTGCTCCTGGATTAGACGGGATAAGACTTTGATTAAAAATAAAACAGAGATCCGGGCACTCGTATATAAAAAGATGAAACAGCTATATATATATATATATATATATATATATATATATATTTATATAAAATCAGACTAAAAGCTCTGATAAAACCAAACATGTTTTTGCATATGACAGCCAAGTTTATGGGATTTCTGATGTTTGTTTAGAGCACTTACAGTATGACGTAAATCCGTTTGCCAGCCAAGTCTATCGACTTTTAATGTTTGTTTAGAGCCTTCAGCCTTATAATAAAACTTCCCCAGCCAAGTCTATGGACTCTAATGTTTGTTTAGGGGACATTTAAGCAATATTACACGAGAGGGTGTGTGTTAACGTGATTATTGCCACGTCAGTGATGCGGTCAGGGACGATACGAAGTCTGGTCATAGTCTTTATACCGTCTTTTGCATTTTCGTGTTTGCTATTCAAAACTACTTTGTGCCGCCAAACTTATATATCTGAGATTTTTTATTTTTTTCATCTTGAAATTGTAAAATGTTGCATAATTTTTAACACAATGTATCTTCTCTTCTAGCACAAAACATTTTCAGGTGGGGGTCCGCAGCCAAACGTATATTAGTTTGGGCGTACTATAGACCTACTATATAAAGAACTACTGATTTATCATTCACGTAAATGTCAGAAGTGAAATTGGAGTGTTTTAACAGTATAATTTACTCTCTCTCTGCTTAAGGAACATGCGGTGTCTCCCAATCGATCGTTTGACAGCTCCAACAGCCTCCCCGTGTCGATCAGCCCAGTAAATGGACAGCCAGGATTGGTCGGTCAGACCAACGGTCCCACCCATTCTCTCATGGTGACCAATAGCCTCTATTCATCTAATGGTGAGTAGCGTTGTGGCCCCGCCCGTATACACCAATGGATCGTCATACAGTATACCCGCCACATTGATCCCATTCCATTTTTCAAACGGTACACTGAAATATGTATCTGAACACATTTGAGGTTAGAAATAGCCAATGCGCTAACATACTATAAACATCCCCCCCCCTCTCTCTGCCACACTATCTATCCACAAGTGAGTGTGGACAGTGACACGAGCCAGTGTCATTTTTCACTCCATAGCTGTCGCCTAAGTACAGTACATAGGGCGGTTAAACTGCATTCCTCTCATGTCGGTGTCTTATACTTGAATCTACAGCGCATGTATAAATAACCCTGACACACATGGCTGCAAGTAATTAGAGAGTAATTATTGTCACACTCGGTAGCTGTTAACTTTCAAAATGAGCTTGATCTGCTTGTCTGCACCGTGGCATGTTTACAGTGTGTTCCGCCGGGCCAGTAATTACTGTTGTGTTCCTCCTTCCTCCACCCATTTTTAACGGCATCAAAGGTGCAGAGGATCATCGCCATGCATAAACAATGACGAAACAAAAGAGCACGAACACACACTCGGAAACGAAACAAAAGCGAGGCACTATACTGTCCCAAGTGCGGCGTTAATTAGAGACCGTTTCTAAACTGTACTTGTTTGTTTTTTTCTCTTTCCTTTTCATTTCCCCCTCTCATGTGGTTCAAGGTTGCTGCATTTGTGAAGAGTTATTTAGGTCCCGTTTGTTCCACTATCTGTCTCTGTCTGTCTCTGTCACTCTTTCCTCGCTGCCCCTCCCTTTGCTATCGCTCTACGTGTGCTACGTGTGTGTGTGTGTGTGTGTGTGTGTGTGTGTGTGTGTGTGTGTGTGTGTGTGTGTGTGTGTGTGTGTGTGTTAGCCCTCCCTTTTGATATCACAGCTTGTCCATGTTTTCAACTTTGCCTCGCATATGTGCTTCTGTACAACGACCGTTGTGTACGTTTGTGCGTAGGCCTATTATGTCATGTGTATATTGGTAGCATGCATAATATCGATGATAACTCCATATTGTCAGGTGGAAACCTCATATGTCCAAAACTGTTACTTTTCAGGATTAAGATCCAGAAAGTCCAGAAAGTAGTATCTACAAGCTCAAAACGACCGTGTTAATGCTTTTTTGTTAAAAAAAGGTTTCTGCCGACAAGGACGATGTATATCGTTGGCGTCGTGTAGAAACCTGGTAATTACATACAGTATTTCAACTTTTGTTAGTGTTAGTCTAGTTTTAGTCCACTAAATATGGTAAGATTTTAGTCAACAAAATCTACAGTTGATTTTGAAAGTCAGTTAGTCTTAGTTTTAGTCATCATAGCTTAGTTTGTATTTAGTTTTCGTCTGTGAAAATAGGTAGTCGATAGACATTTTTCGTCATAGTTTCAGTCTGCGAAATCAAGTGTGTGTGTGTAAAGGAGCAACTTGGACACTCAGGCATGAAGGGAGCATGAGTTAAGTCCGTTGCTCTCCCCAGGTTGGCGGAGGGTGTGTGTGTGTGTGTGTGTGTGTGTGTGTCAGAGCATGTGAGCGGAGCGGAGCGGCCGATAATTCCGCTCTTCGCTCTCGGCGGCTTTTGTTACGCTCGCTCCGCGCTCACGTTCATCTCCCCCCACGCCGCTCTACGCTCGCTCCGCGCTCACTTCAAAATCCACCCGCTCCGCTCACGCTCGCGCTCACATGCTCTGTTGTAGCCCATCGTCATGTGTCCAAATCCAAAAGGACAGATATGTAAACTGTCGACATGCCATGAGCGGTGCATTGGTGATTTGTATGTCTGTTCTCATGGACAGTCCGTGAAGCAGATTACGCATATGGGGCTGGGCTTGAGTCTGAGAGCAGGCCCGGCGCCAGGATGAAATGACTGAGAGGGCATTGAGATTTTTGAGGGGGCACAAAGGCAAAGAGGTTGATTTAAGGGTGCAAACATCCCCTTTACCCCCCTGTGGTGCCGGGCCTGCTTGAGAGGCACCACAGGGTGCTCCGCTCACATGCTCTGGTGTGTGTGTGTGTGTGTGTGTGTGTGTATGCGCGCGCGCACAGGTACGCGTGTAGTAGAGTTGGTTGGTGGGTTTTGTTGGCCAGCATTAAACAGTAGTTTGCCGCTTGTTTGTTTGTTTGGTCCCATTGAGGCTGGTAAACACAGTCCTGACCTTGAACACACAGAGCTGTTCAAACTCACCCCAACTGGCTCCACATTTGCATGCACGCTCCCGCGTGTGTGCGTCATGAGTGAGCGCGCTCGCGTGTGTGTGTGTTTGTGTGTTTTCCTGCTTACCATTTCCCTCCCCTAATGAACTATTCCACATGCTGAATTGGCTTTCTATGGCATCGAGGTCAACATTAAAATGAGCGAATCTGTTTCATCTCACACGGGTGTTTTTAGTATAATTATTTTTCCCTTTCCACAGAAATAAATTGAGTCGATGTTTTCGACACATGAATATGCAGATAAATTGTTTTCTTCTTTTTTCTGTCTGTTATAAATATAGTGTGTTTTTCGCTCTATACATTTCTCTCATCCCTCAACCCTCTCTCTCTCTCTCCCCCTGTACCATTGGAGACTTGCTCAGCATGTAATGGTGAAACAGTGAAAACAAACAGAACAGCCCGTGTGTTTTAGTCAATGTGCTGTGTTTGTGTACAACCCCCCCAAATCCTCTCAGGGGGGTCTTACTAGCCAAAAATATGAGCGCGCCATTGATGAGACGGAGGCAGATTTTGATATCATTAAGGTTCCTCTGTATTTTCAAGTAAACAACGTGTTTTCCCGAGCGTGGCACGGCTGTGGCTCACCGCTCCAAGAGATGGGTCAAATGAGGAGAACAAATTTCACTGCGGTAACGTGTGTGACAAATCTGCCTCTGAGATATTCACTGTTGCCACCGCCAGTATGAAAATGTACTTTAAGTACCAAAAGTAGGATGTACATACACATTATACAGAATGTCTCATTTGAAGTTTTCAAATGCATACAACTATGTCTGGTAGATCTACAAGCTCACAATGCATCACATCTGGCCGAAATGTGTATATGGCTGAAGTGGTTACTGGTTACTGGTTTTGTATAATAATAAAATAATAACTTTACACCACTGCTGCTTCCTAACGGTTATAACAAAAACATTATATAAAAGGATGAACTATGGAGATAGATAAAATGTTTCTGTACAGCAGTGATGATATGCAGAGAGATAAAATGTACAGAGAGATCAATTACCCATTTTTATTCTTTGTCATGCAACAGCCTTGAGCCGCAAAGGTTTGACAACACTGATCTACACTATGACTCAAATGTATTTATTCTGTAAATTACATTTTATTTAAAACACGGCATATTCTCCTATCAAGAAGCGTGATCTAATTGGGATGATTGGGGTGATTAAAAAGCTACTTTTTTGAAAATAAAGCTAAACTAATAACGCAGACCAATTATACATTGCAGGTTTGCCTAATATGTGACACAGGAAATGCAGCGTTTCTGCACTGTGCACCCCTTAGAGTATGGTGCACCCGAGCTAACTCAATCCAAACGTCAACAGATGTCACCAGCTGTACTTGACTGCATGTCTGTGACAAGCAAAAGTTTTGAAAACTCCTTTCAGACCAAAACTGCTATTTATCTATCATCCACGACAGATGGCTGCCTTAACCTGAGGTGTGTGTGTGTGTGTGTGTGTGTGTGTGTGTGTGTGTGTGTGTGTGTGTGTGTGTGTGTGTGGCGCTGCGCGCGCATGGGAGGATATAAATAAATAAGGATGTATTTGTGACAGCTGTGTTGATTAAGGTCCGTACAGACGAGGTGGGGTGAATAAGTAAAGGAGAGAAAAATAGATACACAAACATGATGAAAAGTGTGTGTGGAAAAAATGATTCATGGGAGATGTGAGGGGAATGATAAATGACAGGCAACATATTAGATTGCACCAAGGAGAGCATAAGAAAAATGGAGACGGAAGCTAGATTAGTGGAGATGGAGAGAAGAGAGAGAGAGAGAGAGATGAGCAGAGCTGATATATTCAGAGGAGGAAACGTACCTTATAGACCTATATGTTGTTTTCCTTTTTCTAACATCTTCTCTTTATCTTCACTGGGAGTCACACACAGACACGCCCTACAAAATGCACGCTCGCGCATGTGTGTGCACGCGCACATATTTACGATGATTGGAAGTGCATGTAAATAGACAGAAGCACAGTGGAAGATGTCATGCAATAATCCTAGTGGGTTGCATTTTATGGCGGCTATAAGAGGTGTATGCATGTTAAACACGGTGTGTGTGTGTGTGTGTGTGTGTGTGTGTGTGTGATTAGGCGTGTGCATGTTTGAGGTAGTCATCATTGATTTCCAGTCATGCTATGCTGTCACAACTTTCTTACAGGGGTTCGTATATAGCCTATGGAAGGCACGGTTAGCGTCTAGCTTCTGAAAAATTACACGCATTATGCGTGTAATTGTTCAGAAGCTAGACGCTAGACAATATGCGGCATATTGTACCCATCAAAATGCACACCATGTTGACTCAGCCTGCCAGTGTTTCATTATAGATTTGTCCTCACTTTCGTCTGTGGTTAGGTTCAGGTCTCTTAAGGTCATGGCTGAGTTATTGTCTCCGGCAGGATGAAGGCATGGCCGAGTCTGTCCATCCGTCCGTCCATGATCTACAATTCTACATTATGACTCAATTTCTTTAAAAAATGTATACCACAACGCCCCTGTCCGTATGTCTGTCCGTGTACAGCTAATCTCTGTCCCAGATTTTCACATCGGCCACTTACACCACCACAGGTTTTCACCAAGGTGCGAGCATGGAATCTTCAGCGGGTTTGAGTAAACGGTGCGCTGTGATTGGCCAGTCGCTGTGATTGACAGCCTAAACCTAACCCTAAACCTAACCTCAGTAAAAATATACCTAAACTAGGGATGTCCCAATCATGTTTTTTGGCTCCCGATCAGATTCCGTGCATTTGATTTTGAGTATCTGCCGATACCAATTATTTTCCGATCCGATATATACATATCACTAAATTACAATATCCACAATCACAGACGATATCCAGTCTAATATGGATATAATATTGATACTAGGGATGTCCCGATCACGTTATTTTGCTCCCGATCCGATCACTTGATAATGACTTGATCAGCCCACGATTTCCGATCACGTGATCGTATCGGGATAACCTTACCCTAACCTCAGTAAAGCTATATAAAACTCAGTAAAACGCAGTGACTGAGGGCGTCACCATGTACTCAGAGATTCCATGTGAGCCACCAAGGTGCTGGTTCCACTATCGGGTCCGGCCGAGACAATGTCTGTCGCCGTTTTGATCTCGCTCTCCCGATTCCAAAGGAGCAATGCAGATTCCGTGGATCCCGTTCCCCGGGAGATACTGTGGGAGGTTCTGCTTTACATTACATCTGTAATGGATCCCGTTCCCCGGGAGATACTGTGGGAGTTTCTGCTTTACATTACATCTGTAATGTACATAGAAAAATATTATTTATTATTCACCATGCAATAATGTTGGCCTGTTGGAAAATAACTGATTGCGTTGTGTTTTTTATAATTGAAAGCTATTTGACGGCTGTTCATTCTGCCCCGCTGCTTTCACTCCTGCCTTTTCTGTTTTCATCCACTTTAATTTCTTCTCTCTCTTTTGCTGTTTGTTTCTGTCAACAGATATTTCTCATTTTTATACATTTTCTCTCTTTCATGTAATCGTCTCTGTCTGGGAAAATCCTTGTAAAAAAAGCTTAACCCCTTTTGGTGTTAGCATTATTTTATGATTTAGCTATTGAAAAATAGCAGATCTACAAGCTCATAGCGCGCCACCGAGTGGTGCGCTACGAGCTTGTAGGTCTGCTATTTTTTTTAAATCGAAGAACGACTGACATGTTTCCTGACTGTTTTTCAGAAAACTGTCAGGATGTAGAAGACATTTTTTTAATCTGATCTCAGGTCAAAATGGGTTAATCGTCTCTGTCTGGGAGAATCCCTGTAAAAACAAGGGCTTGTAGCTAAATAATAACTACGTTGTTTCCAATGGAACACAGGCTCATTTTTCAATTTCCTGAAAAGTAACGTTTTGCGTGAGTTTCCAGCCGACAGCCGTGTTATCGCTCTCCCTGTCTGTCTATATCTCTGGTTCACTGTCCTTCCAGCATCACCTCTTCATCATCTTCACCACAAAGCTTGTCCTCCATTAACTCAACCTGTTTGACCCTCTTCCCCACCATCAGTGAGTGCTTTACAGAGTAAGGGAGGGAGATTTACTGTAGATCGATAGAGTGAAATAGAACCGTTTCTGAACACATGCACATCTATAATTAGTACAGCCTGTGGTTTGAGGGTCTGATGTGGAAAAGTGCAAATTGCTCTAATCCCTTTAAAAGTAAGTGAGTAAAGTTTCTATTAACTGCCCACATTAGAGATGTCAAGTTGGATGTGGTTTAAAAACCCGGGATGCCAATTCCGATATCATTGAATAGGTCATGTAATGTCCAACATACCAGCCTGGCCCCTGTCCCACTACACTGCAGTATCTAGATTGCTTACATTATTTCAGATCTGATTGTATTTTCTCTCTCTCTACCTAGTGACCAATGGAAGTTATAATCACATGGACGAGGAAGAGGATGATGAAGAACTGTCTCGACATGAAGCAGACTTCAACAGCTCCAATCAGCACTACCTACAGCACAGGTGTGTATGTGTGCGTGTGCATGTGTGTGTGCACATGTCTGTGTGAGTGAGTGAGTGTGTGTGTGTGTGTGTGTGTGTGTGTGTGTGTGTGTGTGTGCGCGCGAGCGTATATGCGTAATAATGCTATACATTTGAGAGCCTATTGTATGAATTGCCACACTGACAACATATCCATGTCCATATCTGCAGTTTCTCATCATGTCCCGTTCTTTTATCAATTAAGGCATTTATTTACGGGAAAAACACAAAAAGTTAAAAAGATTGAGATAAGATGTTTCTGCCCGACAACAGCGATAATCGTCACTGTCGGTCGAAAAACCAAAATGAAAAGATGAGCCTCTGTTCCCATGGATCCAATGTACTTATTATTGAGTAAAAAGCTCTTGTTAATACTTTGCATTGATTACATATTTATAAAACCCGCAGACAGACTTAACCCATTCTGACCGGGCACCCGTTTTGGTGTTCAGCATCATGTTATGCTTTAGCTATTGAAAAATAGCAGATCTACAAGCTCGTATCGCGCCACCGAGTGGCGCGATACGAGCTTGTAGGTCTGCTATTTTTGAAAAATTCGAAGAACGACTGACATTTTTAGAATCTGATCTCAGGTCAGAATGGGTTAATCAGACCAGTGTGTGTCCAGTGGAAACCTCGTATGAATCTGATCTCAGGTCAGAATGGGTTAACCACTTTGAACCTGGTGTCCCTATTATGGGCATGCCATTATATACTGTATATATATATATATATTAGGGCCGGGACTTTAACATAATAACGGCACGAAAAGAAAATCTGCCTGACAGCGATGATACTCTAGTGTACTTGAATACAAATGAATACAAATGTGTTCAACAAGTGTTGTTGTACATTCCATACGGTGACAAAAAACATCTTCTAATGGCAGGGGTGGCAAAAGTACTCACATTTCAAGTAAAAAAACTAATTTGGTTCCATTTGTACACTCAGAGTTAAATTAACATTGATTTTACAATGTAAATTGGGGTCTCAGAGATAGAAATGCCATTCAATGGGTGTCCGTAATTAGTGTCATTTTGGGGGCCCTTGGTGTGGAAACATGTGGGAACCACTGGTCTAATGCGATGTTGTGATCGTTGCTTTCCCAGGGAGACCTCGCTGACCCCGAGCCCGGTTGAACTCAGTCCACATCCAGTGAGACAGAGTCAGAACCATCAGAACCAGAGCCAGAGGCAGTACCAGCACTCCAAGGCCTCCAAGAGCATGGACCTGGGTACGACACCGAGCCAGCAGCACACTGGTAGGGAGACCTTTCTACATGTGGTACCGCCCGGCTGCATGGCTTCTCTCCTATACCATTACCCACACACTTGCGCTGCTAGCATGTTGCTCAAAGCCTCAGGCCTCTGACTTGTGTATTGTACGGCCACGTGCACACAAACACACACACACACACACACACACACACACACACACACACACACACACACACACACACACACACACACACACACACACACACACACACACACACACACACACACACACAAACACACACACACACACACACACACACACACACACGCACGCACTGTATACCGTACCTACATCTAAGACGGAGAATTGTCTTATGAGCCTATGAGTAACAGATGTGCAAGCTTGCACATCTGCTACTTTTGATGGCTTTGTGTGACGCTGTGGTATGATCAGGTAGAACGTTAATTTACAAAAAACACTTACAGTGTAAATATGGAGATAAGAGGTTTCTACCCGACAACAGCGACGGTATTTATTTGTCCGTCATTCCTACTTTAGGAAAATGCACCACATAGGCTGTGTGGTCTCTCTACTCATGGGCATTCACGTCATTGCATGAATTCCGGGGTTTGACTTGACTTCAATCTTAAACGTCTATATTCTATCCTACACAGTACACACACACACACACACACACACACACACACACACACACACACACACACGTGGACCTCAGCACTCTCTCTATCGTTCACATGCATGTGCTCATAGACAAATCCATGCATAACGTGTTGTTTTAAATTGTATTTAGCCGGCCTGGGAAAGTTTTGTAAAATCATGAAATCTCTCTAGTGTATAAAGTTTTGGAATATCATTTTAGGTCATGACAGGTGATATTTATTATTATTCATTTTGAAATATGATTGCAGCAGCCAGCCAGAGACAGATTCCTGCTGATGTGTGATTTCATTTTCTTTTCCCACTTTCCCACCAATTGCAGTCATTTCACCACATGTTGGGCCTTGGGTCTTTATTAGGAGAAAATTCTTAAAAGTGTTTATTCTTATATAAATAGCCGTTCTACAAACTCACAACAAGCAAATCCTACGGTTGGATCGTTTTACTACTAGTTTAATTTGTTATTCTTCAAGTTGTAGCCATTATTATAGCAGACATGGACATTTGGCAAAACATTATAAGAAACTCTCATTATAAGAAATTATAAGAAAGAGGAATTAAATTGGTAAAAAGGAGTGGTAACCCTGAGCATGGATGAAAGAAAAATGTTCTTAGAAGTTGCATGACGGTACTCCAAATTCTATGGTGATGTCATCCGCTTTGGCACATTGTTCAAATCATCCACAAGCAGATGGTCTCTGCATGGTTTGACACCCGCGACATTCTTTAGGCAGAACCAGTGTTTCCAGAACAGACTAGAAATGTTAAATTATTGTAGTCTTAAAGGTATCAGATAAAAAATGAAAAATAAAATACAAAAGTAGGAGATCGAAAAGCTCAAAAGAAACGTGTCGCCGCGTTTTGAGCTTGTGACATTGACATGAAAATATTCAAATATTTTCTTATCAATTAAATCAATTAGTCTGAATAAAGTGTGCCCTATTTTATACTTCATAAACGCGCGCGTTCGCTCGGCCTCCCTGTCTGTACAGTATGTCTGTGTGTATCGGTTGACTGTACCAAGACTAAATAAACCAAAATGGTTAATTGCAGTGTGTGCTATACAAGGATCAAATACCATGCCATTTCCAGACGGATGGAAATACAGTTGGGGTTTTATATTCTTTCAGCCTCTGAAACAAGCGGAATAAATTTAGTCCCATTCTTGAAAGTCTGGCGCTCTAGTCATGTGGGCGTCGTAGAGAAACAAGTCTGTGTGACCAACAGTCCCACCCAACAGTTCAACAAATATTGTGGTCGTAGGTTTTTTGTCAACCCTTCGCTACGCAAAGTCACCTCTCTCTCATTGAGCACCAACTGTCCCACTCAGCATGTCTGTATAGCTCAGTGCTCAGGGGACCACCAGTGGTCTATGAGTCCCAGAGTTCTGTCTGTAGCTCAGTGCTCAGGGGACCACCAGTGGTCTATGAGTCCCAGAGTTCTGTCTGTAGCTCAGTGCTCAGGGGACCACCAGTGGTCTATGAGTCCCAGAGTTCTGTCTGTAGCTCAGTGCTCAGGAGACCACCAGTGGTCTATGAGTCCCAGAGTTCTGTCTGTAGCTCAGTGCTCAGGGGACCACCAGTGGTCTATGAGTCCCAGAGTTCTGTCTGTAGCTCAGTGCTCAGGGGACCACCAGTGGTCTATGAGTCCCAGAGTTCTGTCTGTAGCTCAGTGCTCCGGGGACCACCAGTGGTCTATGAGTCCCAGAGTTCTGTCTGTAGCTCAGTGCTCAGGAGACCACCAGTGGTCTATGAGTCCCAGAGTTCTGTCTGTAGCTCAGTGCTCCGGGGACCACCAGTGGTCTATGAGTCCCAGAGTTCTGTCTGTAGCTCAGTGCTCAGGGGACCACCAGTGGTCTATGAGTCCCAGAGTTCTGTCTGTAGCTCAGTGCTCAGGGGACCACCAGTGGTCTATGAGTCCCAGAGTTCATGGTAACCAAATGGACACTTATTAGATCTTTAACTCTTGAGAGCGTAAAATGAAACGGGTCCATTTGGTTTCATTTTACGCTGTCAAGAGTTACATTATTGTGTGCATTACTTAATTTACAAGAAGTCTACACAATTAGAGAATGTAAAATAATTGTTACTTTGATCAACGTTTGCTCACGTTATCTCTCCTATGGACGGTACCACCAACATCAATACAGCATGGAATTGTAGACACATATTCTAAGCTTTGGGTCTGAGGGGCTAAATGGTGGTCCATGGCTCAAATGCAGAATAAATACCTTCAACCTTGATATGAAAAATGTTGAAAACTGTGTGTGAGAGCCATATGTTGGCTGAAGTTGAATGCTAATAACCGTTTGCCCCAGAAAATGTCCGTGCGTGCGTGTGGTATCCTGTATGTGTGGTGGCTGTGGCCTGTCATTTTTCATGGGTTAACAATTTTCTGACCCAGTGTCACCCATGTGTGTCCGTGTGTGATATTAGTAGTACTGCATTACAGGTTTCAGTAGCTTTTCATGCCATGGGTCAGTTTTATGATTACATTGTCTTTCTTTAATTTGCTCTCTGATTTCATTTTCTGTCCCTGACCCCATGAAATATTTAAGAGCTCGTCATTTTGAGGTACCCCCACTGCTTTTCCCTTTGTTCACTTCATGTCTCTATAGCTTTGCCTGTCTCTCACTGTCTGTTTCTCTCTCTCTATCTCTCCATGTCTGTTTCTCTCTCTCTCCTTTCTTCTTCTCCATCACTCGTTCCCTCGGTCCCTCTCTTCTTGTTCTCATGGCCGAAGTAACGTTTCCAAATGAATGAGAATAATAACGGGGCACGGAGCAGACACAATGTCTTTGATAAAGGAAATGGCTTTTGTAATGGTAATCCATCAGCCCAGGGACATCTATTGATCCATTTGTTCAGCTTCATTCAGGTTCTGGGGGATTTGTGTGTGTGTGTGTGTGTGTGTGTGTGTGTGTGTGTGTGTGTGGGACATTTACAATGTAGTTTCGGGACATGGGTTTAAGTTTTTGGCGTATAATTAGGAATGGGTGGTGGTAAAGGTTTGGGTTAAATTAGTAATGAATTTAGTCACTGGAAATCAGTCAAAAGTCCTCTCAAGCAGTACAAGATGCGTGCTGAACATGCGAGTGTGTGCATGTGCGGCATGTGTGAGTGTCACATGACGACTCTGTAAGCCTGTGTCCATGCATGCATACACTGTACGGGTGTGTTGTTTCACTTCATTACACAGAAGAGACACAATGGGAAGTTTCCTAATGGCCTCTTCGTCTTCGTGGGCAGTGCCTCACACACGTGGCAGTTCCAACTCTGCTGAAGTGGACGCGCACACACAGACACACGTTCTAGGCTTCTGAAGTAGCCATGTCGGTTAGCCACAGACAGATGCTGCTAGGCGCACACACACGCAAACCGCAGAACCCCAGCAATAACATGGCTTCACACAATAAATAGTTGACTAACAAGAACCAATCCTATTGTGTAGTGTGTGTGTGTGTGTGTGTGTGTGTGTGTGTGTGTGTGTGTGTGTGTGCGCGTGTGTGTGTGTGTGTGTGTGTGTGTGCCTGCATACAGTATGTGCATGGGTTTTGGCATAGTCATACCAGCCAATGTGTTCCCAGTTAGCTGAGGCCTGGTCTGCGGGCACTGGGAGGAGATCAGAGGAGGACGCAGAGAGGGAAAGGGTTGAGGGGGGACAGAAGAGAGGGAGGGAAGGACCCCTTCCTTGGTCAGAGTCAGACTGAAAGAGATGGATAAAACAAATATGTAAATGGCAGAGCGAGGGAGGGGAAAGGAAGGGAGTGAATGGTGGGGGAGAAAGAGGGGTTGGGTGGGGAGAGGGAGAGATTGAGTCTGAAGAGAGAGAGAAGGACTGGGTGGAGGGGGATGCAAGGAAGGCTGATTCACAGATGTATTCTTTTTGGTCGCTTCACTATACTCGCAGGCTAGGATTTCATTGTGCTTAAACAGGTTTAACAAAAGTTAATTGAATGGTTTGGATGTTCAGGAGAACAGGGCTACCCAACCCTCTTCTTGCCCCCATGTATTTTTTTATTAAGTAGAATAAATAATTAATATTTATTGATTACTTATACCTCAATGTATATCAAATCATACTTGCATAATGGGGAGATTTGATGATGATGTCCTGAAACTGACATGACATTTAGTCATGTTTGAGCCATTAAAAGAAAAAGCGCTGATGTCAGGTGGTCAGCTTTAGCATACTGATACTGTCATTAGCTATCATTATGCATTCATGGGATGGAATGCATTTCATTTTCATGGCTGAACGTGCCAAAACAAAGTACAAAGCAAAGCAATCTGCACCTCCTCGTTAAGCCGTTGATTAGACTTTGGAGCCATGACTGTCTGTCTGTCTGTCTGTCTCTCACTCTCTCACTCTGTCACTCTCTCTTTCTCTGCCTCATGGACAGAGCTGCTGTATCACAAATTAAATCACTTGCAGGAGAAACATGTCTGACTAGATTCTAACCCCTAATCCTTTGCAGTTGGTTTCCGTAATACTAAATTGCAGTTACAATGTAAAATAAACCAATATGTGTTTATACTGTATGTTTTGACTGACTGAGTACTCTATTAATAGGAGCTTGTGCAGTACTGTTGTCCATTGTACAATAATTCATACATTTACAGGACAAAGTTGTGGGTGTGTGCATCTCTGTTTGTGTGATCCAGTACGTTAAAATGTGTTTCTCTTGTTTCAGTGGCAGATGAGAGCAACGTGGGATCCCTGGCAGGAAACAATACAGGTGAGGAACACACACACACACACCTTGGTCTCTCTGTGAAACAGTACAGGTGAGGAACACACGCACACACCTTGGTCTCACACACACACACATACAGTACGCACACACCTTGGTCTCACACACACACACACATACAGTACGCACACACCTTGGTCTCACACACACACACATACAGTACGCACACACCTTGGTCTCACACACACACACATACAGTACGCACACACCTTGGTCTCACACACACACACATACAGTACGCACACACCTTGGTCTCACACACACACACATACAGTACGCACACACCTTGGTCTCACACACACACACATACAGTACGCACACACCTTGGTCTCACACACACACACATACAGTACGCACACACCTTGGTCTCACACACACACACACATACAGTACGCACACACCTTGGTCTCACACACACACACACATACAGTACGCACACACCTTGGTCTCACACACACACACACATACAGTACGCACACACCTTGGTCTCACACACACACACACATACAGTACGCACACACCTTGGTCTCACACACACACACACATACAGTACGCACACACCTTGGTCTCACACACACACACACATACAGTACGCACACACCTTGGTCTCGCTGTGACAAATGAACCCATCAATCACGCACGTGACACACATTCAACATATTATGTTGTTGTTCTTGCTTACTGTAAGTTTAAGAGCACCTGTAAATTGTAATTGTAATCAATCGCCAACAAGTTGGCGTTCACGACCAATATACAGATGAAGTCTAATGTCTGTCCTCCAGTGAGAGAGGACAATGTTATTGTGGAAGACTCATTTAACTTTATGTACTGTATATACCAGTACATACAACGTAACTAAGTGCATTTACTTAAGTACTGAACTTTAGTACAGTTTTGAGGTTGTTTTTTTTAACTTAATTTCCAGTAGACTACTTTTACTTCTACTCCACTAGTACTACCAGTGTGTGTGTGTGTGTGTGTGTGTGTGTGTGTGTGGGGAGGGGGGGGGGGGGGGGGGGGGGAGGGAGAGACTCACACTCTCTCTCTCTCTGACCAATGCCACAGGTCGTCTACCAAAGCAACGGCCAATCACTTCAACTCATGTGCATGCGTGTCTATGCTGTCCATTCCGTTGTTCATGTCCATCTACGACGTGTGTGTGTGTGTGTGTGTGTGTGTGTGACTGTGTGTGTGTGTCAGATGTACAGTACTGCACTGATTCCTGACTGCTACTTGTCACACCAATAAGCATGTGACCCAAGTCCCCAGAAAGGCTGGCCAACGTTGAAGCCGCCGAGATGTAGAGGTCAGCTGGAACTGCAGGCTGGCCCGTGCATTTAGCACGAGGAAAACCTGTGTGTGCGTGTGCACCTCATAGTGATGATTAGATTGACTGAGCACCCTATAGCGATGATTTGATTGGATGAGCTGAGCAATGTAAGCTACGTATCGATGATAAAATGTGAGGACAGAACATTTAGTACGCCACAAGTGATTGGCCTTGAGCAAAGTGAGGACAGAAAAGGCCAATTATGATTGGCCTGAATGTGATGATGATGTATGATATGAGCACCTCTCACTTCACACGGGTGTGATTTTCTTTTGTAAATGAACGCCATACCTGATCATACTACATACCTGATCATACTACATACCTGATCATACTACATACCTGATCATACTACATACCTGATCATACTACATACCTGATCATACTACATACCTGATCATACTACCTGATCATACTACATACCTGATCATACTACCTGATCATACTACATACCTGATCATACTACCTGATCATACTACATACCTGATCATACTACCTGATCATACTACATACCTGATCATACTACCTGATCATACTACATACCTGATCATACATACCTGATCATACTACATACCTGATCATACTACATACCTGATCATACTACATACCTGATCATACTACATACCTGATCATACTACATACCTGATCATACTACATACCTGATCATACTACATACCTGATCATACTACATACCTGATCATACTACCTGATCATACTACATACCTGATCATACTACATACCTGATCATACTACATACCTGATCATACTACATACCTGATCATACTACATACCTGATCATACTACATACCTGATCATACTACATACCTGATCATACTACATACCTGATCATACTACATACCTGATCATACTACATACCTGATCATACTACATACCTGATCATACTACATACCTGATCATACTACATACCTGATCATACTACATACCTGATCATACTACATACCTGATCATACTACATACCTGATCATACTACATACCTGATCATACTACATACCTGATCATACTACATACCTGATCATACTACATACCTGATCATACTACATACCTGATCATACTACATACCTGATCATACTACCTGATCATACTACATACCTGATCATACTACATACCTGATCATACTACATACCTGATCATACTACATACCTGATCATACTACATACCTGATCATACTACATACCTGATCATACTACATACCTGATCATACTACATACCTGATCATACTACATACCTGATCATACTACATACCTGATCATACTACATACCTGATCATACTACATACCTGATCATACTACATACCTGATCATACTACATACCTGATCATACTACATACCTGATCATACTACATACCTGATCATACTACATACCTGATCATACTACATACCTGATCATACTACATACCTGATCATACTACATACCTGATCATACTACATACCTGATCATACTACATACCTGATCATACTACATACCTGATCATACTACATACCTGATCATACTACATACCTGATCATACTACATACCTGATCATACTACATACCTGATCATACTACATACCTGATCATACTACATACCTGATCATACTACATACCTGATCATACTACATACCTGATCATACTACATACCTGATCATACTACATACCTGATCATACTACATACCTGATCATACTACATACCTGATCATACTACATACCTGATCATACTACATACCTGATCATACTACATACCTGATCATACTACATACCTGATCATACTACATACCTGATCATACTACATACCTGATCATACTACATACCTGATCATACTACATACCTGATCATACTACATACCTGATCATACTACATACCTGATCATACTACATACCTGATCATACTACATACCTGATCATACTACATACCTGATCATACTACATACCTGATCATACTACATACCTGATCATACTACATACCTGATCATACTACATACCTGATCATACTACATACCTGATCATACTACATACCTGATCATACTACATACCTGATCATACTACATACCTGATCATACTACATACCTGATCATACTACATACCTGATCATACTACATACCTGATCATACTACATACCTGATCATACTACATACCTGATCATACTACATACCTGATCATACTACATACCTGATCATACTACATACCTGATCATACTACATACCTGATCATACTACATACCTGATCATACTACATACCTGATCATACTACATACCTGATCATACTACATACCTGATCATACTACATACCTGATCATACTACATACCTGATCATACTACATACCTGATCATACTACATACCTGATCATACTACATACCTGATCATACTACATACCTGATCATACTACATCGCCACACAAAAGTATCAGAACCGTGAAGCGTGTTTGAGCTTGTTGTTGATCTTCTACTTTTGCTGTTTTTTAATTTTAATCCTGATATCCAATGCTTCTGAAGACACAACAAAGAGAGTTTTAATCCTGATATCCAATGCTTCTGAAGACACAACAAAGAGAGGAGACCTTACACCCTCTTCTTAATAAAAAGCCAAAGAGAAACGGAAAACCTCATTTATTTTCTCTGTTCTATATACTTTAAGTGCACTCTGTCCTGGGGTTTTATTAGTACAGTATTGTTATTTATTTATTACTATTCATTTACTTTTTGAGGGGACCATGTGTGTGTAAGTGTGTCTGAGCACGTGCTTGTAGCACGGAATGTGATGATTTGATTGGCTGCTGTATGATGATGCAGGATGATCATGGTGCATCTCAGTCGTGTCTCTTGTCCATTCTGCATGTTAGTTATCAACATTTATTTTACAGTCTGTGTCAAACGATCGGTATTGCCTGCATAATTATTTTATTCCCATCTACGCTTCTAAACGTAGCTAGGCTATTGGGACCTATTTATGCCAGCTACGTGTATAAGTGTAGACAACCGTTTAATCCATATGAATGCACCATCCGTCTGTTTACCTTCCATGGTGCGCCGCCGCGCACCCGGCGATCGTAAAATAATTTGTGCTGGTTGTCAAATGTAGCTGGTTGTACTGCTAGCTAAAGGCTGTGGGCTAATGCCATTGGTGTTGTTCCCCCTTCCGGAGGCCCCCACCTTCCTGTTTAACCCGAAAGGACAACGAGCTCCATATAGTGGGCCTGGACCGGCGGCATATCGGGCAGTAACAGCATGCTAACACTAGGGGCAGCAAAGGAGTTAATTGCATAATAGGGCCATAGGGATGACCATAGCTGAGTGGTTAGTAAGCCACTCAGCCAGTTGTTCAGGTGCAGGCATATGTTCCGACATACTAAGAGTCCTTCATCATTAGTCCGACACCCAAACACTAACCTAACCCTAACTGCACGCGGCATGTCGCAGATGCAAAGCATGTCGGGAGCAACGGGTTATTTGCGCATGTCGGACTTTTGTTATAAACGTCTGCACCCCGGTTGTTCTAGGTAAGATTAGCAACCCAGGTAGGTCATTTCCTCTTTTCTTGTGATCACATTGTCACCCACATAAAGAAAATGGATTCAGTTTTACCCAGGTGTAATGATAGTTTGTTATTAGCGAGCCAGGTGCAGATTCAGTTCAGAGTGGGTTCTTTTTAATGAAATCGAAATCAACTAAATATACTGTAGAAAACTATGACGGAACACAAAAACAAAAATTACATAAAATATATAAGAAAACAAAAAACAAATACTCTTTTACTGGTTTACCATGGTCTGCTTCCTTTAGTCCTCTTCCATTACTGTCCGTGCCTTTTCTACGTTCATTCCTTATGACAGTGCTTCTCAAAGTGGCGTCCGGGGTGGGGACCCCCAGCCGGGGGGCAATTGAGAATAATTGATAGTTAATCAACTAGATTAGATGCCATCTTCTCTTTAAAAGAAATCTGAATCCAAAGAGTTCCTTAATTCCATTCATTAGGTTTTACTTCAACTGCTGCCATAGAACACCGCAAACATTGACACTAGCAACAGGTCACATGACTACCTCTCTGCACATGAGTGCAGGTAATGACTTACAGATAGCTAGGAAGGATCTTGTCACGGTCACAGCCTCTGTCACTCCCGTCTCCCTCCTACCACGCTAGCGTCTTCCCACGCAGTGCTCTTGGCTCCTCAGTTGATTCACCTTTGAAGCCCAGCCGTGCCTAACCAGTTAATTATCCCCTGGGATTATGCAGTACAGTATAGGTACAATACCTGTGCTGACTGACTGTCTCATTGCTGCTTCATGGCTTATGCTGTATGTCAGTGATTATTCAGTTTGTTCCCGTGATTTAGAAGTGTTAACTTGGGTTGTATTTGAGTGTTTTTTATTATTCACTGTAGTTTTTAGTACACAACTAGTACACTTTCTGTTGCGTTTATCTTCCTGCGCTTGTATCCGTTCTGGGTTTGAATCATGACAGATCTTTATTGAACAAAGTAATGAGTCATATAACAAGGAGTGTGTGTGTGTGTGTGTGTGTGTGTGTGTCAGTTTGATAGATGTCCCTTTTAATCTCTGGGACCAAATCTACACTGTAAAATGCACCGTATTTATCATGGGCTCGAAAAGCAAGTCCACAATTGTTGTGATATTTATTCACAGTGGTCTGGGCTGTGACGTCACGTGGGCCAACCAATTGGAAAACTGAGGGAGGGCATTTATACCGTTTTCATTGGCTACTGGGCTGTGACGTCATGTGGGTAAAGTTCTATACTCTTTATTCACCCTCCTTAGTCCCATTTTAGAATGTGCCCCCTGTGATGTCATGACTCATGTGGGTCAACCCATAGGAAGACAGAGAGGGAGGGGGTTAGGTGTGATGTCATGACTCATGTGGGTCAACCCATGACAGAGAGGGAGGGGGTTAGGTGCCGTCCGCAAGATGCTGTGATGTCATGACTCATGTGGGACAAGATGCAGGTATTGGCTACTGTAATGTAATTGAGTACTTTAGCCTGTGCCGTTTCTTCAGAAACAGTATTTTATAGTTAATTTAACTGTACAAAAGGAATTGTAATTTGTACGCTCTCCGAGTTACAGGCCCATAAGGGTTCATTTGGACACGTCTAGTGAGACACATGAATATAATATAGAGCATGGTGTTCACTTGGCCCATGGTGTGCTGGTCAAACAGGTACTGGTCTAGGAACCGTCCTTGTTGCCCGACGTGTCCCTGTGGCCCATGGTGTGCTGGTCAAACAGGTACTCGTCTAGAAACCGTCCTTGTTGCCCGACGTGTCCCTGTGGCCCATGGTGTGCTGGTCAAACAGGTACTCGTCTAGGAACCGTCCTTGTTGCCCGCCGTGTCCCTGTGGCCCATGGTGTGCTGGTCAAACAGGTACTCGTCTAGAAACCGTCCTTGTTGCCCGCCGTGTCCCTGTGGCCCATGGTGTGCTGGTCAAACAGGTACTCGGCCATGTAGTTCTGCGGGGCTCCCATGCGCCGGAGGTTGGTCACCCAGTCCCCCAGCTCCTTGATGGAGCGCACCTGCTCGCCGAGGTAGTGCGTCTCGATGAAGTCGGCCATGTGCGCGTCGTTGTGCTTGGTGGCCATCCTGTGCACGTACAGCAGGCTCTGGTTGACGCTCTTCTCCAGCTGGAGGGCGCACTCCAGCGCCTCCAGGCCGCTGCCCCAGTCGTCCCGCTCGGGCTTCCGGATGTCCTGCAAGAGGATGCGCCCGCCCCGCTGGTTCTGCACCTTCATCAGCTTCTCGGCGTGCTCGCGCTCCTCGCCCGACTGCTCGCGGAAGAAGCGGGCGAAGTTGGGCAGCGCCACGTCGTCGCGGTCGAAGTAGTACGCCATGGACAGGTAGACGTAGGACGCCTCGAGCTCCAGGTTGATCTGGCGGTTGACCGCGTCCTCGCAGTCCCGGTCGTATTCCTGTCGCACCTGGGAGGACGCCTCGTTCAGGTTCAGGTTCATGGTTTGTTGTCGAGTTACCGGCTTGTTCCAAAGGCTGAAGAGAAATAAATTGAATGAGATTGAATGGTGTAGATGAGGAAACGAGTGATTTGCAAATTTATGCCGGCTTCTTGTTTGGATGCTGATAGTCTGGCGATCAATGCAATTTGTCAAAACGTGATACAGATGGCAGGAAGGTAGAGGATAAGCATTTCAGAATAATCAATGAACCCTGCGCGCCGACAGTCTGATTATAGTCTTGATCTGAACATGGGCAACACCTTATACAGGCTGAGCAGAGCTCTGGTCTGACGTCACACATACACACACAAACCGGTTTTTTACTACGTATTTTAGAATATATTAATCATTTGGGGGGGTGTTTTGTCACATTATGTATGCACATAGGTGAAATTTGTCCTCTGCATTTACCTATCCTATTACAACTAGGAGCAGTGGGTAGCCTGCTCGGGAGGTTAAGAGACTTGCTCAGAGACACATTGCTGGAATCCTACCTGGATGGCAGCATCCCTATTATGCAGGCAATACCGATCGTTTGACACAGAGAGACTAAAATAAATGTTGAACTAACTTTTTTTCAAGACAGTAAGAAATGTAGCATATCGTCTCGAGTTGCATTTGATCATCTCTACGGCAGTGGTTTTAAAGATCACACTTGTGTGAAGTGAGGGGTGCCCACTTTATTTATATTTATCGGCCACATGATGTCTTGCGTCGTCATTGTGCCCTAAACAAACATTAAAGTCCATGGACTTGGCTCACAAACAATTTATGTCATAAGCGCTCTAAACAAACATTAACAAGTCCATAGACTTGGCTGCTACATGACGTAATCTTCAAAAGCCATGCATTGGACTCAGAAAATCCTGTCAATGATTCTGGCTGATGCCGACAATAAGCCTGTCGGACCTACTTACTCCCACATTTATATTTATTTGACCAGGGACCCCCATCTTAAAATATTGTGTGTTAGGGACCCCAATAAGAGAATAATATCTTACCTGTTTGATCAGACTTAGTAGCCCTACATAATTCTACAAATGTCTATACTATAGTACTGTATGTAGGACGAGTAGTCATTCTTAAACAGTGCATTCTCTCATTGGATCACAGTGGTGAAATGATAGTGAATCACCTCCATCATGATTTTTCGTAACACATGCGCTAGCCTTGATGACCTTGCAGGCGTATGCGAAGGCTAGCATTATGTCATTTAGATAGCATTTTGTAGACATAGCATTCTATAGTGTCTTTCTATAGTGTCATTGTACAGATATTCTACCGTTAGACAGATGTTAGGTTCTTGGCTAACTTACTAAATCGCTCTGGATTAAGAGAGTCTGCTAAATGCCTTAATTGTGAATTGATTGTAAACTGTTTGTGCATGTCAGAGGCAGATATCTAATGTATATCAATAATGGCAAATCTACAAGATCACAAAACACCACATAGTGCTTTAGTGGGTAAACTGTTTCTCATTGAGAAGCAGTGCACTTATTTTAGTCTGCACTGTTATTTTCCACCTGCACATCTGCCCCTTCCAACATCTCTCGACACCCATAATAGACACCCCCCCCCCCGCCCAAAAAAAAGGATCCAAGTTGTTCATAACA
>NC_137877.1:26588974-26613974 GCF_963924005.1 Protomyctophum bolini | reverse complement strand
TACTGTAGCTACTGTTCTGTCTGTTTGTCGGTCGTCTGTCTGTCGATTCAGCAGTTTGCATTATGATCCTGTGCACGCACAAACTGGAGGTCTCATGCAGTATTCTCATGTAAATCTATCCAATATACACTGCAACTTTGCCTCTGTTCCAGTCTGTTGTTTCCATTTATCCTACATGTCTGTCTGTCTGTCTGTCTGTCTGTCTGTCTGTCTGTCTGTCTGTCTGTCTGTCTGTCTGTCTGTCTGTCTGTCTGTCTGTCTGTCTGTGTCTCTCTCTCTTGCCAACATCACTCAGGCTTACAGGCTGACAAACAGGGGAGCTTAGAATTAACAACAGCTCTCTGAAAAGATGTGTGAGTGTGTTTGTGTCAGTGCGTACATAAGTGTTTGTGCGTGCGTGTGTGCGCGCAGCTGTGCACGTGTGCATGCATCAGGGGAGGTGTGTGTGTGTGTGTGTGTGTGTGATGCCGTAAGAGGACTGGAGCAGTCGATTGTCTAAAAGCCTCCCCAGTGAAACTTTTGACTTTGACAACAGTTGCATACTGACAAGACTGACAAAACTTAGACTGTGTAGAGACACTGTAGATCTCATAGCTGTTCACGGATGGACGGACGGACGGACAGACAGACATGGTGCAAAACATAGTCTGCACATACCTTAGGCCTGGTGGACACAAAAAGTATTTATGTACAGCAATGCGAGAACACAATTGGTTTCCTGAAAAGGAAAGTCCTTCATTTGCCAACAACACTGTGTACCACAGGGTTTTTATGGCCGCATGGGAATGGGAGACCGTGTAAGACATGTCACAACTGGAATAGTATTAAAAGGCAAAGGACTGTGGTCTGTCCAATATCTGGTCCTTTGTGTATGTTCGTGCCATTGATACCTTTAGTCTCTCTCTCTCTCTCTCATTATCTCAGCCTCTCTTAGACTTTACTGTTGATTTGTCCTGAAAGCCACCTTGTTGAGCTGATAGGGATTGATGGTTTAATTTGTTACAGAAAGAGCAATTTGCGATTGCGCGCGCGTGTGTGTGTGTGTGTGTGTGTGTGTGTGCGTGCGTGCGTTAGCTCTTTACAAGAGCTTTTAGCCACTGAATTGAAACAGCTGAGCTAAGCAAAGGCTGCCCCTCCATCTTTTTGCCATTATACTTTTCTCTGTGCGCGTGTCACATGTGTGTATGTGTAGTGCACATGGATATGCACACTATAGGTATTGTATGTGCTCGTACTGTACATGTGCTCACAGCTGCACTAATGTTGTCTCCATTTTACCCCCATGTCTGCCTATAGAGAGACCTACGCACGCGCGCGCGCGCGCGCACACGCGCACACACACACACCTCGATGAAAACAACTAGAAACTAAAACAACATGCCAGAACATTTTAGACAATGACCAGGAATGTTGTTTTTTAGAAATGATTCTAGTAGCCTAATATTGTCTGTGATTGACAAATTATCTGACAGTCCCAATTGCCTTCATTCCTGCAGTTCGCCCGCCTCACGCAGCACTCCAAGGGAGTTCAAACAAACACAATTATAGGCACATCCACTCTGGTCCAGGGCCTGGGGGACTAATGCATATTCCATACATGTATAGGTATAGCGGTAGACTACATGTGACATATGATCACAGCCCAGGAGCAGCAAATCTGCATCCATCATCAGCCATTGATTAATTTGACAGTAATTTATGACTACAAGTGTGTGCATGCACGCACACACACACACAGAAGGCCACATACGCAATAAATTCCATAGTTTTACATTAACACTGGGGAATTTGCTGTGTACACAAACAGGAATACGGGGAGAGGCTTAGATACACACACAATAGTATGTGCACAACTGCACATGCACGTACCCACACGCACGTGCACGCACACACACACGCACGGACACACACACACACACACACACACACACACACACACACACACACGCACGCATACAGGCACAGAACACAACAAATATGATTCCATCATGGATTATTGAACATGATTAGTCCATACAGTTAGACACAGAAACAAACGTCTGCTTCTCTCATGTGAAATCCCATCAGGACACACACATGATGGATCTGTCTGATCAGTGGCTGCAGACACATGGAGATGAATGGAGCCTTTAACCAGCCTGGACAGCCATCGCCCGTACAAAAACCATCTCTTAGATTACGGCTCACCTTTATTGGCTTAGTGGGAGAGATGGGGGCCGGGTCAGAGGTCACGGTGTGACACTAAGGAGGCAGAGACATCAGACACACATGCACGCACGCGTGCGGGCACACACACATATGCGCACACGTGCACGTGCACACGCACAAACACACGCAAACACACACACACACACACACACACACACACACACACACACACACACACACACACACACACACACACACTAAGTGCAGCTACACTCAAAACGTATTGATGTACTGTATGGGTAGACGCACACGTCCCTTGTCTGCCTATAGTGTGCGTGTGCGCGCGAACGGAAGCCAGTGAAGTGCAGCTAAAACAGGTGGTATGTGCTCTTTGAAGAATCCATTGAACTTTAGGCCTTCCTAGGCTACTTAAACTATCTAGTCTTAGCCAACTAAAAATTAACACTGGCATAAAATAAACTAAAAACATAATTCTAACCACTTGAACTGCACTTATACACAATTGTTTAGTACAAAACACTGAAGTCCTTAAACCAGAAACCTGCGCAGGGCCCAGCGTTAGCCAGTGGACAGTGGTGTCTGTGGTATGTGGACCGAGGATGATGTCACGGTCTGTGTGCTTTATAGCAGACATGCATTCATTTATACTGGAGCCCTGAGGGATCACAAAAGCCTCTCATTTCATCTAGTAGGAGTGCTACACACACACACACACACACACAAACATGCAATGCAATTGCTTCTGAAAGTACTCCGAAACAACAAGGGCAGACACAGACATGCATGCACACACATACATGTAAGCCAAGCTATGTCATATGATGGATTTTTATAAGGCCTGGAGCTTATGGGTGAATGGGCTCGGAAACATTAACTGGTTTCATAAAAGCCATACTTTTAAGAATGCTGGTTTTATGTGTTCCTGGGACCGGCTTGTATGTTGCGTCATGTTGGAGAAGTGTTCTAGGAGTTGGACATTTGTTAAATGCTGTAGCCAGTAGGATCTAAACATGACCGTGGTTCTTATATATGACTCATTTTATATTTCTCCACAACACATGTTAATTAGTCTCTTGGCACAGATGAACAGTTGTTCATGTCAACATTCTGTGCTATAGCATGGATCCTGAATCCAGGGAAAACGGGAAAACGGCAGAAATGGAGATCCCAACATTCACAACAACCACTTCCAATCTGGCTTCCTATTTTGGGCATGTCATTACAGGCAAACATTTTCACAAAACATTGAACTCATTGACTGCCAACTGCCAAGGACGACTTTTATGACTTTTTTATTGATTAAGTTAGATGGTGTTCTTCACCACCGTATGCATAGTTCTCGGTTGCTACACGATCTTTAATGTAGCGAAAACAGATCTACTATACTGTACTGTATGTGTTCCATCGTGGCATGTTGTGAGCTACCAGAACATCTATTTCCGCCATTCGACAAAGTATGAAATAGGGCTTGAGTGGACATAAATTACAATCGCATAATGTAATGTGATTTTGGAGAAGTTACTGTTGTTGTTATACGCCGCTGCCGGTTTTTTGTTGTGGCAGCCAAGCCGCTAATCCAATCCCCGGCGTCGTCTTGACTTTGAAAACAGCCTGCTTTGAAGGCGGGCCTGCCAAAAAGAGAGAGCCTTGGGATTGTCTCGCGTTCTCTCCTCTCTATCTTCTCCTGCATTCACGCTCTCATGAGGGCCCCCGTTCTGTCTGTGTCGCCTCACACATCATCTCTCTCTCTCTCTCTCTCACTCTCTTCCTCTTTGTCTCTCTCTCTCTCTTTGCTGTCATGTGTCCGTCCTTCTTTCTATCTCATTTCCTCCTCATCCCCCGTCGTCCACATCTCCCTCCCTCCTTCCCGTTTGTGCCCCTCGCTCTCTAAAAGCAGCTTAATTCTATCATCTTACGCTTGGACAGCAGTAATTACATTTATGACACAAATCCCGCCACTCGCAGCAAAATATCCCATGTGCATGCGTGTGTGTCTGAGTCTACGTATGTGCACATTTCATTTGGCACGAGTGCGGGTCATGTCTGTGCACATCGTCTACTGTATATGTGTGTGTGTGTGTGTGTGTGTGTGTGTGTGTGTGTGTGTGTGTGTGTGTGTGTGTGTGTGTGTGTGTGTGTGTGTGTGTGTGTGTGTGTGTGTGTGTGTGTGTGTGTGTGTGTGTGTGTGTGTGTGTGTGTGTGTGTGTGTGTGTGTGTGTGTGTGTGTGTGTGTGTTCACTGAGTGTGTACTCTCCATTCCCTGATAACCTAGCTAGCTTAAAACCTTTAAAGTATTACAATAGAATAGGGTTCCTTCCATCCTACCACCCAGCCATACACATTTTTGGAATGAGAGGTCTCCGTTTCTGGCGTCCGTCCATCTTTACCTCTGTGCATGTGAATCACACTGGTTCTCAACATGGAGGTCTGGGGACCCCCAGGGGTCCTTAATGGGGATCTCGGGGATCCCCAGGCTAAATGATTGATAGTTAGGGACCAAATCGACACTCCACGGGTGTGTAACTCTGAGAATCAGTTACTGTATACTGTATGAACACTGAGGATTTTACAGCGCAGATTGAGGTGCCAGGAAGGTACGCTTGGCCAATCAAATCCGGATGTCACGTTTGTGATGCTCATAAACCCATTTTAATACACAATGGCTATCTGTGGCCTAATGAGTATCAAACTAGGGGTGGGGGGTCACACCAAAGAAGGTTGGTAATCACTGGCCTATCATACAACAATTGTTCAGTTGGGTGAAATAGCCCTTAATGAACAGTGCAGTAGTGTACAAGGCACACAAGCTGCCAACTGTTATTCTGCAGAAAATGTGCGTGACCAAGACATTGATTCAGTGAAGTACAAGTCACATGTGCCTATTCAGCAATAGAAGCTGGATTATCTATACTGAATAATAATAATTAATTGCATTTTTTTAGTGCTTTTCCAAGTGCTCAAAGCGCTTTACAATGGTTCATTCATTCATACATTGGGAGGTGAAGTGGCAAATAGTCGACGCCAGCGTCCTCACTTCCCACATTCACACACCAATGGTGGCGAGCTCACACCGACCAACTCATTGGAGTCAATGTAGGGTTCCGTGTCTTGCCCAAGGACATGTAGACAGTCCTTTGTGTCATTGTTCTTTCTGCTTTGGCAATGTAAACGTTTTCTCATGCCAATAAAGCCCTTTGAATTGAATTGAATTGTGTGGACAGGAGGAGCCGGGATTCGAACCGCTGACCCATCATCACCTGCTCTACCTCCTGAGCCACAGCCGCCCACAAATATGACTTATTAAAGACACACTGTACACCAAGTGCTTAATTAGACTCATACCATCTAATGGAGCTGCCAAGTATGGAATCTGATCCGTTCAGATGCTGGTGGCAATTTTATACACAGGAAAATCCTAAAGTAACACGAGGATTCTTTACTGTGTACACACAGCTTGGTATAGTATGAAAACAGCAGCGGATTATCTTTTGAATGTGATTACATAATGCCTCAAATATTTACAATGTGGCTTCGACGTTGTGTCTTTGGCGTCCGTGATTCATGTGTTTCTGGCAGCTGGAAGCCGTGGATTATTTCTTTATGTACATTTGCGTGTTGAACCCTTCTTAGAGACCACACGCTATTAGCCAATGTTTCAAAGGCAGTGTGCATGTCACTCGAACCACTTAAACCCAGTACTTAGTTGACTGGATTTAGGGCTCTACTGTACTGTATACCCAACCCCCCTCATATCTTATAAAATAGCTAATCTACAAGTAAGCCTGTAGATATGCTGTTTTAGCGGAATATTTGCTCCAGAATAGCGGCTATGTGCCTGACATCATCATACCCGGAAGTTATTTGGGAACGCCTACACAAAACTACTTTCTGGCCTTGACAGCCCATACATCCAAACAGAAATGTCCTCGTATATCGTATAAATGAAATTAAACTCACCAACAATGGAGCTGTATAGAAAGCTTGAATTATTATAGTAATTTAGAAGCAGGTGGGACACAGGACTGATTTCCAACGAGCGTGTCCAAACTCCAATGCTCCATGCTGCTCCATGTTTTACCACTCAGTCTAGATGAGGGGGGGAGGGGGGCGTGTCCTGGTGGGAAAGTGATGCATGTGCATGCTCTCTATAGGGACGCTATGGTTCAAGTGTTCATGTGCATGCTCTCTATAGGGACGCTATGGTTCAAGTGTTCATGTGCATGCTCTCTATAGGGACGCTATGGTTCAAGTGTTCATGTGCATGCTCTCTATAGGGACGCTATGGTTCAAGTGTTCATGTGCATGCTCTCTATAGGGACGCTATGGTTCAAGTGTTCATGTGCATGCTCTCTATAGGGACGCTATGGTTCAAGTGTTCATGTGCATGCTCTCTATAGGGACGCTATGGTTCAAGTGGTTAAAGTATCAGTTTGATGTCCTTTTATACCCTTTTATACATCTGTCTAGCAGTAGAATATCTGTCCAATGAAACTATAAGTATACACTATCGAGTGCTATGTCGACATAATATGCTATCTAAATGACTTAATTTTAGCCTTTGCATACGCCTGTAAGGTCGTCGAGGCTAGGGCAAGTGCTGGTCTGTAGAGGTGGGTTTTCAGACTACGGCGTAAGATTGGGAGTGAGTCTGCAGTTCTGATCGCAATGGGACGTTCATTCCATAGTTTTGGAGCCAGAAGGGAGACGAGTCTGGGACGTGTGGAGCGTTGTTTCAGCTGTTTTAGTGAACCTGGTTTTGCCATGTAATGTATTGTTATAGCATGGTAGTGTGTCTAGAATAGGGTTTGTCTGCATCTGTTCCCTCAAGAGTAAACAAATCACATGCATGGAAGCCTGAACTTCATTATGAAGAGAACATCACAAAGACAGTGAAAAATGGATAGTAGAATCACTTGTTGTCATTGGTGAGGTATAAAGACTGTTAGGTAGTGGCTATAGTCGATCTTCTAGCCTACTTGCATAGTGTTACTTACCACTGAACATAGCGTTGTAATTTGTACGACTTCATTCACAAACTGCACCTAAAGGATGACGGACTGATGCCGCCGAGAAACACTGCCACGGGTGTTTTGGCTGAGACTCCGCGGCTGATGCAGCTGTCGGAAAATGCACTAGCTCTCCCTCCTGCCAGTAGCGTATAAAACACTAATACTAACACTAACTTTCCTCCGAGCCTTTGTTTTGAAAGTGTATAATTGCATAGAAAGTGGTCAGATCTGCCGTTTTAACACTGCCTCCGGCATCTCCTCTCGTAGAACTTGGCACATGGTGTGTGGAGTGGGCCTGAGTTGCACACACACCGTAGCGTATGCACTGACTTTTGACTCCAAGTGGGAGGCCGTGGAATCGTTTTTTAACGACGTCGTTTGCAACAGTGAACACAGCGAACAAATCGCTGCTAGGCCATGAAAACTTTCTCTCTAATTATGGTCAAGTCATTCTTTCTACACTCGTCTTTCTGTCGATCGAGCCTCCAGTAGGTCGAGCGCTTCACTCACTCACTTGAACTTTGTTCAGTTTGTTGAAATGTAGTCAATTGCAAGTGGGCCTGCTGTATGATGATCCTATAGGGGTCTTGTGGAATTGATACATAAAGTAATATTTCACAGTGTTCTTTGGGGATTGGTGTGGAAGTATGTCGAACAAAATGTACAATAAACAAAGTACATCCGTGAGTCCTACAGTATAAGACAAGTTCCCAGAGGTTGAAATTGAGTCTTTTGGCGCAGCCAGTAATGGCGTATAGACATCGACGGAACCGCAAGCTGAAGGCCGAAGGTTTGGAATAAAAAATGCAGCACACTCGCGCAGCTAAAGCACAACATTTCTCTGCTGAAAATACCCCCAAACCTCTCTGTGCTGTGTGTGTGTGTGTGTGTGTGTGTGTGTGTGTGTGTGTGTGTGTTTCTACTCGCTGCAGTGTGGGCTTAACCCAGGAAGGCCTGAAACACATGTCTGTGTCACTTTAGCGTTTAACCACATGCAATAACCATTATATTATACTTTAGCTATTGAAAAATAGCAGATCTACAAGCTCCTATAGTGTGGCACTCGGTGCTGCGCTACGAGCTTGTAGATCTTCTATTTTTTTTTTTATCGTGAACACGCAAATCTTTGAATATATATATTCTTTCACAGCCAACGTTTTTTAACTCAAATATTTGCTTCTGGGGGGTACCTGGAACAAATGGTCTTCAGATGTGGGTCCACGGCTAAATACAGATCATTCTGGGGGTCCTTGACATGAAAAGGTTTGAGCACCCACTGAAACGTTTTTCAGAAAGCTGTCAGGATTTAGAAGACATTTAGTTGAATCTGTTCTCGGGTCTCAATGGCTTAATCTGACCGTGTAGCGCTGACTCGTGACACGGAGTGGGAGGACACGGCTCATCGTGTGCAACTCGGGAGCTCACGTCCATTGCGTGCGCACGACGGCTAACGCACGTAAAAGGTCCCATTCGCTTACGAGGTCCGTGGAACCCATTCCAACAACATTATACCGCTTTCTTCTCGAAGAATGAACGCCTCAAAATGTGAAACGAACCGTTTAGTCGATAATCTTGGAGTTTTGAGAACTGCCAGCCCCGAGTGTGTGTGTGTGTGTGTGTGTGTGTGTGTGTGTGCTTGAAACGACCGTGAGCCTCTTGACTTTGGCCATTTTCCATGGAAAGACCTTTTGGTCTCATCATCTTTATAGAAATCTTCTGGTTACTGAAAAGTCATGAGCACATCATTGAAGCATCACACCAAAGCCAGTATTGCAGAGTTGGTGCTTCCTGATTTTAATTTGATTTTCAAATCAAAATAAATTGATACATGCACGCACGAACGCACACGTGCATGCACGCGCACACACACACACACACACACACACACACACACACACACACACACACACACACACACTCCTGTCATTTGCTGCCCATCTCCTGTCGCTCAGCAGCACACTCAAATTATTCATGTGCATAAATTCCGTGTCCATTACTATCCAAGGGCTGGTGTGTGTGTGTGTGTGTGTGTGTGTGTGTGGGGGGGGGGGGGGGCTTGCGGGGGTGAGTATGTGTGTGTTTGCTTAATGACTATTTAAATGGATGTGGAAGTCACATCAGTCCTCTGATCTGGTCTGCTGTGACACATGCGCGCACGCACACACACACACACACACACACACACACACATTGGTGTGTGCGCTGTGAATCATTAGGTAAAGTGATGCAGGTCCAACTATCATGAATCACAGACGCATCGTATCGACAAGCTGCGGCAAGCATGGAATCCCAATCCTGTGTGGATGTGGGTGTGTGGGGGCGTGTCCCGCTTGGCAGCCAGCCCGGTATCCTTTGCCCCCCATTTCTCTCTGTCATTCCCTCCTCCTCTCACTTCATTCAGCGCTCTGCTCCTGCCTCCCTCGCCCGTTGCTCTCCCTCCCAAGATGATTTTCCGGAGTGGACTTCTATTTGCTTATCTCCCTCTATTCATTTTTCATTCCTCCACCCCTTCCCTCCCCTCGCTCACTGCCTGTCACCACACACCACACCAGACCTCTCAATGTACGCATACACCTGTTTGCACACAGACAAACACACACAGGTTAAATGCACGCACACAAATACCAAAAGAGAGAAGCTTGCTCACACATAGAAACGCATGCACATATTTAAAGGTGAACCTCCTACTCACACAGACACACACACACACACACACACACACACACACACACACACACACATGCACGCACACACCTTGTATTGCCTGCATCCACTGCGGTGCTTTAGTGTTGCATGGCGCATGTCTCGGCTACAGAATGGCTGTATTTCAGCTACAACCTCCACTCATCATCACCTCCACTGAGTACCTGCATCATCCATCCATCCATCCTCCATTCCTCATTATGCTGTTTTGTGTACCTACGTGCTTCCCTTCCTGTTTCCCTGCTTGCATCCTACTTCCCTGCCTCCGCCCATACAACAAAAATGACATCTACAAACTCACAACTATGTGTTATTATTTCCAAGTACAGAAGAAAAATGTGTATATATATATATATATATATATATATATATATATATATATATACATACATATATATGTATATAATATCCCGCACACTGTCTTCACTTCCAGCTTGATGAAGGTCTGAACAACCCAAACGTTGCTCAATAAAATGCTGTAAGTGAAGACAGTGGGCGGGATTCCATCTTTTTCTACTATTTTGAAAGTATAAAATTATTAAATGCGGCCTAATTTGGCCATAGTACATTATTTATTTAATTTACTGGTACCGGTCATTGTCATTCCTGTGCAATTTTTGTTTACAATGGCCAAAATATTCATAGGGCTGAAGTGGGTAATGTATGTTTAGTAATAATAATAATATTCATAGGGCTGAAGTGGGTAATGTATGTTTAGTAATAATAATAATATTCATAGGGCTGAAGTGGGTAATGTATGTTTAGTAATAATAATAATATTCATAGGGCTGAAGTGGGTAATGTATGTTTAGTAATAATAATAATATTCATAGGGCTGAAGTGGGTAATGTATGTTTAGTAATAATAATAATATTCATAGGGCTGAAGTGGGTAATGTATGTTTAGTAATAATAATAATATTCATAGGGCTGAAGTGGGTAATGTATGTTTAGTAATAATAATAATATTCATAGGGCTGAAGTGGGTAATGTATGTTTAGTAATAATAATAATATTCATAGGGCTGAAGTGGGTAATGTATGTTTAGTAATAATAATAATATTCATAGGGCTGAAGTGGGTAATGTATGTTTAGTAATAATAATAATATTCATAGGGCTGAAGTGGGTAATGTATGTTTAGTAATAATAATAATATTCATAGGGCTGAAGTGGGTAATGTATGTTTAGTAATAATAATAATATTCATAGGGCTGAAGTGGGTAATGTATGTTTAGTAATAATAGTAATATTCATAGGGCTGAAGTGGGTAATGTATGTTTAGTAATAATAGTCCGCCTCCCATGTTTAGTAATAATAATAATCCAAAATCCAAATTTACAAAGTAACTAGTAACTAAAGGTGTCAAATAATACATGTAGTGGAAATGCAGTGGAGAGTAAAAGTAAAAGTACTGAGATGTAGTGGAGTAGAAGTAAAAGTTTTTGATTTACCTCAAAACTGTAGAGTACTTAAGTAAATGTACTTACTTTCCACCACTGAACCGTAGTGGGTGTGTCGGAATGCCCCCCCTCCCCCCCTCCTCGCCGCCTGCCTCCCTGCCTCTATATGGTCCCCAGTGTGCTTGTGGTGATGGATGGAGGGGAGTGGCAGAGGAAGCAGACCTCACATCCATCATAAGCTCAGCAGCAGCACAGTTCAAACCAAACTTCATCTCTCTATTGCTCACGCTTCGCCCCGCAGAGTTTCAGGCCTGCTTGACTCAACAGCCAGCCTCCTTGCTACCTTGCTGTTTATCTCCGAGTATACAAAATGTACATTTGTACACTCTCAGAGCTACACGTGGACGAAGTAACACTTAGATCAACTACAAATGATTCCTAAGCATGGGAGAGATGGGTCAAATGCGGAGAACAAATCTCTCAGCAATGTATGTGACAAATAGTAGGACTTGAACTTTACCTTTAACTTGAGTATTTTACTAGTTGGTGGACAAAATTACTAGGCTGTTTTCCAGCCTGGTGCGCTGCGTTCTGTGGATTTGTTTTGTCACTTTGCTCCTGACAAAACAAATTCACGGAACACAGCGTATCAGGTTGGAAACTATGCAGGCTACAAAATGACATGATTGAGGAAAAAGCATATTTTGAGTGGCCATGACTTAATACTTGCTTTTTCACCATGATTTCTTATTTATTACTCAGATATTTTTTGTGGAATGTGTGTGATTTTTATTTTTATGTTAAAAGTGCCCAAACCAGGCCAGACGGGACAGGCATGTTGAGCTGCCTGGGCCAACACTGCATGGCCACATCCTATGATGTCGACAGACCCCCGTTTTGTTCCATGCAAAATGGTTCCTAATGTCTTTTGGACAAACAGCTTTGTGTATACTTAGCTGGAATAATAGCCCACGGCAGTAAGTGATACATTTGGCCAAGTGCGTGTATTTAGGGGAGAAATAACAAAGAACATTTTAACTTTAAGCTCCCTGGCTCCTGTTTTCAAACTCAGTCTTTGGCCCGACAGCAAATGGGCCATGATGAAAAGCACACCGTGGCTACACCGCCAACCAGTGGGATATGCAGTATCTTAAAGCCTTTCTGGACGGGAACCCGTTTTGGTGTTTTAACTAAGCATTATGTTATACTTTAGCTATTGAAAAATAGCAGATCTACAAGCTTGTGGCGCGCTACAAGCTTGTAGGTCTTGAAAATGCGGCACAAATCTTTGAATATATATATATAGAGTGAACGTTTTTTTAATTTCGACGTCAGGCCTGAATGGGTAAAAGAAACCAATACTGCAATATAGAAGTAGTCCATTACAAGTAATAGTCCGGAATTCAAAATGTGCTTGAGTAAAAGTACAAAAGTATTGACAACCAAATGTACTTAAAGTACCAAAAGTGAAAGTAGTCATTATGCGGAATGTTCCGTTTCAAGTTTTAAAATGTATAAAGATTGTTTGAAAATAGCCGATCTACAAGCGTTGATTGACATTGATTGATTGACATTGCTCAGGGTGTTAAAGTAGGTTTTGTAATCATAATCCAAATCTAAAAAGTAACTACTGTAGTAACTAAAGCTTTCAAATAGTAAAAGTACAATATTTGAATCCGAGATGATGTGGAGTAGACTAGAAGTAAAAGTAATGGGAATTGAAAATAACAATAAAAACCTTGGAATTGTACTTAAGTACAGTACTTGTATTTGGTTACTTCACACAGACTGAGGATCTCTCTCCTCCCCCAGGTCCGTCCCCTCCCACTGAGCTGGGCCCCACCCTGGGCCTGAAGAAGTCCAGCTCCCTGGAGAGCCTCCAGACGGCCATGTCGGAGGTCAGCCGCAAGAACGAGCTCCTCCCCTTCCACCGCCCGCGCCCTAATATGGTCAGAGGGCGGGGCTGCAACGAGAGCTTCCGGGCGGCCATCGACAAGTCCTACGACGGCCCGGCCGAAGATGACGACGGTAAGACGGGCGAACAGAGGGTAGGGTTTCGGCATGCATGGATATATGCTTGTGTGCGCGCCTTTTATAAATGCATATCTGCAAAGAAGAAAGGCCTGCAACACAAGAAGTATTTTCGGCTTCTTAATGTGGGCTGCAGAAATGGAACCTCAGTTTCAAGAAAAGAGCCTCTGAATCTACACAGTTGAATGTCGGGGAGGGATTTTTCAAAGCTGCTCGGGGGGCACAGACAGACAAAGGTAATGTCTGTGCTAGCGAAAATAAGGCTGAGGGCCTCCTAGACAAAGGAGAGATGTTTCACCTGTGAGCCTTGTGAGTGGTAAGCACTTTTTTTCCCAGCACAGGCTTATGCAAATAGGTCCTGGTTTATAGCCCGAATTTGAATGAACGCTAATAGAGAGGGGAAAGGAATTGACAGAAATACAGCTCTCCCGGAGCGAGCCGCCGAAAAATCCCCTTGAATTCAATCTCTGCCTCTAATCTATACCATACAAAGGCAGACACAAATGAATAAACATGGTTCCTAGAACTGGGCTTTTATTTGTTATTCGTTATTCACAATCTTTATATAATTTATTTCCTGGAGGGTCAGGGTTCTCTCTACGCTATACAGCGTGGGTTTATACTTCCAACGAACGGGGGTGCAGCGCGCCACACATAGCCGGTCTACGAGGCGCGTTGTGAACTGGTAGATTGGCTATTTTAGGAACACATTTCACATTATCCGCAGCTCACTGGTGTCCGTCAACACCACGATAATGAGTCAGGTGACTTGACTCATACAGGGTAGAAGTAATGGGACATGTCAACATGCAGCCAGCACGCATGCATGTGCGCACACACACACACACACACACATGCGCACACACACACACACACACACACACGTGCGCACACACACACACACACACATGCGCACACACACACACACACACACACGCGCGCGCACGCGCAAACACCCGCGCACACACACACACACACACACTCGCACACACACACACACACACACTGATCATGTTCATATGCACACAAACACAGAGCAATCCTGTCTGTCACCGTTTTTATAAAAAGTTCGCACTTTGAAAGCTGTTGTTAATTGACATGGCACAGTTCTCTGAAACATATATTCTCTCTCTCTCTCTCTACATGTGCACACGCACACACGCGTGCGCAGCCGCACATACACACACACACACACACACACACACACACACACACACACACACACACACACACACACAGGTCTCCATTTTGAAGTAGGAATGCAGACGGAGTGGGTTATGTTTGTCGTGTTGGACTGATGACTCTTTAAGCCTTGAGATGGTGCACTGGCTGCATAAGAAACCCTATCTCACAGAAATTTGTACATGTATTTGACATATATGTGACATATGACATATGCCACTGAAATCCTCACCATAGACTGACGGAGGGGTGCCGTCTCTAACGAACTGGAGCCATGGGAGACGGCACCGAGCGGCCCGTCAGGGCTGCGTTGTGAAGTTCTGTAGAGCCGACTCTGAGTTGTAACCCCACATGGACAGAATAGAAAATAATGTCAAACCCGACCTCACCCAGCCCCAACCAGCCACGGTGCAATAGCACTTCCGTGCTAGTGAAAGCCATGCTTTCCGACTGTTTTGACCGTCGTGGTCAAAACAGTAGTAGTGTCATATGTACGGATTTTGGGGTTTACTAGTCGTGTATGTACGGAATTGCAATTCCGTACATATTTACGTATTTCTGTGAGATCGGGTTGGCATAAGATAACACGTGTACGCACACACGCACGCATAAATAGTAATACAAATGTGCGTGGAATGGATCACTGCTGTGGACATTGCTTCAAAGTTTGAATGGTTTTGCATCATGGAGGACACACACACACACGCACACACACACACACACACACACACACACACACACACACACACACACAATGTATTTGTATTGCTTGTCTTTTTATTTTCTCTGGTAATTGACATCTAAATGAAGCTGGTCCTCTATTCCAATAAAGCATTTTAATTTGGTGTGGTTATCTTCCAAGCTCTGACAGGTGGTGTTTGAAAAAGCGGGTCTGCTAATTAAACATCTTCCTTCCCTGTTTACGTGTGTGTGCGTGCGTGCGTGCGCGCGTGTTTCTGCTGTCATCACGTGTCATACAATCTGTGTGTGTGTGTGTGTGTGTGTGTGTGTGTGTGTGTGTGTGTGTGTGTGTGTGTGCGTGCACACGCGTGTGATAATGGTCATTTCCAGGCCATGCCTCCACTCTGTCTAACAAGTATTGACGCGTCACAACTTACTCATCTAACATTTTCCAGTCTTTAATAACGGTTAATTTACTGGAAAGTTATTAATTCCGCTCTTTTGAATAAAGCTGTGTGCATGTGCGTGCACACGTTTGTGTTTGTGTGTGTTTGCATCCACAACTATCTGAATTCATAGGGTAATCACGATTGTGACATTAAAGAAATCTCACCTCTTTTGACCCTGCACTTTATGATATTAAAGCCACTGCAGATAAACAGTGTTACTGTCCTGCTAATTGTATACTGTGCTACAATCCAGAATCTCAAAATTGATTTCAACATTTCTCCGTTGTCTTCTCTTGCAGGGCCAGCTGGCTCCTAGTTACATTTAGATAATGTATGCACTCTCTGCCTTATATTGTGACCAGGCTTTTCTCAGATGAGTAAGCCTGGGACCGAGGCTACGTTTAGAGGGGAAAGACTCAATCAATTATCTCGTGAAACTCTGGTTTAACAGTCTAAATGTCCTTTCAAACGTGCAGTGATTTAACGCGCCTATAGTTCATTTTCAATGAGACCTGCGTTTATTTCTGTACGTGCGGAGAAGTCGAAGGGCAACATCACAAGTGTATTTACGTGGGCAGGGTCCTGTGAAATTGTCGCGCGCGTGCTCGTTTAGTGCACACGTCCGCGACTCACCACACCTGGATTCTGTTTAGCTTTGTTGCACTCCTCTTGAGCAGACCTGGAGGAGACCTGTCGTTGATCCAGGCGACAACGTGTGTGTTCATCGCTGCCCGTTGAAAGGACATTAAGTGTTAATATGTCTCTTTTCATCTTGGTCAGACGACGGCACGGACCAGAGTTCGGGCAGGGACACCCCCGCCAGCAGCTCGTCCCGCCAGGGAGCGCCGGGGGAGGACGGGGCGGAGGTCAAGGACAAGAAGGACAAGAAGAAGAAGGTCAAGGCCAAGAAGGACAAGAACAAAGGGAAGGGCAAGGAGAAGAAGGAGAAACCCGAGGAGGTGGACGAGCCAGAGAAGAAGAACAAGAAGAAGGGCTTCGCTCTGCTGAGGTACGTGTGTGTGTGTGTGTGTGTGTGTGTGTGTGTGTGTGTGTGTGTGTGTGTGTGCGCACGCGACTCGTACGCATGTGCTCGCGTGTGCCTGTATCTGTGCTACACTGGGTTGGGACCCTTCTGTATACTGTAGGTCACGGTCACATTTAATGGGTTTAATGGTTTTATTTTTTGTTTCCTACATTTTATTTTCAATTATTATTATTTCAAAAGATTTAAAAAAAAACTGTCATGGTAAAATCTAAGAAAAATCTAAGCAATTCCATAAATTAGAAAAAAAGAACTATGTGCTGCTCTGCAATTGCAAACATGTGAGCCATGAAACCTCTGCTACAGACTTCTCTAATGAACCACTGTCCGCATCTGTGCAGCTTTCTGGCCCTGATAAGGCCTCCCTATTCCCCCTGCCTCTCTCTCTTTCTGTAACTCTCTCGTTCACCTCGCCCTCACCTCCTTTCCTTTACTTTTCTTAAGTGCCCCTCTCTCTCTCCCTCTCTCTCTCTCCCTCTCTCTGCCGCTTCAATGTACAGTAATAGTGTTAAAAGTATGAAAGGAGAGCAAAGAGGTATTTGTCCAGTCATGTACCCCCCCCCCCCTCTCTCTCCCTCCTCTCCATCTCGTTCCACCTCTTAATATGAAAATGCTGGCCTGTTTGAACTGGTTGAAATGAGAGGGGATAGATGAGAGAGGGTCATGGAATAGTGGAGGAGGTGCACTCCGGTCGTTGAGTTAATACTTCCTTCTTGCAGGTTGTGGATCAGACCGAGACCATTTTTAATCATTAAAAACTAAATGTTGGGACACCAAAGAATGTGTCCGTGACCCACAAATAGGTCTGGAGCCATTGTTTGGGAACCAGTGTGACAGAGAGATGGAACAGAAACTACAGGAAGGAGAGTGAAAATAGGTTTTTCTTTTAAACCCCGTTTAGACCTGAGGCCGATTAAATAAAAAAACGCCTTCTGAATCCTCAGATTTTAATTCTTAATTTTCAAAAAGAAAATATGTTGATCCTATGTCTTAATCAACAGTTTTATGTATGCAGAAATGTAGATATAGTCGGTTGAGCAGTGGAGGATTTGGTCATTAACTTGACACACACACACACACACACACACACACACACACACACACGCACACACACACGCAAACACACGGGTAGAAAATCTATTTCTGCCGCATAAGTTATCCTCAGAAAAAGAAAGGTTGTATTCAAATAATTGAGGGGGTTGGGGGGGTGACATTCATAAGTCGTCGTATCTATCCATCCAGCCATTCATTAATCCATCTAAATTTCCCTCTCTTTGCTCTCGGTTAAGTCAATTTAGCGCGATTATGAAGTGCGGCTTAGGTGTGGAGCTCCATTCTCACGCTCCAGTGCACCTCAAAGACCGTTCTTCACCACCGTGTAGCAACGCTTCCATTCAGCGCCACATAATCACTCACTAATGAGAGAGAGAGAGGGAGAGGGGGAGAGAGGGGGGGGAGAGGGGGAGAGAGGGGGGGGGAGAGGGGGAGAGGTGCTGAAGAAAAGTAAGAAGAATAGGAAAGGAAAAGAGGTGAGGGTGAGAGAGAGAGATTTACAGTAAGAGAGGGAGGCCTTATCAGGGCAAGAAAGCTGCACTGGACCTTGTCAATTATGCCAAATTAGTCTATATTGGTCTAATTATCCACTATTTCACCTTAAGTAACATGCAATTCTGGGACATAATCGTCGTGATTAAAATGCTGTCTGAAGTCTGAAACGCTGGAACTGTGCTGTTATTTATTTCTCCCCCCTGTGTGTTCTGGTTCACATAGACGTGCTCTGTGTTGTACTGTGTGTGTGTGTGTGTGTGTGTGTGTCTCCAACCCAAAGATGTGTATCTGTGTAATGAGCATGTACCATACCATTCCGGATGCAATGTAGTGAAGAAATAAATGGAGCTTATGTTAAAGGGCAAGAGAAGGACAACATCAAAATGGCCATTGGAACAGCTCACCCCATTCACTCTGTGTGTGTGTGTGTGTGTGTGTGTGTGTGTGTGTGTGTGTGTGTGTGTGTGTGTGTGTGTGTGTGTGTGTGTGTGTGTGTGTGTGTGTGTGTGTGTGTGTGTGTTAAGAGAGAGTATTTGTGAGAGGTAGAGAGAGAATGGAGGTTGTTGGGCGGAAATTGGGGAGCCAGAAGGTTGTTGGTTTGATCCCCATGCTGCTCCTCCTTGTATAGTGGACAAAGTGTCCTCGAGCAAGACAATGAACCCATAACTGCTCCTGGAGAGCAAGTCAGTTCCTTTCACAGTTCCTTGCCGTGGATATGTGTGAATGTGAAACACACGTACTGTAGTAATGTTAATGTGCTTTGGATAAAAGGCGCTGTAGAAGTGCAGGCCATTTAAGTGCAGACCATTCACACATGGGCAGATATGGCATTAAAGATAATCACATAGAGCAGTTTTATGGATCATTTTAAGCACCTCGGTCTGGAAATTGGGGCGCCACTCTCAAGAGTGCTCCTTTGTGTACCGTGCGTGCGTGCCATACTGGGAGTGTTAGAAGAAGGCCCACAGTGTGTTTGGTGTTGAGGGAACATGCGATGCGAAGATGCGATGGTCCGACATGCGCTGCTCCCGTGCTTGCGGTTATGGTTGGGTTAGGGATTGAGGTTTTGGATCAATAGTATGTCGGAACTGGATATTGTCATAATATGTCATAATAATATAAATATCGGATCTGGAGTGGAGTGTTAATTTCACTATGGTGTGTATGAATGGTGGCTTGGCTAGCACGACTCTGGACTGCTTCCATCCAGATCCAGGGTCTGTGGAGGCAGCTTTGATCTTGCTCAGACGAAAGCTCTACAGTGAAAAACGTCAACGTGTGTGTGTGTGTGTGTGTGTGTGTGTGTGTGTGTGTGTGTGTGTGTGTGTGTGTGTGTGTGTGTGTGTGTGTGTGTGTGTGTGTGTGTGTGTGTGTGTGTGTGTGTGTGTGTGTGTGCGCGCGTGTGCATGTGCGTGTGCGTGCGCGTGTGTGATCATGTGTCTGTTAAGTAATTACTTCACCAAGGGCAACGAAATGAGACTGCTGTTTCTGTTTTTACAAACTCTTGGACTCTTTTTGGGAGGATGTCTAGTAGTCTACACAAGGTCTTTTGATCTTGTCGGGGTATTAGTGATGGTGTCTTGCTGGCAGAGACCTAGACACCGGTGGAACATCCCCGTCTTGAATCTATTGCCCTGTGAATGCACAGTGTCGCATATAGTTCATCTGTTTACTCGCTAGAGTTGAGGCTCAACTCTACTTCATCACATGGCTGTGCTAAAACGCATGTGCTCTCACGCACGCACACACACAGAGACACACAAAATGAAAATGTGCTTCTCGCAAAGATAGAAATATGCACGCAGCGCGCACACACACAGTTACCATTCAAATCATATTTTTACATGGCAACGTTCTGCTCCGACACTGGAAATAGATTCTGTCTCCATGGAGATGGTGAAAGAATCGCTACCACTAAAGCCAGTAGGAGACCATTATGGTTTGTCAACCATGTTAGTTTCATGTCAAACCCATTTACCCATCATTCAGACGGATCAACAAGAAGAACATTATTTACAGCTACCTGTGTTCTTGTTATGATATCATTATCTCGTTATGTGGAGTACATTCACATGGTGACTGTTTGGTTTGGGGAAATGTATTTGTACAGACAACGCTTGTGGGACTAGACCTCTAATCATGCACCACTATCAGTAGTGGTTTTGAAGCTTGATCTTAAAAAATGAACAAGAACCAAGGACACGTTTAGCCATTATTTTATAATTTAGCTCTTGATGTATTGATTATTTATTAATCGTGAAAACGTGTGTGAATCTTTGAATATATATATTCTTTCCCAGCTAACAAGTTTTTAACTTCTTTGCTTATGGGGGGTCCCTGGCTCACCCCATTCACTCTGTGTGTGTGTGTGTGTGTGTGTGTGTGTGTGTGTGTGGCTTGTGTGTGTGTGTGTGTGTGTGTGGCTGGAACAACGTATTTTCAGATGGGGGTCGGCGGCCAATTACATTTTCAGTGATGTAAATGTAATGAGTCCCAGGATGCAGGGATGGTCTTTTAGATGAGTCCCAGGGACATTTTATGAGTCCCACTTCAACGACATTAGGAGTCATATTTTGCCATTTTTACAAATTGCAGCATTTAACTCCCATTTCATTTTATATGGTTATAATGTGGTTATATTCGTGTAGAAAACAGAAGAATAAATGATTATTATAACTAAAGCTAGCAAAATAAAGTAGAATAAAAAACAGTACAGTAGTGCATCCAGTGGATGCAGAGGTCGTTTTATTGCGTCCCTTAACTATTAACTGCGTTTTGGGATGCAAAATGCACCCTATTTTAATCTCTGCATTTTTGACATCTCTTCGTCTTTCAAGTCTTTGACATGTTTGAGAACCACTGATATAGAAACGCGGGTCTTTCAGAAAACTGTCATGAGTTAGAAGAGATTTGTAGAATCTGAAACTCAGGTCTCAATGGGTTAAACCTTGATGGATACACCTGTTTCAAAGCTGATTTTTATATATTGTTTATTCGGAAGCCGTTAATCAGCACCATTGTGTTGTCATTGTAATCACAGACACTGAAGCCAGGCAGTGTGAATAATATCTAGAATGATTCTGTTTAAAGTGGACAGCTGGCTGGGATGAGCCTGCTATCTGGACTGCTGCCACCTGCCAATCAACGCTGTCAGTCATGTGTATGTGTAGTGTATGTGCACATGAGTGCACATACACTACGTGTGTGTGTGTGTGTGTGTGTGTGTGTGGCGTGTTTTTGCGTGCGTGCTTGTGCCACCGTGTGCGAGTTTGTAACTTCCCTCACTGGCATCATGAATATTCATGAGGCGTTGAAATGTGATTGGTCACACAGTCAGATGGGTGTCAGAGACAGTTAGAGCCACGTTAGCGTGAATCTACAGCACATGTGTTTGTTTCCCTCTATAGAGCTGTGTCTGTGTGGGTGGGTAGGTGTTTCCCTCTATAGAGCTGTGTCTGTGTGGGTGGGTAGGTGTTTCCCTCTATAGAGCTGTGTCTGTGTGGGTGGGTAGGTGTTTCCCTCTATAGAGCTGTGTCTGTGTGGGTGGGTAGGTGTTTCCCTCTATAGAGCTGTGTCTGTGTGGGTGGGTAGGTGTTTCCCTCTATAGAGCTGTGTCTGTGTGGGTGGGTAGGTGTTTCCCTCTATAGATCTGTGTCTGTGTGGGTGGGTAGGTGTTTCCCTCTATAGAGCTGTGTCTGTGTGGGTGGGTAGGTGTTTCCCTCTATAGAGCTGTGTCTGTGTGGGTGGGTAGGTGTTTCCCTCTATAGAGCTGTGTCTGTGTTGGTGGGTAGGTGTTTCCCTCTATAGAGCTGTGTCTGTGTTGGTGGGTAGGTGTTTCCCTCTATAGAGCTGTGTCTGTGTGGGTGGGTAGGTGTTTCCCTCTATAGAGCTGTGTCTGTGTTGGTGGGTAGGTGTTTCCCTCTATAGAGCTGTGTCTGTGTGGGTGGGTAGGTGTTTCCCTCTATAGAGCTGTGTCTGTGTGGGTGGGTAGGTGTTTCCCTCTATAGAGCTGTGTCTGTGTGGGTGGGTAGGTGTTTCCCTCTATAGAGCTGTGTCTGTGTGGGTGGGTAGGTGTTTCCCTCTATAGAGCTGTGTCTGTGTGGGTGGGTAGGTGTTTCCCTCTATAGAGCTGTGTCTGTGTGGGTGGGTAGGTGTTTCCCTCTATAGAGCTGTGTCTGTGTGGGTGGGTAGGTGTTTCCCTCTATAGAGCTGTGTCTGTGTGGGTGGGTAGGTAGGTGTTTCCCTCTATAGAGCTGTGTCTGTGTGGGTGGGTAGGTGTTTCCCTCTATAGAGCGTCGCAGTCCCGCCCCCTTTCATGACGACGCCAGGCCCAGGAAATAGTTTCAACTGTAATATAGTTACAACTGTAATACAAATAAAGTAAATTTATGTCAATAAACAGTCTAGAAAACAAAACCAAGTATCAAGTAGTGCAAGTCAACCCACGTGAGCTGCAACTGGCCGCGGCCCTCATCAAGTCACCTTTCGCACAATGTGGCCCTTGCCCCAAAATGAGTTTGACATCCCTGGTCTATAGGGTTGTGTCTAGGTGGGTGGGTGGGTTTCTGAATGGGTCTATAGGGTTGTGTCTAGGTGGGTGGGTGGGTTTCTGAATGGGTCTATAGGGTTGTGTCTAGGTGGGTGGGTGGGTTTCTGAATGGGTCTATAGGGTTGTGTCTAGGTGGGTGGGTGGGTTTCTGAATGGGTCTATAGGGTTGTGTCTAGGTGGGTGGGTGGGTTTCTGAATGGGTCTATAGGGTTGTGGGTGGGTGGGTTTCTGAATGGGTCTATAGGGTTGTGTCTAGGTGGGTGGGTGGGTTTCTGAATGGGTCTATAGGGTTGTGTCTAGGTGGGTGGGTGGGTTTCTGAATGGGTCTATAGGGTTGTGTCTAGGTGGGTGGGTGGGTTTCTGAATGGGTCTATAGGGTTGTGTCTAGGTGGGTGGGTGGGTTTCTGAATGGGTCTATAGGGTTGTGTCTAGGTGGGTGGGTGGGTTTCTGAATGGGTCTATAGGGTTGTGTCTAGGTGGGTGGGTGGGTTTCTGAATGGGTCTATAGGGTTGTGTCTAGGTGGGTGGGTGGGTTTCTGAATGGGTCTATAGGGTTGTGGGTGGGTGGGTTTCTGAATGGGTCTATAGGGTTGTGTCTAGGTGGGTGGGTGGGTTTCTGAATGGGTCTATAGGGTTGTGTCTAGGTGTGTGGGTGGGTTTCTGAATGGGTCTATAGGGTTGTGTCTAGGTGTGTGGGTGGGTTTCTGAATGGGTCTATAGGGTTGTGTCTAGGTGTGTGGGTGGGTTTCTGAATGGGTCTATAGGGTTGTGTCTAGGTGTGTGGGTGGGTTTCTGAATGGGTCTATAGCAGGGGTAACCAACCGGGGGTTCGCGATCTACCGGTAGCTCGCGGGAACGTTTCCAGTCGATCGCGAAGTGTCAGACAGACCCATTGGAATAATGTCAGTGCCGCTCGTCACATGCAAATTAATTTTGAGCAGAGCGCTGTGGCTCTGAGTTTGAGAATAGACCCCATCGTCCAAGGGTGTGTGTGCGTGTGTGGTGGGGTGGTGGTATCTTAGCAACACTGAATGATCTGTCCCATTGGTCGTGTGCTCGTATCATGAGCCAATGGCTGCAGCTCTGAGCTTCCCAGACCCAGGTTCACATCTCAACTATTCTACACTACGTCATGCCGTAAAGAGAACTGACAGGTCAGCCACAGGGCTGCTACCATATTAGCAGCTGTGAGCGCTCTTCTCTTCTCGTGAAGAAAGCAGGACAGAGTTGTCAAATAAATCCCGCCGTCATTCATACTGTATTTATTCTCCGACCCGACATTAAAATACGGAACAACGTGCGTTCATTACGGGCTCGTGACAGGCTGCAGACACAGAGTTGGGACTACTAGCCGATAGCGCCGCTGCTACTTCAGTTTTCGTTGTTCGTTGTTATATTTTTTATTATTGGGATTTGATCATTGATGCAAATTCTAAACATATGGATGCAGCTGCAGAAGTTGTGTTGCTTAAAGGAATGCATAGTTGCGTTCTCCTCAACTGCTGCGCAGCAACAACAAAAATATAAAAATGAGAAAAATATACTGAATATACCAGTCTGCAATGCAAACTAATAGGCGAGTGCACTCCAGGGCATATGCAAAGGGAAAGAATGACTTCTGTCCGTGACAATAATCAACGCTACAGTTTGAATTATGTACACATGCACACATAGAGCAAAAAATATGAAATATGAAAACTTGTTGAAGTACAACGCATGAGTCAAGTAGCTGCTTTCCTTTCCTCTTTACTGAGCCTACTGTCATTGAACTGCTGTCCGATAAAATGCAGGATGTGTTTGCATTAACTTCAGATATTTAAATGGAGATTATTGGATTAGTAAGTGACTGTCACCTGCAGGTCAGAGCTAAAGAGAAGGAATTTTGGTATCTTGTGAGCAGAGAATGGCCTTTTCACAAATGAAAATAATAAAATCTAGAATCTAGAAAATAGAACGTATGACTGACTCACATCTTAATGACACCCTCAGACTGGCAATCACTAAATATGATTTCAAAACGCTTGCAGATAAAGTTCAGTCACAGCAGTCTCATTAAAGGTGGGCTGACCCTGAGAGTATGTCACCATATCTGTGCAAATATATATGGTCATGTTATGCCTATGTCATTTGAACATCTGCCAATGTGAATATTCATTGAAATGAGAAACAAAATATTTCTAATACTAATTATTTCTAATTTGTCTTAATATTATTTGACATTGATAATATAACTTACT
>NC_137877.1:26571474-26586474 GCF_963924005.1 Protomyctophum bolini | reverse complement strand
AATATCTTTTGTTCGAAAATCCATCTCAGTCGCTCTGCATCACTTAACCACATCAAATCTATATTTTTACATCTGTTATAACTTTTGACGTAGCTCATGATACAACGGGCAATAGAAAAGAAAATGGAACTCATTCTCAATATCATTTAGATCACTGTAGGTGTGTGTGCGTGTGTGTGTGTGTGTGTGTGTGCTAGTCTCTGTGGTGTGTGTGTGTGTGTGTGTGTGTGCTAGTCTCTGTGGTGTGTGTGTGTGTGTGTGTGTGTGTGTGCTAGTCTCTGTGGTGTGTGTGTGTGTGTGTGTGTGTGTGTGTGCGTGCATGTGCTAGTCTCTGTGGTGTGTGTGTGTGTGTGTGTGTGTGTGTGTGTGCATGTGCTAGTCTCTGGTGTGTGTGTGTGTGTGTGTGTGTGTGTGTGTGTGTGTGCGCGCGCATGTCTTAATTTCAGAAGTGTGGAATGTGTGGAGGGTTGCATTGTATTTAGTCCTGTAACACCCGGATTAATTTCTAATTGCAAAAAATATATTTCAACCTTGCTACTACTTTTTACTACTAGGATTTATCAGAGGAAATTATGAAAATGAAACTAAAATAATAATAAATTAGACATTTGGGGGATATCTTTCACAATAATAAATAAAACATGTCCTAGTCATTCTAATGATCACAAAAAACGTATATTACAGTTATCTCAGGGTTATCTGTGTTAAAGGTCAAAGGTCATAGGTTAAAAAAAATCAAAAGAGTCCAGAGATTTTTTATTTGTGTGAATTTCAGCCTCTGTGGGGGGTATTTATATGCAAATATCATGACCAATGGCATTGCAGTGAACATCAATGATGACGTTTAGGTGTTACAGGGTTTTGTGTTTAATTATGTGCGTGTGTGTGTGTGTGTGTGTGTGTGTGTGTGTGTTTAGTATGTACATGTTGCATGCATTTCATCTTTGGATCTTCATCTATTTTCATCTTCTATTGTATAATGGAAAGGGTCTTTAGTGTCTCCTGTACGTTTTCATGTTGTCAGTTTGTTTCTCTTTGTTTGCGATGTCTCTGAAGGTTGACAGCACTGTTGTTGAACACCAGGGGAGAGTGTCGTCACTACACATTATGAACAGCTGTACTGCCAGTAGTATTGAGAGTATTCCTATTAAGACCTGAGGCCCATTCTACAAATGCCTTCTAAATCAGTAGTTCGCAAATGTTTTCACGCCAAGGACCTCCAAATTGATATATATTTGGCCGCTGATCTGAAAATGTTTTGACTTTCAAAATGATTCAATATTTTTATTTTATTGTCTCCACCAGGCCGAAGGCGTGCGTCTCTGTGTCTGTGTTGTACAGTTAATCTCCGGCACTGTTAATGTCGATGCCAAATTTTGCACACACACTCCCTAGATGCCAACGATGAACCTCTGCCCCAAATTGCCATCAAAGGCGTAAGAACAAATGTCACCCTTTTCACATTGGCTTATTATAGCGCCACCAGGAGGCCACAACCTGACCTGCCCTGGTGGAGACCTGTGCCCCGAGGGGCACTTTTTCTAGTTTATTTATTGTTTAACAAAAATGGACCTTCTGAATTAGTCTTAAGAGAACCCAAGACGTGACCATATATGGACGTGTGATGTCACGAGGCATGACCATATATGGATGTGTGATGTCACGAGGCGTGACCATATATGGAGGCATGCAATGCAGGTTTTCATGGTAAATGCGACTTATGGTCGCAACAATAACCAAAACCAAAATCAACATAATAACTATAACTAAAGTTTTCAAATAAATGTAGTTGAGTAAAAGTACAATATTTGTCTCTGATGTAGTGGAGTAGAAATAAAAGTATTATAAGTTGGAAATAAAGGACAATAAATACCTCAAAATTGTACTTAAGTACAGAACACAGTACTTTACACCGGTACTTATAACACTGTGACAATACAACAATAAAATTATCAATTTATAGTTGATTATAATTCAGTGATGCAACAACAATTCATTTCAATATAAGACAAATACAGAAGGAAAAATGCACAATAACCAAATGTACCCTAGACCAAAACGAAATACCAAACAAATTACAATAATTAAACTCCCAAAGTCAGTCATGAATGAAACTTCAAACGAAAAACAAACGATCATGTACCTCACTCCGCTATCGAGGGTGCTAAGGGGCTGCATTAAACCTCCAACACCAAACAGATCACGGCAAGGCAAGCACTGTAGACAATATAAACTGTTCACTAACTGCGGCTTACATAGGCAACGTTACTTAAACGAGTAACGTTAAGCAATCAAATGTTTCATTTCATACCTTGCTTTCTTTGCAGTGTGACAAACGCACGCTGGAGTGCAAAACAAACACTGTTGTGTGTCGCTTCCCCCAGTCACTTCTCTGGCTCACTGTGAATGGTGTCTGTGTGTGGCTAGCAGGCCTCAGCTAAGTACCGTTGGTGCTCTGACAGGAAGTTTCAAAGTAAGGGTGGCCTGAAATACAGCAAAGTAAATAAACAATTTAAATAAATAATAAGTTAAAACCCTAGTGTCGCAGACACTTACAGAAAGTATATGTTCACAGTGGAAAACAAAAGCACGCACGCAGGCGTCCCCTTTCACAAGACATGTTAGGAGACGAGTTGACAAACTCTCTCTCTCTGAGACCTCTTTTATTTATTTATTTTCACCAAAAAAGACAAAGCTGCAATTGAACGACAGAATCAACACAGACGATAGACAGATGCAGAGATGAGTCATTTATGCTTGTCCTTTTAATTGCGCCAGCCTTTAGTCCAGACGTCGGCTGTCATTGTTCATTAATTAGAGAGCACATGCTTGGGGGGAGGAGGGGGGAGTACCGAAGGGGCGGGGCCCACCAGCTGCCAATCATACGGCCTGACAGAAAGTCATTAGGGGTGTCACTGACTGATGTCACGGCTGCCAATCATTAGCGGCGCCCAACGACATGTTGTCTTTGTTTCTCCGCTGCGCTTCCGTGTGCATGTCTGTCTGCCGCTGTCTGTCTGCCGTGTGCATGTCTGTCTGCCGTGTGCATGTCTGTCTGCCATGTGCATGTCTGTCTGCCGTGTGCATGTCTGTCTGCCACTGTCTGTCTGCCGTGTGCATGTCTGTCTGCCGCTGTCTGTCTGCCGTGTGCATGTCTGTCTGCCGTGTGCATGTCTGTCTGCCGCTGTCTGTCTGCCGTGTGCATGTCTGTCTGCTGCTGTCAGTCTTCCGTGTGCATGTCTGTCTGCCGCGGTCAACCTCGCATGTCCAAAAACTTTATCAGGAAACAGGACATTTTTTATTTAGTCACAAGCTCTTGTCAATAGCGTTTTATTGGTTGAATATGTATAAAACCCACAGAGAGACTTAACCACTTTCACTATTGCATTCCTAGTTTTGGTAACAAAATTTCAACATGATTGCTCCGAAAAATAGCTAAAATAAATTGATCTACAAGCTCACAACGCATCGTATTGTGAAGTTGTGGACCGGCTACATGAACTACTTTTGCGCGACACTTTCATACGACACACCTATGAAATAGGACATTAATTTATGAAAAAAAAGGAACATAAAACAATAAGATATGGAGATACAAGGTTTCTTTCTACCCAACAGAGTGTGTGTGTGTGTGTGTGTGTGTGTGCTATGCACAGCGTGCTTGTGTAAGTGTGAGGTTTGTATGCCTGCGTTTGTGGTCGCTGTCAATCATTCATTTCCCCAGGACCCCATCTGCCAATCCCAGCCATGCATGGGGGCGTGTCAAGCAGTGGCAGAGGGAGGCAGTGAGAAACAATGAAGAATAGTTGAATAGAAGTGAGAGACACATTTCTGTCTATGCATGTGTGTGTGCATGCATGTGTGTGTGCCCATCTGGGTTGGTGTACTGTTTTCCAAACAGTGGGTCTGGACCCATGATTGGGTCGGACCAATGGTTTTCAACTAAGTAAATCAAACATTTGATCAACTCACTTCCTTGTTTTACGACAGTGCTCCAGCCAGCGCAAATGTATTTGTTGTGTTTTGGGTCAATTCATTAATTTAGGTAGCCATGTAATAAGCAGGATAATATCTGGCTAGGTGGTCAGCTGGTTAAACTCCCTGTCGGTGAATTATCTCCCGACAATGACCACCTAGCCAGATATGATCCCTTACTGAAACACCCGTAGTGCTGGAGGTTATATGGAGCAGGCTTGTGTGTGTGCTGCTGTAGGCCTACTACCTAAATAACTCATTTTTAGGGGTTAGAGCATTGTAAAAAAACGCAAAAATAATAACATAAAGGTTATTCCTTCCAGACGTATCGCCCCCCTGGGGTTCAAGTTCAAACTACGCCCATGGTTCAGTGGTGGAAAGTAACTACAGTACATTTACTTCAATGTAAGTACTGTACATGAGAACATTTTTGAGGTATTTGTACTTTAATTGAGTGTTGACTGCATCTCAGAGGCAAATATTATACTTTTACTCTACTACAATTATTTGAACACTTTAGTTAGTAGTTATTGATTATTATTATTAAACATACAATAACCTCTTAAACCCTATATACATTTTGGCGATTTGACAATAGCCGATCTACAAGCTCACAATGTGTCTCAGTGCTTGTTATGTAGATCTTTTCAAAAGATTTTATACATTTTATATGTGAATCCGTACGGGACATTCTGCATAATGCGTATACTTTGTACTTTTGTACTTTTACTCAATTCCGAACCTTTACTTGTATTAAGTATTTCTACATTGCAGTATTGATACTTTTACTTAAGTGCGGAGTGAGTACTTTTCCCACCGTGCGTGTGCGTGTGTGCGTGCGTGTGTGTGTGCGTGCGTGCGTGAGTCCGTGCGTGCCTGCGAGTGTGTCCTCATAACGTACATGTCCAGATGGGAGCGTCGGGGGAACCTGTGTGTACATGTTTCTAATTAGCTCTTTCCTCCTCATGCTAATGGCCTTGCATAACGCTTCCCCATACAGATTGTGTTGTTACTCATGAATATGCATGAGTCTTCCCAGCTCCAATGACATCTAGGCACTAATAGCAAATGTAAGACCTGCACATGTGTGCTAATTGGTTGTTTATACTCACTGTGATTGTTGATTGCCCTTTAAAAAAAAGAAAAAGATTGTGATTTTGTTGTTGTTGTTGAAATGTCTCAATAGCTTAGTGTGTGAGCGTGTTGGCATGAATAAGGCTCCAGGATCTATACCTGGTTGTCTGCTGGTGTCGTGCCCCGACAATACATTGTGTGTCGGCAGGCCCGGATTAACAACGGAACGTATTGGTGCTTAAGCGCCACGGCCCGCGGCCTGCAGGCCCCTGTGTGTATTTCACATTGGTACAGCCGTTGCTCCTGTCAAAACCCTATTTATAAGTCACCGATTGCAATGTATAGCGCAACACAGGAACCCCCGCCGCTAGTGTGTTTTCGGTCGTCCCACAGCCTGGGAGGAGACTGGAATATAGCAGATCCAGCCAGGGAGCAGTGGCCACATTCTTGATTGTGTTGTGCACGCGTTTACACATGCATTTTGATTTGGAGTAGTGCCGCGGTGACCTGGTCACTGTCTGACCAAAACTATGTTCCAAAACTGTTACTTTTCAGGATTCAAATTCATAAATAGCAAAAGTAGCGGATCGTCAAGCTCAAAACATTTCCAGTTTGTGAATCTGCTGATTTTGATACATTTGCGTAATGATGTTTAAACAAAGTAATACAATGGATAGAGGTTTCTGCCTGATAGCTGATGTATATTATTTTGGTGCGCGTCATCATGCAACTAAATCTAGCAGGGCTTCTGTCCATGAGCTACAGGTAGGTAGAGGCTTGAGTGGGAGAACAATGCGCAGTGTTTTCAGCAGGGTTACTAATAGCCTGCGTCGCGGTCATTGACAACATCATAAATTCTTAAACACAAGGCGCAGAGCGATCAATCATATCCATTACAGACCCCAGTGCTGGATCCCAAAGCAGCACTCAGTGATTTGTCACACGCGTTAGAAACAACATTAATGTTTGATCACATTCCAACTCTGCCGCCTGTGTGCGTGCGTGCGTGCGTGGGCATCGCACACCTCCAGGAGCAGAACACGGAGAGGAGGAAAGCAGTGCGTAGAGCGACACCAGCGTGCTGCAGGGGACCTTCCTCATCTGAGGACTTCATCTGCCCCACATGTGGCAACCCATACGGCTCACGCATTGGCCTGCATAGCCACACAGCGCAACCCCCCTCAATAACCCACTCAGGTTTCACTGGTGTGTGTTCACACTGAATGCAAAGAGTTTACTCTTTTTTTAATAAAGTCAACGCAAAGACGTGTGAATAGACGCAAACATGCACATTAAATATGTAATCTTTAGCAAGACATTTGCTTGAGTACCCCATCAGTGCAGACTTTACCCAAGCATTGTGACACCAGACCCCCTCTGTCAATGTGATCTTCCCGTTGTGGGCGTGTCGGCAATATTCCAGTGACAGGGTGCAAGTTTGATTAATGGCAGCCATATCTATCTGGCAAACAAATGTCACTGGCCTCTTCCCCATTATTTACAGAACCACATCTACTGGAAAAGACGCATAGGCCGCTAATAAAATGGCAAAGTAAAATCCAATGAAGTGCCCTTGTTGCAGGTTGTAGCTTTTCATTAGTCCATTTGCACCAGCCTCGGTGAGCCCATCGTTGTGTCCAAAACTCCCAAACCCATAAGTTCAGTCAGACAACTCACGGATAGATTTAACCAATATTTATTTTAGAATGAGAATACAAGTGTGCATTATAATATTTTATCTTGCTCTGCTACATTTTTCTCCCTGCTCGGCACAATCAAACACCATCATTATACATTAAGAGCAGGGAGATACAATAAAACCCACATAGTAATGCAGCATATTCACAACTTGAGTATATAAATGCGCCCTAGAATGAGAATACAAGTGTGCATTATAAATGTTTATCTTGCTGTTCGGCTCTGCTACATTTTTCTCCCTGCTCGGCACAATCAAACACCATCATTATACATTAAGAGCAGGGAGATACAATAAAACACACATAGTAATGCAGCATATTCACAACTTGAGTATATAAATGCGCCCTTGAGCACGGCATGAAACTCCTCGAATATATCTGACTGAACTAACTCTGCAAGCTGCGTATGATTATTGTCACTGTCCTCAAACTAGAGGCCTAAGCAGTATGTGGTGTAAAAAGTACTCACAATGTTAAGTAAGAAAAAGTATCAATAATGCAATATAGAAATACTAAGTAGTCCGGATTACAAATGTACTTGAGTGAAAGTACAAAGGTATTGGTATCAAAATGTACTTATACCTAAAGTAAACTCATTATGCAGAATGTCCCATTTCAAGTTTTCAAATGTATAAATATATTTTGAAAATAGATCTACAAGCTCACAATGTGTCACAGTGCGACACATTGTGAGCTTGTAGATCAGCTACTGTATTTTCAAATGGCCAAAATGTATATATGTAATGCTGAAGTGGTTAATGTATGTTTTATAACTACCGGTAAATTATCTACAAAGTGACTAGTAACTAAAGTGTTCAAATAAATGTAGTGGAGTAAAACTACAAATTTAGTAGAAGTAAAAGTATTGGAAATACTAAAGTAAAGTACTGTACAAATACCTCAAAGTTGTACTCAAGTATAGTACTTAAGTAAATGTACTTAGATAAAAGTGAGATTAGACGTTTGCCCATGACCCAAATAGCTTAGGTTTTTTATTTATTTGTTTATTTGTTTGTAACGTATCCAATTCTGTTAATTATATTATTTAATTATCTTTTGCAACTTTATTATCTTTTGAATCTAGGAAAAGAAAATGTTAATTTTACTCGAGTCATGACCCATAATAATTGATCCGTGACTCACAATTGGGTCCCGACCCACTGTTTGAGAAACAGTGTGCTGTATATGGTTGAAGTGGTTAACAGGATTTGTCATAGTGAGAAAGAAAGAATAAAAGATGAACACTATCTTCCTCCTCTTTAGAGAGTCTCATAATAGCTTGTTACTTTGTTGTAATGGGCTTCCATGGAAACGCTGTCTTTCTTCTTCTTCTGCCCGTTACGCTGCTTGTTCAGACTGGAGTGGAAGGGCAAAGGTCACTGCAGTGACGTCATGTCTAATTATTTTAATCTTTTTTTGAGCAGTGCCTATAACCGCTCCAACAAACCCCTATGTAACCTATGTATGTGTGAGTATGGACAGCTGCAATACCGCTGGGTGACCACTTTGTGGACCACAAAGTGGCACTGTTGAGCAGCGTGGCCGTGTGTCTCCATGTCTCTATACTGTATGTATGTCTGTATGTAGGCATGCAAGTATGTCTGTTTCGGACGCACGCACACACACACACACACACACTGCACCACCCAGTTCCTGGTGTGATTTTACCAGGTATTGACAAGAGCATGCAAGCACGCACACACACACACACACACACACACACACACACACACACACACACACACACACACACACACACACACAGAAAATCTGTGTGCTCAGCCTGAAGGCTGCTGGCAGGAGAAAAGAGGAAGCTGTTTCTCTTTGTGTTTCTTTGATTCGTTCTTCTTTATTCTCTCACTCTTTTGCCACCGTTCCCTGGCATGCTGTGGCTCCTCAAGTGTGTAGGGCCTTTCTCTCTCCTGTGTGTGTGTGTGTGTGTGTGTGTGTGTGTGTGTATGTGTGTATGTGTGTGTGTGTGGACAGATTTCTGAGGGAGGGAGTAATTAAGTAAGTCTGTAGGTGTCGTATACCTCCTTCTCTCTCTCTCTCTCTCTCTCTCTCTCTCTCTGACCCAGCAACCTGCAGCCATATCCTCCTGGTCCACCACTTGTCTATTCCACTTCAGGTTTTGACACCATTAGCTTGTGTAGCCTAATGGTTACACTGGAGATGTTCCTTTGAGTGTGAAGATGGATGTCATGGCCTCTCTCTCATCCATGGCCGCCTACACCACAACATACACTATTAAGAGGCACTATGTACAGCCGCCATATTGGATAGATATCTGGCCTCTTCCTTTACTCCCTTCAGTCCCTTAAAAATCATTCAACTAGCCGATTTACATCGTCATCGTGCTTGTATAGATTAAAAGAGTGAAAAAAGGCAAGGAAGTTTAGGGATAGGCACTGGCAAAAATTGGGTCCCAAATCTCTTTACTGAGAATTTCTGATATACAGAATCAGCTATTTTCACCACATGCCTATTGATGCCCTGCCCAGAAAAGGAATGCTTGGGTTCTTTCAAACCCTGTATTATCTTTTGCATATTTTACGCTGCTGTTGTTAACACGGTCTTGGGGACCTGCCATGACAACATTCCTTTTTGAGGCAAGTTCGAGGCCAGGGCGCGCTAAAGAGCAGAGGAGAGGAAACGGGATGATATGATATGAGAGAGAGGGACTAGAGGTTAAGTGCAGAGACAGGGAAAGGAGTTGGATGGCCAGGGTGTACGATACGAGGTGATAAGAAGACGTGCTTAGCATGTGCCAGGGTACGAGGTGAAGAGGAACGTGACGTGGTAGAGGTGAGGGAAAGGTAAGCAACATGTAACACAGAGAGAAAGAGAGAGACACTGTTCATTTAACCCTTTGAGACCATGCAGTATGTCTTCTACATCATGAACAGTTTTCAGAAAAACCTAGGTTTCTATATCGGTGGTGCTCAAACATCTTGTCATGTCAAGGACCCCCAAAATTGTATGTAATTGGCCGCTGACCCCCAACTGAAAATATGTTGTTCCCGGGACCACCAGAAGCAAAGTTATGGGTTAAAAATGTTTGCTGTGAAAGAATATATATTCAAAGATTTGCACACGTTCTCACGATTTTTTCTAAAATAGCTACAAGCTTGTAGCGTGGCACTCGGTGCCGCGCTATGAGGTTGTAGATCTGTTTTATTTTTGTATAGCTAAAGTTGAAAATTAGGGTTAACGTAGTTAAAAGCTAAAGTGACACAGATGCGTTCCAGGACACAGGACAGAGAGCACAATAAAACCCCTCAGAGTTACAAATGAACACCAAGGACTCGTGCTGTGTAGGGAACGCTGCAGTGGAAAGAAAGGTCCGTTAAAAAAAAGAATAATAAAGAAAAAGAAGCCGTTAGGAAGAAAAGAGGTGAAATTAAGGTGAGGAAGAGTTGAAGATGAGGGTAATCTACATGGAGCCCCTGACATTGTTGGTAGTGCTAATTAGAGCAGAGCTTGTCCCATGTGAGCTGCACGCACACGTGCGCACGCGCGCGCACACACACACACACACACACACACACCAAGAGAGCTCTCGCCCCCTTAGGCTTTGACTGCACACCGGGACCTATATGAGGAGAAAATAGGCTTCTCTGTCCCTCTAGTCCAAGCATTACAAACACATATTATTACCTGGGTGCGTGCATGCACGCACGCACGCACGCATGCACGCGCGCACACATACACATACACAGTACGCACACATACACTAATGTATACATCAGAGTATTCGACTCCCTGAGACACACATACACATCGATGTATTCAACACAACACGTAGGCGCAAGCCGCACAAACACATGCATGCCAGCGTGCATGACCGTGTACACACACACACACACACACACACACACACACACACACACTGACACACACCCTAATGCATGCAGTATCAGTGCACTCAACCCACACACCACAAAGACACACGTACGCGCCGTTATAAATGACCGTAAATGTTTTAAATAATACACCAGCACGCGTGGTGGTGATACTTCAAGCACTGCAGCGGGTAGAGAGCGGGGGCCTCCGACAGGATAGCAGATTAATAAATTCACACACTGAATAAAATATGAAACGTGTTTATAAGGTCAGGGTTCACATGTTGGAGACATTAACTATTTAGCATGCTTGACTGGCTCAATTAACCATGTCCCTGTCTCTCTCTGCAGCGTAGCGGGGTGTTGGGTTTCACCAAAGGAAATTAGCTCCACTGGAGCCCTCGCAAGTAGCCTTTGTTGTTCGGCGGGAGACGGCTCACATGTTGTGAATATGCCACACTGTCTCAACGCACAAGACCTGGGGGAAAATGTTCTGATCCAAAAGACCCCTTTAAAAACCCTGAGGCCGATGCCATGTACAAAAGGCCTTCTAAATCAGTAGTTTTCACAATTAAAAGACTTTTCATGTTCAAAAGTAGCAGATGTACAAGCTTGCAGTGTAGCACGAAGTGATGCGCTTGCGAGCTTGAAAGGTAAGGCTATACAGCATTTGCTTTGTAAATCTTTGTAAACAATTGACTGATGACTTTCAGCCCCGGCTTCCCTATTTTGAGCATGTCAATACAGGAGAGAACTTTCTAAACATGTGCCTAAACATGCGTATTTTCATAGAAAGGATCTAGGCCTACAGATAGTGAGCCTGCTGTAGATTGGCTCGGTACCCAAAGTATAAAATAGGGTTAATGTTTAAGGCCTGTACACGTTGCAACCTATAACCTGTCAGATGGTTTAACGTTAATGTTTAAGGCCTGTACACGTTGCAACCTATAACCTGTCAGATGGTTTAACGCAGTGGTTAGTAGTTTAAGGTAATCACATTGCATTCTGTCACGATAAACATCCTGTTTGCAAGAAAAACTCAAACAAAAGGTTCTTCATGAAGCTGGCATTGACAACAAGGCTGCAAATGTTCACCAATGACATCATGTTTCCTCATTATATACAGCCTTCTGCTGTCAGACAGAAACCTCTCATCTCCATATTTAACTTTTAACGTTTTGAGCTTGTGGATCTGCAGACCCTTGAATGTGAATCCTGAAAAGCAACAGTTTTGGACATGAGGTTTCCACCCGACAGAGGCCATTTGCTCAATACAGACCTCTCTAGTCTATGCTCACCAAGTCACCATTATGTTCTGTTCCATTGTACCATTCACTCCCCCATCCTATAAGAAACCTCAATGCCGCTTAACTCCTATTGTCTCCAACTCCTGGCCTGCAGACACAATGGCCCTGCTACTTCTCATCAGCAAATGTCAGCATGTCTGCTTATTCTGAAGCCGTTATCATTCAATTAGTCAATGGCATGTTGTCTGGGGTAGTGGAGAGAGAGAGAGAGAGAGATTGATTCATGGCTTTCTCCAGGTAATGACTTGTGGCATGTATGGGTGTGCTGACTAGGCTGTTTTTATTGACTACACACAAACACACACACGCACACACATACACACACATTCATTCACAGGTGTGGTTTGGGTGGGCGATTACTACCTTTTTAATTTAGATCAAGACTAATTAGGACATCAGAATGTGTTGTGTTGTATGTGGGTTTTATTCAATGGTCAAATTAAATCACATATGATTGGGGACGAAGACAATTTTTGTGGAATGATTACAGTACACGTGTGTGTGTGTGTGTGTGTGTGTGTGTGTGTGTGTGTGTGTGTGTGTGTGTGTGTGTGTGTGTGTGTGTGTGTGTGGGGGGGGGGGGGGGATGCGTGCGTGTGAAAGAAACATCCATCTCAAGGAGATGACATCTACCCTATTGAAATATCTATGCTGTGTGTGCGCAAGAGCGAGCGTGTGTGTGTTAACATTTCTTCTGTGGCTGAAGGGCACGATTGGCATTTGATGTGACATTGATACAGTGAACCCGAGCTACTCTTCATTAGTGGCTGACTGATCCACACCATGTGCACGCACACACATGGAATGGAGTTTGTGTGTGTGTTACTGTGAGAGCCAGAGAAAACCGAGATGATTCATGTCGACACGCAATCGGTTGTGACGCTCGGTCACAGGCTGTGTGTGTGTGTGTGTGTGTGTGTGTGTGTGTGTGTGTACTGTATATGTCGTATATTTCCACTCATGTCTCTCATATCCATGGTGTGCGTATGCTGCTGCGAGCGCATGTCAGTCACCCAGTGAATCAGACGACACTGATGGCTCCAGCCATCCCTGCATACCATTGCGAACACTGTCAGTAAATCACTGACTGCGGTGGTGCCGTCGGATTTATGCCTTGTCGGTTTTTTTTCTCGTCTTTTCCGTCTCCCCTCAAATGCTCTCTCTCTCTCTCTCTGTGCCTCTTCTCCAGGTTCGGGAAGCGTAAAGAGGAGAAGCAGCGCTCGGTGCAGAGGCAGCAGTCTGAGGTCCTGAGCGAAGACGAGCTGGAGAGGATGAAGGAGGAGAGAGAGAGGTACTGGTGTGGAATGAACAGCTCATTTGGATCACTGGAAAAGATCAATTCAGAAAACAGTCTTCTGAAAAACCTATTTCTACATGTCAGTCGTTCTCAAACTTTGTCGCATCAAGGAGCCCCACATATTTGGCCGCCAACGCCCCCTTAGGTCTTAAAGGTTAACCCTTTAAGACCTAAGGCAGATTCTACTAAATGCCTAAATGAGTAGTTCTCAATCTTTTCATTTACTCATTATAATTCAAAGTTATTCAACATTTTCATTTTAATTTCACAAGATCTTTAAAAAAATGATCAAAAATATGAAATATAAAAGATACAAACTCACGTGACACCACGTGACTTTGTGCCATGCTTCCGAGCCATTTTTTAATTGCCAACGCAACGATCTAACATGACGGATGCTTTCCCATGCAGCTTGACCTGCCAGTGTATTTACGTGGGCTGTGAAATTGACCAGACCTGCATTCTGTTTAGCTTTTTTTTAACGCTTGCTCTGTCGCGCCCCTCATGAGCAGACCTGGAGCAGACCTGTCGTTGATCCAGGCGACCGTGTTAATCGATGCCCGAGGGCATGGGAAAGTGACAATACACGCAGGCAAGACATCCTTGCACATTTTAACCACACCAGGTACTCTGGAGGAGAAATGTTCAGTCCTTAGACAAATTAAAAACAGAAAAAGTACATAAATCACGGAACTGCCTATTTGAGTTAAATCTTGTCATGCGTAAAATGTCTGTCTAGAGATGTTAGTATATTTTGATATGGAGATATGAGCCCCCTCGTATGATCGTATCCTGCGCCAACAGTTATATTTGTCTTTTTATACTCTCTTAATTTGTCCCAATTGAAACCTTAGTTGAACGTTCCATTATCTCTCTCCAGCTGCGCATGCTGTTCAGTCTCATGAAAGCCATTATCTATTCTAAACCACTCCATACGTTTCTATCATTCTTTCCTTTATTGTTTTAGCATTCTTCCCATTCTTTATATCCACCCCTCCTCCTCCTCCTCCACTCCAGGCCTGTCATCCCTGAGTTGTGGTTTCACGATGGCTCGCTGTGTGCTGAAATTAGCGAGACCTGCCAGAGTGCCTATAGACCTATTATAGTCATAACTCATCACTGTTGTTCTCCCAACCAATGAGGCTACGGTTACATATTCAATTTGGGTATACATTCAAATCAATACGATGACATACTCCCTCTGACTCTCTCTTGAGTTATACGTATTGATCCCCATGGAGGAATTCATCCTCAGCATTGAGCCTTCCTATAGCAATTACCACTGCGCAAAAAACAAGGAGATATACTAAATGTAGAGGCCATGTAAATCCAGTAAATTTACGGGTGAGTACGGTTGTTTACCTGCCTGGAATCAGCAAATCTACAGGTATGTAGATGTCCGAATTGTACCAACTTAAATATGCAAGGCCCCTCAAACCTCAAAATCCTTGACATGTTTTAGGAATATGGTGTTCCAGCATACAATAAGAATATGGTCATATACTGAAGAGGTCCTTTGTCCATCAGTTGACTTTGTCCATCATTTTGGTCAGGACGAGACGCTTCCACTAGACCAGAGGGATATCCCTATGGACAGGGGGAGATATTAGACTTCTGAGGCCATCAGGCTGAGACGCGAGGGTTGCGAAGTTCGATAGAGCTGACTAAGCCCCATCCGAGTTGCAACCCGATAGAATAGTAAATTATTACCCCCACACCGAGCAATATTTCCCACCATGGAGCAAAGCACACACACACACACACACACACACACACACACACACACACACAAGTCATGCTGTGACCTG
>NC_137877.1:26521474-26563974 GCF_963924005.1 Protomyctophum bolini | reverse complement strand
GTATATAATGATGCATCGTATAACCGAGAGGTGTTTTCGATCATTTTGTTACCTTTCAAAGAATCAATATGAATTAATTTAATGATTTTATTTAATTAATTTCATTTACTACTCGACTAACCGTACAACAACATTGTACGGAACTAGCTATAGCCTAGCTTGTAGCTTGTTGGTGTTTGGATGGACTAACCTCTGCAGCCCTATTTGAGTTTAGGGTCCATTTATTCTGCAGTATTTAAAAAAAAATCACACTCGTTTGAAGTGAGGGGCACTCTTATCATCACACATTCCGGCCAATCACAATTGCTGTCCTCATAATCCGTGCTCAGCCACGGGGGGAAAACAAGTGGAAATGTATTCCCCCTCAAATTGTGGGGTGTTAAAGAGTTAACATTTTAACTCTTTAAAGAGTTAAAGAGTTAAAATGTTAACTCTTAAACACCCTGAGCGCACAGGACGAAGTTCTCCGCCTTTTCAATTAGTAACGCCCAGCGCCCAGGACGAAGATTGATCAAAAGGACAGAGATTATTGATAGCAAAAGCGATGGCATCGCTCCACAGGCTGGGAGCATCTGTTGCTCAACATTCCATGTTGCACAACAGTGAGACATCATCGAAAATGTTTCCCCCCTGTTCAGCCAACGAGACGGAAAATCTTAAAACTCTTGGTCCAGGTGATATTTTGTGCAAAAGTGCATTATTGGCCATTTCCCCTAATATAAGCCCTCATGGGGGTTGGGTTTTTGGCTAATTCGCTTATTTCCATCGAAATATGTAGTAAAGTGTGCCGCTTGGGATACTATTTACATTATGAAGAGAGGATATATACAAAAGTAAGTGAATTAACACAACACCCCAATGCCCCATTCAATTCAATGCAATTCAATTCAATTCAATTCAATTTAATTCATTGAAGGCTTATGGTAGGGGAAATAGCCAATAATGCGCTTTTGCACAAAATAACACCTGGACCTCTTTGTAACAACTACAAATAAATATAATAAAGCCTTCTAGCATGGAAATCTCCTTTAATGGATTAAATAACCCCGGGCGTTCGGGTGTTAACTGTTGCACCGCTCACTAGATGGTTCAGAGGAAGAATGACCTTGTGGAACAACCGAACTCCCTCCACACTTCTTTGGCATACTTTTGGGCAATACATCATTGTTGAACAGGAGAGTCACTTCATTGGTTTCTTTGGTCATTCATTATGTTTCCGTCTAAACTCGTTCCACTGAACAATGTTGACGGGCCTAAAACGACAGAATGTACAGACCAGTGAGACCACACAAACCACATAGACACGCACACGCTTAAATGTCTGTTTGTGTGTCTTTGTCTGTCAGGTTTACTTTATTCTTCCCTCATTATGCCGGTATACTTTTGTCTTCCCCCTCGGGTGGTCCTGTCACGTAAAGAGAGGGGTGGGGGTAGAGGGAGAGAGAGAGAGATACAGACAGAGATACAGAGAGAGAGAGCTTTTATCACTGCTTGGTTGGTCACTGGAGAGAGGTGGTGTTTTTTCTCCTCTTTGCCTGTTAATTAATCACGCACGCACACATGCACTCACGCATGCACACACGTCGCACACACACAGAAACGTGCAGTCTGTGATACAGACACAAATGCATGTACTATTCACTCTCTCCTTACACACTTTCTTCTCTCTCTCACACGCACACACGCACGTGCACACACACACACACACACACACACACACACACACACACACACACACACACACACACACACCACATACTGTGTAGGGAGCTTTTAGTGGGTGCCAACCTGGTCTCCCTAAGTGCTGTGCTCTCCATCAGAGTCTCTCGTAGCAGGTAATTAGGGTTAGGGGCGTGGGGGTGGTATGAGTGGTGGACTGGTGGGGGGTTTGTATGAGTGGTGTGGGGGTGGGGGGGTGTGCTATGTGTGGTGGTGAGGATATTAATTTATATTTCTGTAGAACAACGGTTTCGTTCGCCAAAATATTTATTTTGGTCTGAATTGTCTGTTACTCATTTTTCTTTGAGTTTTTGTTACCGTGCTTGTACTGTTACTAACTTTAAACATAACCATAAAAAACGCATGAAAACATATCGTGATAATATCGTGTGCTACGAGTGTTTTTTGCGTGCGCACTTGTGTACGCATTGCAGATCCAAATAAAATAGGCCCAAGTCAAATGTATCCATGCATTCAGTATGATTGACAGATCACCTTAGAGGCTTCGAGGATAGAGACGTTTTCAAATAGAGATTTTTCACTCTGATGTCCATCCCTCCAAAATTACCATAACATCTTCAAACACGTGAGCTTGTAGATCGACGATTTCTGAACATTTTGGAAAACGTTACATTTCTTTTGAGCATCGCCAGATAGCCGTGTGGGCAGGGTGACATGTTGTTATACCTACCTAGTGTTGGGTGGGAGGAGAGTGATGGAGTCTCTACGTCCATGCAGTATCTATAGTGGTGGGAGGAGAGTGACAGTCTCTACGTCCATGCAGTATCTATAGTGGTGGGAGGAGAGTGACAGTCTCTACGTCCATGCAGTATCTATAGTGGTGGGAGGAGAGTGATGGAGTCTCTACGTCCATACAGTATCTATAGTGGTGGGAGGAGAGTGACAGTCTCTACGTCCATACAGTATCTATAGTGTTGGGTGGGAGGAGAGTGATGGAGTCTCTACGTCCATACAGTATCTATAGTGGTGGGTGGGAGGAGAGTGATGGAGTCTCTACGTCCATACAGTATCTATAGTGGTGGGAGGAGAGTGACAGTCTCTACGTCCATACAGTATCTATAGTGTTGGGAGGAGAGTGACAGTCTCTACGTCCATACAGTATCTATAGTGTTGGGAGGAGAGTGACAGTCTCTACGTCCATACAGTATCTATAGTGTTGGGAGGAGAGTGACAGTCTCTACGTCCATACAGTATCTATAGTGTTGGGAGGAGAGTGACAGTCTCTACGTCCATACAGTATCTATAGTGGTGGGTGGGAGGAGAGTGACAGTCTCTACGTCCATACAGTATCTATAGTGTTGGGAGGAGAGTGACAGTCTCTACGTCCATACAGTATCTATAGTGGTGGGTGGGAGGAGAGTGACAGTCTCTACGTCCATACAGTATCTATAGTGTTGGGAGGAGAGTGACAGTCTCTACGTCCATACAGTATCTATAGTGTTGGGAGGAGAGTGACAGAGTCTCTACGTCCATACAGTATCTATAGTGTTGGGTGGGAGGAGAGTGACAGTCTCTACGTCCATACAGTATCTATAGTGTTGGGTGGGAGGAGAGTGACAGTCTCTACGTCCATACAGTACCTACAGTATAGTGTATGGTGGGAGGAGAGTGACAGAGTCTCTACGTCCATACAGTATCTATAGTGTTGGGTGGGAGGAGAGTGACAGTCTCTACGTCCATACAGTACCTACAGTATAGTGTATGGTGGGAGGAGAGTGACAGAGTCTCTACGTCCATACAGTATCTATAGTGTTGGGTGGGAGGAGAGTGACAGTCTCTACGTCCATACAGTACCTACAGTATAGTGTATGGTGGGAGGAGAGTGACAGTCTCTACGTCCATACAGTACCTACAGTATAGTGTATGGTGGGAGGAGAGTGACAGAGTCTCTACGTCCATACAGTATCTATAGTGTTGGGTGGGAGGAGAGTGACAGTCTCTACGTCCATACAGTACCTACAGTATAGTGTATGGTGGGAGGAGAGTGACAGAGTCTCTACGTCCATACAGTATCTATAGTGTTGGGTGGGAGGAGAGTGACAGTCTCTACGTCCATACAGTACCTACAGTATAGTGTATGGTGGGAGGAGAGTGACAGAGTCTCTACGTCCATACAGTATCTATAGTGTTGGGTGGGAGGAGAGTGACAGTCTCTACGTCCATACAGTACCTACAGTATAGTGTATGGTGGGAGGAGAGTGACAGAGTCTCTACGTCCATACAGTATCTATAGTGTTGGGTGGGAGGAGAGTGACAGTCTCTACGTCCATACAGTACCTACAGTATAGTGTATGGTGGGAGGAGAGTGACAGAGTCTCTACGTCCATACAGTATCTATAGTGGTGGGTGGGAGGAGAGTGACAGTCTCTACGTCCATACAGTATCTATAGTGTTGGGTGGGAGGAGAGTGACAGAGTCTCTACGTCCATACAGTATCTATAGTGTTGGGTGGGAGGAGAGTGATGGAGTCTCTACGTCCATACAGTACCTACAGTATAGTGTTGGGTGGGAGGAGAGTGATGGAGTCTCTACGTCCATACAGTATCTATAGTGTTGGGTGGGAGGAGAGTGACAGTCTCTACGTCCACTTGCAGCTCAGCCAGTAAGATACAACAGCAGGCACAACACTTAATTAACACACTCAATTAATTGGCTTAAATTGGGGAGAAAAAAGGTTACAAATTAAGAATCATAATTGCTGATGCCATTAAAAAAAGAAGAAAAAAAGGCCCGGACAGCTGGTCTCTGGGCGCCCACGCTGCAATGCATCCTGACAGCGTGACGCAGGTTCAAATCCCCATCCCGATGAGCTTCGCTGCGTGTCACTCCCCTTCTCTCTCTCCCCATTTCCTGTCTATCTACCCAACAAAATCAATATAATTGAAAGAGACCGGAGGTAAAGAATGAAAGAACAGGCATGGAGATGGCAATAATGGCTGAACCCAGGCTGAACTGAGATGAACAAAGCTGGGAAAGAATGGGGAGAGAAGAGACGAGGCGCTGGGGCTAGAGGGGGGAGAGCTGGAGCGAAAGACGGCCATGTATAGACGGAGAAAAACTGAAAGGCGAACAAACAAGGCCGAGCCAAGAGGGGAGTATAGGGCTTGAAGAGGTGAAGACATGAACAAAGAAAGGTGGAGTGGGATGGAGAGCGATGGAGAGGAGAGTAAAAGCACTATGGGTGAGGTGAGGAGCTGAGGGGGAGGGGTTGAGGATGCTGCGCGGAGCAGAAAGGACCAGTATGTTTTCCCAGAGACTCTCAGCGTGCGACTCAGCCCTGGCTAATAATGAACAGCACTCAAGTACCACTCGTGGTTCTCTCTCTCTGCATCTCCCCCCTCGATTTCCGAGTCTCTCGTATTTGTACCCTGAAGTTCTCATTCAGGGAGAAAAAGACCATGCAAAGCACATCCGCCGGCACTTATGAGAGCATGCACGGAGTGAAAGCGCACGTGCGCCACACACACACGCACGCCACACGCACGTGCGCCACACAAGTGTGCCACACACAAGTGCGCCACACACATGCGCGCCACACACATGCGCGCCACACACACGCCAAGTTCAGAGTAGCATCTTGTAGCTAAGCAACAGGTATGAATAGCTGCATGTTTTATGCTGGTCAGAAATCCCAGTTGGCATGGTGGTTTGTTTCTTTGTTCATGTGTGCCTCAGGACTTTCTTCATCATTTCGCAAACAGAAGGCGATTGATGTGTTTTCAAATGATAACGTTAGAGAAAATGTGTGTGTGACATCTAATACATTGTCTAGGGGTTGCAGGCATTACTGTAGACAACTCCCGAACCTTAACCTGTGGAGCCCTCTCTAACCACTTTGTGACTACTTCAGTAATGTTTGTGTCCTGACACTTGTATACAGTATTGCGTTGGGGAACACAGAACAGTTTGAACATTAAATGTTGTATGTGTTTGGTCCAACGTACTAACAGTCATGAGTCCGACACCTTATACCCAAAACCCAACCCTAAACCTAACCTCAGAGGAAGCCACAGGTTAGTTTTAACCTGTCACGGGTTAGTTGTAACTGGCCGTGCATGTCGACGGTGTTGTCGAACTATTGTCGACGGTGTTGTCGACTGTTGGTATGTCTAACCAATGTATGCACCCCCTTTGAATTGAATTGCAGCGTGGCTTTACTCCTTTTTTCCAGGGTAGGGAGGGTACTATTAGACAATGTGGCCCATGTCTAGGAGATATCCCGGAAATGGTTGGTCTGTCAGTAAAAAGGTTCCCCCTCGTTGTCTTGAACAATAGCCGAAATCTTAACACCTTTTTATCTCGGATTCTAATCCCAAATTCAGATTCTAATCAAAACAAGCTTTATTTACGACGGTCGTGTAGCTGGTCGCGGTAAAAATATATATCATGCCTCGGGTGGTCCACGATCCTCCCGTGATAGGATTGCTTATCCGTAAGCATGAGTTCAAGTCCGTTGCTCTCCCCATGTCCCCCATACAGTATATGGGGACTAGGTTGGCAGAGGGTGTGTAGAGCCCAGGATCACATTAGATAATTGACACGGGTGAAAAATGGGTTACAAAATCGTGGGATAAAAATTATATATATATAAAAAAAGGATTGCTTATCCGTGAGCTAACTTCCAGTTAAGGCCTGGGGTAATTGTCCCTTGAATACGGCACCTCACTTTAAAATACCCATGGCACATGAATGGACAGAGACTGAAACAATCGTGGCAGTCAATGTGTTTTAATTAAGCGGAATACTGATATATTATTGATTTCTGCTGTTAGAATTCCAAACGTTCAAACCTGTTTCATTTGTTTTTAACACTTACTCCGCCGTCATTAATTAATAGGATTTTATTACGCATAACACCTACTTTGAAGAGCCAATATCCGTAATGACATGTTACAGTGACAAACTGCTGTGTGTGGTGTCTTGACCGGTTGTTGTTCTCTCGGTCGGTGGTGGAAAAACCTGGCCTGCTACAGGCCGTTGAAAACGCTTTTCTGGGCCAGAAACTGCCCCTCAATGTCGTTTCTGAGATACAGGGCTCTGAATGCAGGGCTTGGAATGGAAGTGGATGCGCACACATTTTCAAAATGGCCACTGTCCTACTTGGTGGTGTTGTGTTAGCGATCGGTGGCTAACGATACAATCGGATCCAAACATGGATTAAAGAATGTAAACCCTGGAACACGAGAGTCTCGTGTTTGGCGGGCTCATCAAGTCATCAAAGGATGTGTGGCGTGTTTCCAGGTTGCAGATCGGCTATCTTTGCTACTTTTTGTTTCGTTGAGGTTTCTGCCCGACTGTGTATGCATATGTGGTCCTCTGGAATGAGTGTGGGAATGTAGTGGCCCTTTCCGTCATCAAAGTTGCCCACCCCTGCGTAGACAAATGCATTATATGTGCAAAAAGCGAAGCATCAAAGTTGAGAAAAACAGGGGGACGTGTGGGCAAGGCTCAAAAACACGGCAGGCAATACGCACAGCAACATTCATGGTGTGACGCGTCACGCGTGAGGGTACATTTAATGACAACTTTGGATTCTGACCCTACGTCAGAATCGCAGGCGATAAAAAAAATCTCGTAGCGTTCCCGCTGTCATTACCGTGTCCTCACTTTGAAGCGCATGTAAAATGAGTATACCGTAAATCACGCTGCTGTGGTCCAGAAACATCACAAGTGGAACTAAGAACCACATTTTGGCGTTATGGTTTTGTGTGGTGGGCAAACAAAAAGCAACACATTTTGAATTTGGTTGGCTATCGGCGGACGATGTTGTCCAAAAGATACAATATTTTCACGTTCCTCCACCCGCTTTTTGTCCCATAGACAAATAACGCACGTCCGGAAAATATGCCAGGCTGTTAAAACGCACCGTGAGCAAGGAAGAAGGAGAAAGGAGCAGGGAACAGCGGGCAGAAACCCTGGCGCACTGCGACTGCACTCTCCTCCTTAGCTTTCATGCACGGGCCGAGAGAAGAACAAAGAGGGAGAGAGAGAGAGATGATGACATCCTCGGGCGTTGCAGCTGGCAGAAGCATTAGTGAAATAGCCGTGTCACGGTGGCCGTGGAAGTCTGCGCGTTGAGCCCAGACAGCCTGCCTAAATGATTTTTACGCCAGGCCAGTTTACCACCTGTAGCTCATGCACGCGTGAAAGCACACACCTACACACACGCGCACGCGTCGACACACACACACACACACACACACACACACACACACACACGCGCTCACTCGCATGCAACTGCACAGAGAGCTTGTCTAAATGATGCTATGCACATATAACACCCAGTCATACACGCGCATACATACAGAAACTCACATTTAATATAATTGTCTAAATGATGGTATGCAAATTAATTTGCTCTTTTTCTCTCATAGGCACGCACACACACACACACACACACACACACACACACACACACACACACACACACACACACACACACACATACACACACATTTGGACAGCTCGTGTGAATTCTGTATATTATGTGACAGGAGTCGATAGAACTGTAATTACTCGCTCCACATTAATGACATGGCTTAACCAATGTTGTCATTTCCTGTCGGCAGTACTTTCAAAACACGTGTCACTTCCTGTTAGCGTGGAGAGGAGAAGGGAGCTACTTGACAACAGTTACACACATCCACACACGGGGGCTCCAATTCTACCACACACACACCGGCTACAACCCACTCTCTCTCTCTCTCTCTCTCTCTCTCTCTCTCTCTCTCTTCTCGCTCTGCTGCCATGCCTCTCTTCTCGGCGCCCCCACCTGCCGGCATCAGTGATCTTTTGTTGTCCAACTTCATTAGTGGACATGTCAGCTAATTAGAGAGCAGGGGGAGCATGGGGAGATTAGGAGGATGAGAGAGAGATGGAGAGAGTGAAAAGTAAAGCGAGTGAGACACGGTCAAAAGGCCAGTGAGATGCACCAGAGATACAGATGGGAACACGGTCAAAAGGCCAATGAGGGGTGGGAGATGGAGGGGAGACAATTAATGCCTGATACTCCGTCGTACAATGGTATCGTACGGCGAAAATAGCCGCTCTACATGCTTACAGCGCGTTGCAGTCGCATTGCGAGCTTGTAGATCGGTTATTTTCCCTGTGCGACATTACTGTATGATGAAGTATAAATCAGGCTTAGCGCTGAATTATGTTGTGGACACCAAGAGAGTAATGCCTGGGTGAAATGGAGAGAATATGATAAGGAAACAGACATTAATACCTGGGTGTGAAAACACAAAGATTGTGCTGCTTGTCTGACAGAAGTGTGAATAGTCACGGGGCAATAGGGGACATGCAATGGAAAGAAGCATGAAACCGAAAAAGAATGTGGGAGAAATGCACCTATACTGAACGATGTCTGTGTCCCACCCAGACAGACAGCACAGAGCTCTAGGACTCAGAGCAGCAGTCGGACCCAGACAGCAGCAGAGAGCTTTAGGACTGCTCTATAGGGACTCAGAGCAGCAGTCGTACCCAGACTGCTCTATAGGGACTCAGAGCAGCAGTCGTACTGCAGACAGCAGCAGAGAGCTCTAGGACTCAGAGCAGCAGTCGTGCCAGCAGTGGTGAGCGCACCTCATGGCATGTACCAAGTAGGCCATACATGACCTACTTGTGTGCAAGGCACAAGTTGGCATCTCGAGAGAGTGCATTTCTAGTCATTTACTTATATTGATCCTATGAACAATTTTATATAGTTATGGTTTTGCCCATTCAATTCGTAATTAACGTTTACATTTTGGGGCTCTGGCTCATGGATATATCCTGTTCACCCCTCGTGGAAATGGCCTGTATGTGTTGGGTTGAATTAGAAGAAAACTGCAACTGCCTATTCACTACATGGCTGTTTTCTGTGCCTTGTAGTGTCTGTGAGTCAGCAGCACCCCGGCCTCTGTTCCTGTCAGCCTGACCATGAGTGCTGGATGGTTTTAATACACTTTGTTTCCAGGTCAAGGTTACATTTATTGGGTTTGTGTCCTGAGGTGGAAAGTTTAAACTCCCCCGCCTTAATCGAGCTAATTTAATTATGAGGGCACTGATCGTTAGCTTAGGCATTGAGAAGGACGAACTGGCTTTACATAATGTCGGCATCCCTGAAGCCACTTAAACCAGTCATTGTTTGTTTCCCATCGATTGTCCATAATGACTACGATGACTTCCCCCCCCCCCCGCCACTTTCCTTGAAACAGGGGTGAATTAGCCGCCTATAACTACGGACATCTCTGAAGTCTTTTTGAGCCAATTGCAGTTTGTCTTTTCAGCTTTATTGATTCTCCAAATGGCTATCATCATGACTGTGTGCATGCGGGTGGAAATCAAAGGACGCTGCTGCTTTGCTCTCGCATTGACCGATCGAGCTCCGGTCGACGTTCAACAGCGTAGGCTATCGATGGCTGCCGTCTTGAACTCTCTGCTTCCTTCCATTCACGAGCGGGGTGGACAAGACAGACATGCACGCATGCACGCACGCACGCACAAAGTGCTGCGTTCACTTTTGTATAGCCCATTCAGACCTGAGGACACATCTGTGTCACCTCATAGCTTTTAAACACTTTAACCATTATTTTAAACTTTAGCTGTTGAAAAATTACAAGCTTGAATTCTAGCTAAAAAAATTGTGAAAATGTTATGTAAATCTTTGAATATAATATAATATATATAATATTCTTTCACAGTGAACATTTTTTTAACTCTAATCTTCTAAGCTTCTATTGGAACAAAATATTTTCAGTTGGGGGTCGGCAGCCAAATAAAGATACTTCTGGGGGTCCTTGACATGAAAAAGAAGACATTTAGTAAAAAGGGTCTCAGGTCTTAATGGGCTAGTGGTATTGGTATGGCTGCTGGTGGTCCGTGCATGTGTCACTGTGCTGCTGTGAAGTACAGTGGAATTTAATTTCCGCTCATATTGAATGAACTTTACATCTCGCTGCCCGACGAGATGTCAATAAGCTATTTCAGATGAAAAGAAGAGAGAGAGAGCTCTTATACTGTCCGGATCTTTTGTTCAGCTTCTGTCTTACGTGCGCGCGCACACACACACACACACACACACACACCCCCACAGTCATATTATGTGCGATATTATGCACAATATTTACATTTCATGTGTATCCATAATGTGTGCTTTTCCATTGTTATACACTGACTTCTCTTCTGTGAATTGTTAAGCGCCCCGTGTCCGAAGCGTTTGAGAAATGACAGCTGACCTTGTGGGGGACCCTCTACTGTACCCTCTACAGTCTACACTGTACTGTAACTGTACTGTACTGGCACACCCGAAATCATCATATATACAGTGCGTGTGTGTGTGTGTGTGTGTGTGTGTGTGTGTGTGTGTGTGTGTGTGTGTGTGTGTGTGTGTGTGTGTGTTAGGTTGCGCACAGGTGGTGAAAAACAACCATGCTGTTTTGGTGCTCATACCCAGCCAGCCACACACATAGTGCTCATACCCAAGCAGGCAGCCAGCCATGCACACATACAGTACAGTAGCTCCTTAAGGGAGTGGTTGCACAACTCAAAAATTAGGGTATGCAGGGAATTGAAACTGAAAGAGCTTGATGATGAGGATGGAACATGAAATTCACCGCGAAAGCATTGTTTAAACAAGCGAACGCAAGAGAATGAAGGGATAATGCAACCAGTGTTCATGCCATGGAGGTGGCATTGACAAATGACCGCACCATATACTTTCATTTATTTTCCCTTTCTGTCTGTCTCTGGACCCTCCCCCCCCCCCCCCACCCCCTCCACCCCTAATTCAGCCCCTGGACATGGCCCATGTGGTTGTGGTGCTCCCAGTCTCAGTCTGTAGTGATTTACTGTAGAACCAAGGGCAACGCTCTCTCTCTCTCTCTCTCTCTCTCTCTCTCTCTCTCTCTCTCTCTCTCTCTCTCTCACACACACACACACACACACACACACACACACACACACACACACACACACACACACAGTACGCAAACATATGAATACACAGTAGAATCCTCAGTGTTAACGTACATGCGTTGTGTACAACTGAGTACATGTGTAACCAAATACGGGTCCATTTGGTTACATGTGTACACCCTCAGACTCCCGTTCTATTAACCCAATACTGGCAATACAACCTGGAAAGCATCTGTGTCATTTTAGATTTGAGCTTCTGGACCCAATGAAAGATCGGCCATTCATTTTCCCCATAGAGATTTACACAAATATTTATATCAATTATTTTATGTTTAATGGTTTTCATTTTTCTTTCTTCACAGAATCAAAGGTGTTACGATCATGATTCACCAGGATCCTGGTTGGCTTGATTCTAGGCTTAAAATAATTGATGTTTGTGTAAATCCCCCACGCAATCTCCAATAAACCACGCCCACTGCTATGTTCTATACTGTATATATACGTAGGAACATCATTTTTCTGAAAACTCTTATGATTGACTCACAAACAGAAGATTTACAAGTAACTTCGCGCAGCGCCCCCGAGCTGGTACATCTGCTATTTTGGAACATGTTGTGAAAATAGTACATATCTTCTCTTCTGGGAGTCCCTGGTACAAAACATTTTCGGATGGGGGTCAGATGCGCGGCTAAATACATGTCCTAAATACATTGTTTAGGGGTCCTAAATACATTGTTTAGGTGTCCTTGCACAAAATGTAGAAGGCATCTGTGGAATCAGCCTCAGGTTTTAATGTCTTAACAGACCATGGCTTTGTTCATATGAACTAATACTAATAACTAATGTATCTATATAGCTATCAATCTTTCTCTCACGCACAGAGTCAGCCGTGTTAGAGTGTGATCAAACATTAATGTTGTTTCTAATGGATTTGACAAATCACTCTGTCCTGCTTTGGAAAGCATGCAGCGCTGGGGTCGGTAATGGATCCCATGATATGTTCAGCGTGGGCTTTTAATTATTGACCATGTCATTAAAGACCAACACCGTACATGTTATCCAAACCTGGCCTGAAGTCATACATTTCACACTAACGTTTCATCAACAGTACAGTACGTGATAAATCGACTCACAGACGACCACAGACTTAAAAGCATGCATATCAACAACCGATATAAAGACAGAGATTAAATTATATTCGTTCATGCTACTAAAGAATATGTAGGGATATCACTTATCATGCCTCAACAACGGTTCTTAAAGGGTAAGACCACTTTTTTTGAGGTTTGGGTTGTGTAGTTACTTTGCCATGATGCTACTCCAAATGTGGACAAGAAATAAAAAAATACTGCTCCAGTGATTAGAAATTGACAATTCAAAATATGCTCCTCATTGACTTGCATTGTAGCTCAAACAGCTCTCAAAGGCACTCTTTTAGTACGTATACAAACACAAACAAAGTTCATTCAGACAATATAGAGCATCACCAAAACTCATGCAGTTTTATTTTTTCATAAAAATGTTAGATTCCTGTTGATTTTACTATTTGAAGATCTGGATCCGGATCCACGGATCCAGTCCGGGTTTTCTTCCCAATAAAATGGACAAATCAACAGGAAGATAACATTTTTATGAAAAAATAAAACTACATGAGTTTTGGTGATGCTCTATATTGTCTGAATCAACATTGTTTCTGTTTGTTTACATACTAAAAGAGTGACTTTGAGACCTGTTTTAGCTACAATGTAAGTCAATGAGGAGCATATTTTGAATTATCAATTTCTAATCACTGGAGCAGTTATTTCTTATTTCTTGTCCACATTTGGAGTTGCATCATGGCAAAGTAACTACACAACCCAAACCTCAAAAAAAGTGGTCTTACCATTTAACCTTTTTGGCTGGGGACCCCCGGGAAATGCTTTGGCCATGTCTCGCAAAAACCCCAGGCAAGTGAAGTGGCCCTTTAATAAAAGAGAAAATACATCATAAATAAATACTGAAACCAGATATAATTGTTAAGGAAAGTTTAGTTTATGCGTGTACATAGGCCTATGTAAACTCTTAATTTCCATTTTCTAGCCATTCAGTTGCAAAATTAAATAAATATATAAAAGTATAATAATACAAAATTACACATTCACAAAATAAATCTGGTGAAATAATTTGGCAATCCACAGGTAGTGGAACCCCTGCTTTAACTCATTCTTGTTGTTGCCTATCCGAAAAATAATCCACCGTTGCGATGTGGAAGAAGAACAAACGGTAATAGGGAAACACAATGGAATAAAACCCGGGTTTAATGGGTTATGTAGTCACGTTTATTCATTAATTAATTTATGATATTTATGATATTATTATTATATATTATAACATGTATATATTATTTATTTCTTTTTAAGGTGATTTTTTGGGGGGAGAAATGAAAGTTTCCCAGTGAGGTTTAGTGAATATTAATGGGTTGGTAAGGATGAAGACACAGCCCTCGCGGCTGTGGGCAGCGTCATATATCTGAGTGTCTGTCTCACCATGTTATTAATAAGAGAGCCTTCTTAATTATTAATGGCAGTGTTATTAACAGCTACCCCCGCTGCCCATTTAGATTTTAAACATTCATAGAATTATTATTGGCATGACAGAGTGATAGTAGGAGATTGAGCTCTGTGTGCGTGCGTGCGAGCATGAGAGAGGCATTACTATTATGTATAATTGCGACTGTAGGTCGCAGATTTCTATGAAAACCTGCAAAACCAATCCGTTGCCCCATCACTCACGCCTCCATATATGCTTGTCAGTCCATCACGCCTCGTGACATCACGCCTCGTGACAAGCTCCATATATGGCCATCTCTATATGGTATATGACGATCACAACGATATTGATCTGACATCATCAAACCCTCTACATGCTATATATATGGCCTTGGTCAATGAAAAACAGGAAGGTCAATATATGGGCATATTGTGACAGTCTCATGATAACCAGTGTGGTTGCCATCAAGGGTTGGATTGGTAAGTCCCTGCAACATACTAGTGCCATGTCAAGGGGCTGTACTTGTACATCATGTCCAGAGGGTGTATTTGTACATCATGCCCAGAGGGTGTATTTGTACATCATGCCCAGAGGGTGTATTTGTACATCAAGCTGCCTCACGCTACAGAAACAGGACATAGGCTCCTGCCCTATGGGGCTCACAGGCAGGCTCTTATGAAAATGTATTGCCCGACTACGTTATTTCATTTCACTGATATAAAATTAAAAAACAAAATAACAACTATGAGGACTAAAACTAAGACTAAATATATTGACAATTTTGTCAACAAATAAAAACTAGACGGGACTAGTGGAGACGATATCCAGTAGAACTAAAAGACAAGTCATTTTATGTTTGGTTGCGCTCGGGTGTGCAGATCTACAAGCTTACAACGTGTCGCAGTGCGAGTAGTCTAGAGTAGTACTACTAGAGTAGTTAAAACAGTTATGAAGGTGAATTAGTGGCTTAATTTCATTTTTTTCTTTTTATAATATGAATGATTAATTTGACTTGGATGCTAAGGAATCATACTTGCATATAGTATTGTGACTACTATTGCTGTTTAATTGAGCACTAAGCAGTTAAACAGTGAAGTCATACCAGACCGCTTTTATTATGGAGCACTTGTTCCTCCAAGAGCTAATCAATAGCTACCGCAGTCTGTGGTCACTCTAGCGTGTGTGCATGTGCGCGCACGCGCCCCATTGTTGTCCCAGTGTGTACGCCTCTGTTCATGTTATGTCTTTGTTTATAGCATTTTTTCACTTTACTTCCATCTCACGCTCCCCTTTTTTTTTACATTAGGACATAAATCGTATGAAGTAGCTGTGTTTGTGAGAGAGAGAGAGAGAGAGAGAGCGTTTGCGCGTGCGTGTGTGTGTGTGGGTGGGTGCACGCACATAGTCGTGAACGCAGAGATGAATGCTGTATACATTTTAACACCCTGTTCTCTCAGGCCGTCTATCAAAGAAATGGAGAGAGAGAGACAGAGAGAGAGAGAGAGAGAGAGAGACTACTATAGGGAACTGCTGGCGACACAGCCCATGTCTGACATGTAATGCAATAAACCAAACACCACACAGAAGAACAAAGCACAGAGGAGAAATAAAACACCACAAACAGAGAAATGCTAAACTACGATGTTAAAAGACCCACTAGCGGCCCCTAGAGGCTACGCTGCTCCGTACACCCATGCAATGGGACCAACATCTTTTGAACCAATCAACTGTTCTGTCCTTAGAGCCCTGCATTCTCACTCGTGGGGCTAATTAAGATTTTTTTTTAAACGTAGCATTATTAGTGGTGCCACAATGGGTTGGGTGTGGGATGGTACAGTATACTGTATATTCACTGATGGGTTTACGCTGCAGTGTCTGCCCTGAGACTGGAAGGCTGGGCTTCCATCCCTGGCTGGGTCATACCAAAAATGGGACCCAGTGCCTCCCTGCTTGACACTCAGCATCAAGGGTTGGATTGGGGGTAAGTCCCTGCGACGTACTAGCGTCATGTCAAGGGGGTGTACTTACATCATGTCCAGAGGGTGTACTTGTACATTAAGCTGCCTCACGCTACAGAAACAGGAGATAGGCTCCTGCCCTATGGGCCTCACAGGCAGGCTGTCATGAAAATGTATTGCCCGCTATTGCACGATATGCAGGAAAAGGTAAGGATTGTGCATCGTGGAAAATATTTTCCGGTTCCATAGAGCTAACCGTTGTCATGCTTTTGGTTCCATAGAGCTAACCGTTGTCATGCTTTTTGTTGAATATAAAATGTCCCCCTGCCCATAATTCCTGTCGACGAGCCTGGTTGGCGGTGCTTATTTTACCGTGTGGGTTTTCAAGCTGAAAAGGTGGCATTTTCATTCGGTCGGTACTTTAACCCACATGAACTACAGCGTCCCTATTCTGAAGCCAACATCCCTCTTCAACCGCTTATCTGTAGTCGGGTCGCGGGGGCAACATCTCCACAAGAGAGCCGATATTGGAGATAAAAACCCTCCAACTCATTGAAGCGAACATTAATAGCAGACTTGCAAGGCCAAAATGTGACTCGTTGTGAGCATGTTGATCGGCCATGAAAACGTAGAGGCCCAAGTACAGGAAGGGGACCCCTGCAGGCAATGAGTTTAATGAACACACTGAAACTGAACGACAGCTCGGCATAATAGAATAATGGGAGGAGCCATGCACTTTAGACTGTCAGGTGTTGGTAAGGTCTGATGCCCTAACTGCTTCTCTCTGCGTTTACTCCTCTCTCCCAAGACACTTTGTGTTGTTTGGTACTGTATCGCTGACACAGCCTTCTCTGGCTGGATGCACCTACAACAGTACTGTATATACGCTCTGACATATTCACTTATTCTTTTTTGCTTTCGAACCGCGTTTCGAGCCTGCAGATATAATATTTGTGATACTTCTTTTGATACTGTAGTATGATCAAGTAAGGCATTAACACATTCCGTGCATTATAGCCTAATATAACATGCCACGGTCACTGCTGATATTGTTTAATTACCTTTGGAGCATACATTACGCCAAAGTATTTACGCCTTTGATCCATGAAAATCCCCCTGAAAATAGTCCCATGGTTTGTTGCCTAGTCGAAAGTCACCATCGTGATGCAGAAGAACAACAAACAGTAATGGCGGATAGATCCAAGTGTAAACCCCCGTTCACTTGAATTTAACTCATTTTCCCAGAAGCCCTTGCAAGCCAGTGGATAAGTAGATTTTTCATAACGTCATCATAACATGTCGGCCTCATCACGGTGTCCGGTTGTCTCATCACAAAGCCGGTTTTTCAAATAGCGGGTTTAGCTTGTTACTCAGGGAAAGACAATTGAATAAAACATATAAATAGCGGGTTTAGCGTATTACGCATGGAAAAACAATGGAATAAAACGCGTGGAAGCTATTCATTTACGAAAAAACGCAAAAAGTTAAAGATTAGGCCTTTCTGCACGACATGGCAGCAAGACCTCAGTACTTAATGGGTTTTGGGTTAACACAAAGCCCTTTGCTGTGTGTGTGTGTGTCCCAGTACGGAGGAAGGCTGCTGGAGATTGGGAATTGTAATGCCAGTGCATTCTTTTAATGTCTTTTCCGCTGCTCGTGCATTGCTATTGTTTTGGGATGTAGGGTATAGAGGCATAAGTGTGATGTCTTTGTAGAGTGGGAGGGCGTATGGTGTGGGGCTCTGCAGGGACGCGGGAGATTGTTTAGTGAGAGAAAGTCTTCAAAGAAAGAGTTGCAAAGACTGTTTGTTGAGGGTTAGAGAGAGCGAGAGAGGGAGAGGAGCAAGCAAGCGAAAGATGAATAGAGATAGTCGGAGTAAAATGTGTGTGTGTGCGAGAGAGAGAGAGAAAGAGAGTCCACATGGAGAAGCCATGCCGTTGGTGATGTGAGGCAGAGTGTAATATGTTTTATGTGAAATGTTTCTGCTGATATTACAGCCCCTCATCCGCAGAGCTCCAGGGCTTTGTGTTTGCGAGGAGAGGAGAGGGATGGAGAGAACAACGCCAGGATGGAGTGAAAATCGGAGGGAGAAAAATGGAATTAATATGGAGAGCTGGGGTTTCCCCACTGTACCAAAATGTTAAATATCAGTCGTAGAAAACCGCATATGTTTCTCAGTATTTATGAAAATAGGGGTGATGTTAACCTTGAAAAATACTACTGTAGCACTCTGTGCGCAAAGATCTAGTTATTCATTGTCAAGAGGGAATGAAAGTTTTTCAATGGGGCCTGACGCCTTGAAATGAAATCCAAACGAGGTTTTAGCAGCTATTTATCACCAGGGCTTCAAGAGTTGGAAGTGAAAGTGGCGAATTGGGTGATCCCGGTGTCATCTCTTCTGTATTTTGGAGGAGCTTTTTAGATAAGAAAATGGGCTTTAATTTGTCTGGGTGCCTGGGGGGAAAATAAGACAAAGAGGGCTCCTCTTCTGAATTCTGAATTTTTTGAAAAAGAATGAATCAAAGCAACTGTGAGCCTGCATGTTAATCTGCTGCAGCAAACTAGCAGCTGTAAAATATTGCTAGCTTGCGTGTCGCCAATGTGCCGTTAGCATATCACTGTATGGCCTGACGCTGGGTTCTTTCCCACCCAATCATTCCTGTGGAATGTCTGGCAGTCTTGACAGCCAGACAAACAGACACATAATACGCACGCACACACGCACGCACGCACAGGCCCCCTAATGAGGTTTAAACGAAGACCAAACTAAGTGTTCTTTGTTTTAATCTAATCTGTTCCTCCATTGGCTGCTGTGTGCGCGTGTGTGCGCGCGCGCGTGTGTGTGTGTGTGTGTGTGTGTGTGTGTGTGTGTGTGTGTGTGCGCGCGCGCGCATGTGAAGACTGACTACCCAAATGTCCATTCAGAAGGAAATAAAGCGCTTGCATACGTGTGTGTGTGTGTGTGCGTGCGCGCTGCTCTCAGATCTCAGACATGCTTTTCTGTGTTATTGTCAGTAGTAAGAGAAGTAGCCTATACAACACTAATATTGCCCTGGGTAAAAAGATAGATGAATAGATTAATTATATTTAAAATAAGGAAAACATAGCTCACTATTATCCACAAATGGCTCAACTGTTGACTAAAGGAGAGGATGTTACACTATTTGTCTTAAATTGACATTGAGCTTTTTTATTAAATAAACATTTGACCTCTTATTTAAGTTATTTTATACCATTTGGAACAGAAATAGGGAACCGTTAAGAACCGGAATCGATAAGCAGAACCAGAATCGGACTCACAAAAATCCTAACGATACCCATCCCTAATCATAACGCAGACCTTTGGGCTCATTTCTGACTATATGCTGCATCGCGGTTACAATATTAATGCACAGTAATGACAAAATCTAAAATAAAATGATGCGTTTTAATGAGTTAATGGGGATTTCTAACCATGGTGAAACTATCCCACATACACACACACATAATGTGCACAGCAGTGGGTCTGGATCACATGCTGAACATCAGTGTTGGCAAGTAACTTAAGTAATATACTACTTTCAGTAATATTATTACTTTTTTCCAGTAATATGTAACTTAACTAGTTACTTTCACATTTTGAGTAATAATATTACATTTACTTTTTTTCAAAAGTAATATTATTACTATTTTCACGAGCCTTGGTGGAACTGTGGGTTTGAGTGTTTATTTATAATGGTAGACTGGATAGGGGTCAAGTTGCTTTGTAGACTGCTGATCCGCTCTAGATCTAGACTCTAGAGCGGATACGGAAACGATGCACACTCGTCGGTACGTATGTGTGAAGTATCGGATGCAGAAGGGCGGGCCTTAAACTGTCCGGAACACGGAACAACAACCTAAACTAGTGTGTGTAACTCGTTAGACTGCACTGTTAGAGAGAAGAGATGTAAATAAACTAACAATGGAGGAGGTGGAGGAGACAGAAACACCGGCACAACAAAGCGTTATAACATTCAATACTTGGAAGTTGAGTATGTCCGCGATCGAGACGAGAATCTATATTCCACGTCGAAAAAATCTACTTCTAATCAATGTGTACAAATGGACCCATCATCATGTGTACACTATACAGTACACTTTTTAGAGTTAAATAAACTCTGCAGAATAGGGGAGGGGGGACTGCTAATGTTGAAAATGCAAAGTAAGACTTTTGGGGACAAAATATGCAATTACTGGAGGCGAGAGGAAAAAAAAGTAATAAGTAAAGTAATAAGTAATAAGTAACTAGTTACTTTTCTCAGGGAGTAATAAAAAGTATAACTTTATTCCTTTTTTTTTAAGTAATAAGTAATAAGTAGTATATTAGTGTTAAAGTAATATTTTGCCAACACTGCTGAACATTAAGACATACCAGGGGAAGGGTATTTTTAACACATAAACTAGTGTGACGACCACCCTCTCCAACACATCCAATTGTGTGTGTGTGTGTGTGTGTGTGTGTGTGTGCGTGCGTGTGTCCAGGAAGGCCAAGATAAAGAGTGGGCGACGGAGGGAAGAGATTAGGAGCGAAAATGTGTAATTTATACGCCATCGTATGACGCCGTTACATTGCGAAAATAGTTTACCACGATATAAACCAGGATAATATAAATCGACCTAGTATAAAATGAGGAGGTGAATTTATACTGGATGTCGTCGCTTGTCAGTCAGAAACCTCTTATCTGCAGTCCATATTCTAAACTTTTGTGTTTTATTCATAAATGAACGCCCTACTACTAGATCATACTACAGCGTCACACAAAAGTATCAAAAGTAGCTGATCTGCGAGCTCGAAACGCACGACAATATTTATTTGAATTTGAATCCTGGAACGTCACAGTTTTGGACATACAGTATGAGGTTTCCACTCGATAGAGACGATATCATTATATGATTACGCGTGGGTGTGCGTGCGTGCGTGTGTGCGTGCGTGGATGGAGAGAGAGATGGCCCAGCTTGGGTATATTTAGTTTGACTGTCTTGACAGAGGGACAGAATATTCATCAAAGATTGATGTCACTGCTTTGTCTTCCTCTTGCTGGAGAGAGGAAGATGGAGAAATAGATAGATGTGCAGCCATAAGCAGCAGCAGAAGATTGATTGTGTGTGTGTGTGTGTGTGTGTGTGTGTGTGTGTGTGTGTGTGTGTGTGTCTTTATTTCTGTACCTGAATCCATGCAAGTGTGTATTACTTTGAAAGTGTTGGACAATTTGTGTGTGTGTGAGCATTTTGCATGCAAATTTGTGTCCCCCTCTTACATGTATGAATGCTGGCATGACTGTCCACACATACACCGTATGTGTGTACAGTATATGTCTGTCTTGAATATTTCTTTCCCGCGAGAGTGTGACTGTGTGTGCACACGCAGGTGCGTCTGTCAAATTGTTATCTCTCCATTGGCAGGTCAATGCCAGAGAAATGGCTCCATTTGAAAAATAGACAGATCCTATTGGCTGGCTTGCCATCAGATAAGCCACCTGATTGGTGGCCGGTGTCAGGCAGAATTCTCAAAGCTCTTCATATCATTGTGGAAATGATGTGACATGGGCTGAGTGAGTGAGTGATGGGCTTCTGCCATTGATGGAAAAAGTCCTCAAATAATTGTATTGGAGTAAAAGTACAATATTTGCCTCTGAGATGTAGTGGAGTAGAAGTAGGCCTACTGGAAATTGGAAATACTCAAGTACTTAGTTACTTTCCACCACTGGTTTCTACACTGTAAAACCCGGAGCATTATTTGAACTCTGGGTGTTCAAATGGATCTTTTCAGGTCCATTGGTTCCTATATGAATCCTATAAGACAAATCTCTGCTTTAGGTATAGGGTTATTCTTATTTGAGATCAATCGATTGAATTTGCAGACCGACTCATCCCCAGCTCTCAAAATATTATGGATTATGAAAAAGTAATTGATTCTCTATATTCATGAAAGATTTCCGAAGCTTTTGCACTGATGGTGCTTAAATGTTTATGAATGAGAAGCATTTCTTAAGCTTATGGTGTACTTTGTTGTTTTTCCTTGTCTCCTCGCCTCGCCTGCGTGTGTGTTCCTTTCTGTGTGTGTGTGTGTGTGTGCGTGCTCACAAACAGCGGTGTGGATAGGATCCAGCAGCTCCGAAGGGAATACCAGCAGGCCAGGAGAGAGGGGGTGGCGCCGGCTTATGAAGAACAGGACCCACGACGCAGAGGACCAGAGAATGACACACACAGGGTAAGGAAGGAGCGCACGCACACACACACACACACACACACACACACACACACACACACACACACACTTTAAGCATTGCTTTGTTTTGCCAGTGCAGCACTTGGCACTGCATACACCGTATAAGTCACAGTAGCTACAGTGTGGTTGCTAATTTGCTAGCAGTCTGAATATACTGCTGTACTTAAACGTACTGCCTTTCAGTACGTTTTAACAGCGGGCGACTGCCGGGCGTATTTTCCGGAAGTGCGTTATTTGTCTATCGGAGCCGGCAACTACTGGCGATAGCAGGCGAAGAGGCGATAGTCGAAATGTGGGCAGAGGAACGTCGTTCAAAAACATGAAAATCGTCCGGCAATAGCCAATCAAATTCATGTGTTGCTTTGTATACCCTCCACGTGGTACAGTGATGCGTTTACATTACATACAGTACAGCAGGAACGCCCACTAGTCGATTTGTATATCGCCCAGAGTCGCCGATGTTCGCCCACTGTTAAAACGTAGGGTAAGAATTCAATAGAGGATTCATCCCAGCCACTGAAGGCTGGTTTGAATTGTACATCTAAAGTATGGTGTGATTTAATTTAGAATTGTTCAGAATGATTTATATTACCCAAATGTTTGAGTAGTATAGTAGTAGTACTATGCTGCTATGCTGCTTTACAATATTCTTCTCACTGCTGTGCATATGGGCCTTAAGGGAGCTGTACTTGCAGAATAACTTGTTTTGTATATAGTTGGCCAGTACAGCAATTGTTTTAAGTTTGAACAGTTTTCTCTGTCTGGTTTCATCAGTAGTCTGTCAGAACAGATCGTGTTATTCTCTGCAGAGGTTTCATCTTTGATTCTCCCGCAAATAGGGAATTAATGGCTAGACGTCTGTGTTGATCTGTGTCAAGATCCAAAAGGGGGGGGGAGTGTGTGTGTGTGTGTGTGTACGCACACTATTTAACATAAAAAAATCACAGTGATCGCAACGTGTTTAGTTGTGTGTGTGTGTGTGTGTGTGTGTGTGTGTGTGGTTCATTATTCCCTGCTATCAGCTCTGTGTTCACGCTCTGCGTGTTTTTCTTGGATCTGCTGCTGATTTATCAGAGGCTTTCATCTGACTATCAGGCGATGCCCTTTGATTGGTAATGTTTCCCTGTAGACAGGGAGCTGATAGGTTATGACACCATCCACCTTTTGACTGAGTATCAGATGCAGAAGGAAGGGTTTTTTTTGCTTTTACTCCTACTGTTGGTGTCACAATTATAATTCTTACAGATCTGTCTTATTTCACCTGTGCACGAGGCACTCGAGGCAGTCTCCTTAAATTCCTTCCTAGGCATTGCCTACCGTATCTCAATTTGCTCTACTTTGTTTTGTTTCAGTAGTGGGTGATCATTTAAAAAGTTAACCGTTTGGACCCTAGCAACTCTATTTTGGCATGTTATTACAGGCGAACATTCTGGGAAAACACAGCAGATCTGCAAGCTTGCATGTGAGCTTGTAGCGCCTATATGTACGTACTGTAAATCAGCTATTTTCAGTGATTTGGTGTAGACGTCTAAGGAAAAAGGAGTGTCATAGTCAAAGACACCTGGGCTGGGCCCTGATAAACTAAGTATATATAGAGGGTTTATACTCTGAATCATGCCTTATTGGGGAGTTACACGGAAGTGGCCATCTAATTGTTTTCAACAGCCCAAGCTCTTTGAATTTTTGAATACTCAAATCTGGCATGTATCGCGACTCTGAGCATATCATTTAGATATCAGAGATCTTGAATATAGAAAGATTCCATCATTTTTTTCTTCTTTGTTTTTTTAGTTTTATAATCTTTCATTGTAAATGAGCTGAGGCTTGATAAAACCGATCACCACTGTATATAGTGTTGCAACGCCCATTTTGACACTGGATCATCACCACACAGTATATAAATTATTTATACGTATTTGTCAGAGATTTTGCCATTTCTCTCTGTATTATTGATTGTTAGAGGTTTCCTCTCTCCCGGGTGAGAAAGCTGGGTCATTTCTTTCAAACTATCCACAGTACTTTTCTAGCAGTAAATAAAACAACAATAAATCATGAGCACGTTGAATTCCTCACCAATCTTTGTGTCTAAAGTCTATTGCAGCCTCAAGTCTGCAAATTCAACCAGTTCCGTCGAAAATAACCCTGCAGAGACTTGTCGTATTGGGCCTCTGAACCATATTTTCTACACGGTTTATAAACATTTGTACACTTTCAGAATTTAATGAACAGGATTTTACAGTTTCGAAGCCCTTCTTGCTCGCAGCTCCCCTAAGAAGCCTGCTAGTAATTCCAATAGTCTGGCTAGCGTCAAAAAGATGGAATGATCTACTGTAAATATCTCATCTGTTTTAAAACAATAAATATTATGGCAGAATGAACTGTTTATAAAACAGTCCTTTCCTCCTCTCTGTCCATTGAGAGTGTAGCCAAAGTCATCTCAGTTCAGCGACTCAGTAGTCAGTACCCTGTGTCCACTGCCTCAGTACCCTGTCCACTGCCTCAGTACCCTGTCCACTGCCTCAGTACCCTGTCCACTGCCTCAGTACCCTGTCCACTGCCTCAGTACCCTGTCCACTGCCTCAGTACCCTGTCCACTGCCTCAGTACCCTGTCCACTGCCTCAGTACCCTGTCCACTGCCTCAGTACCCTGTGTCCACTGCCTCAGTACCCTGTGTCCACTGCCAACAACACAGTGAACTCGGTACCATGTGTCCACTGCCAACAACACGTCTACAAGCAGTAGAAGTAAAGGGCTGATGTGGTTATTATGTTATCTTTAATAATAATCAAAATGTACAAAGTAACTAGTAACTAAAGCTGTCAAATAAATAGTGTGTAGTAAAAGTAGAATATTTGTCTCTGTAATGTAGTGGAGTAAAAGTACTGAAAATGTGACATACTCAAGTAAAGTACAAATACCTCAAAACTGTACTTAAGTACGGTACTTAAGTAAATGTAGTTAGTTACTTTCCGCCACTGCCACTGCCAACAACAAGTCATTGGTCCCTGCCCAGCCGGGGGCAATCTCGTTTTCCCCCCGCGATCAATAGCCATATACATTCACCCTTCTCTCCGCCTGCAAATGAGAAAAGTTTCTTGTTGTTTACCAAGCAGGGAGAGCAATTAGCATGCTTCAGAGGTGGAAATTAAGTTTGGTAGGCTAAGAAAAAACAAGAGCGGTAGCAATGGCCATCATGCCTAACGAGCCCACCTCGTTAAGGATGATGCATTTATTAATTAGAACAGCGGTGATTATTTATCCCTGTTGGTTTCTGTGGGCAGGAGGGGGGGGGGGGGATGATTATGGGTGAGTGCCGACGGAGAGCTAATTCAATTTCACTTTTATTAGTTTGTTTGTTCCGCCTATAGAAGAAGTCATTTCGTATACAGTAGCATGTTTTTAGCCCATTTAGACCTGGAACGTATCTGTGTCGCCTCAGCTTTGCACCACTTTAACCATTATTGTCTCCACCAGGCCAAAGGCATGGGGAGAGTATGTTTTTTTAATACTTTAGCTGTTGAAAAATCTTGAAAATGTGTACAAATCTTTGAATATACTGTATATTCTTTCACAGCTAATGTTTTAACTGTGGGGCTCCTTTAAATGAAATATTTTGAGAATCACTGATATAGATACAGGTTTTTCAGAAAACTATCATGATTTTAGAAGACATTTGTAGAATCTGTCCTGAGGTCTCAGTCGGTTAATGTGATGTCCATGAGAGAAAATGCAACCCTGGACACAGTATTTGTTAAGAGAGAAAGAGTGAGAGAAAGAGAGACAGAGGCAGATACCGAGGGAGAATGTGAGAGGAATTGAGAGGAAGAGATGGTGAAAAGGATAGAATCAGAAAAGTGCAGAAGTTTGGTAAGAGTGTGTGCACACTGCACGCATGTGTGTGCTCGTGTCTTTCTGTCTGTCTGTCTGTCTGTCTGTCTGTGTGACACATTTCAGCCACAATATGGGGTCTGTGCCTGGTCTCGGTGGCTCCATTACCATCTCATTGATTCATGGTTATGGGTCAGCTGTCGATGCTAACAAAATACTGTTTTGCCTGGAAACAATTATCAAGCAACAAAAGGCACTCTGCAACTTTTGCCTCTGTGTGAGTGTATGTGCACACGTGTGTGTGCACATACACTTTGTGTGTGTGTGTGTGGGCGCGCGTGCGCACGTGTGTGTGTGTTGTAGAACAACATATATTTTCCCCCAAGGCAAGAGAATTTAGATTGCACACACGCACACATATACCGTACATGCATGTACGCACGCACACACACAGACACACACACACACACGCACACACACTTACCTGCACACAGAGCCTTTTGTTATTTCCTACGCCTACAATCTGCCCTCATGTTAAATGGATTTAATTTCAAAGATAAACATCTATCAGCTGTTTTTTTGTCCCTGGTGTGCTACTGAAGTTGCAGATATTTCTGTTGGTTTACAGTTGCAGTCATTTATGTGTGGCTCAAGGTGTTTCTCATCGTGAGACCCACACCTCATCAGGGGGGGGGGTCTCTCTGCTATGCATTATGTGTGACTACATCTTTAACCCATTTAGATCTCAGGCCCATTCTAAAGAAAGAAATGTCGGTAACACTTTCTATGAAGCCCACATTTATAATGCATTATGAGGGAATTCATAATGCATTCATAATGCTTCATAACTACACTCATTAACAGACATAATGCTTTCAGATGCACAACAGTCATAAAACATTATAATGTCATTTGTCTTCTAAATCCAAAAATATATGTAATTGGCCGCTGAACCAAATCCCCCCCGAGAGAATATATATATTCAAATATTTGCGCCACATTTTCACGTTTTTTCAAAGATAGCAGATCTACAGTACAAGCTCGTAGCACGGCACTCGGTGCCGCGCTATGAGCTTGTAGATCTGCTATTTTTCAATGCAACAAAAGGGGTTCCCGTCCTGAATAGGTTAAACATTTATGCAGTAAAGAGTTCTGCTGAGCTCGCGTACTATTTGTTACTGCTGCCTTGCTTCGTCAACAACAGTTATACACGTGCGCGCATGCTTACGCATGCAAGGACGCGGACACACCTAACTGTAGGGCTGTCCGATCTAACCTTGGTATTAGCCCTGTTGGCTACGGGTGGCCATAGCTGAGTGGCTAGAGGGGCTGTCTGTGAATTGTAAGGTTGACGGTTCGACCCCTGGCTCACCCAGTCTGCATGTAGAAATGTCCCCGAGCAAGACAACCTCTAACAGCTCCCCACCTGCCATCACCAAGTCTTCTTAGCTGTCATTTGCTGCTTTTCCTTAAGTTACGAGGCATACAGCCCATCGTTTTGGGTGCCTGACTGTGCCTTGCTCAAAGGCACATGGATGTTGGTGTGGTTCTCCCTCACACAGACCACTGGTTTCATGGATGCTGTACTTCAAGTTATCAAGGCAAACATCAAAAAGAAAGAGCATGCACTCACTTGTTTCTAGAGATCCAGTGGACTTACTTTATTGGCACAGATTGCAACATTTCGACCCTTTAGGTTTAGGTCTTTATCTGTGGACGTTTCCTTCTTTCTAATTGACACTTTTAAACACTTAATTAGCCCAGAACTATAGGCACATTTGGGGTTCCAGTGAAAGCACTCTAATGTTTGTGACCTTCCCCTGGTAAACCAGCCATCAAGGAGTTATGATGTGACCTTCCCCTGGTAAACCAGCCATCAAGGAGTTATGATGTCTTATGGGGAGTCATGGTCAAGACGAGAGACAACGGCGTCATTGTGGTGTTTCTTAATGTGTCACGTTGCCTCTGTCCCTCCTTCTAAACCTGTCAGTGATGTGTCTGGGGTAATGAATAACACTTGTCCTGTGGTTGTAGCGGTGTTGTCCGTATCCTAAAACATGCTCTGCACTCACACTTTTCAATGAGTGAGTGAGTGATGTTGGTTTACAACATTGTTTCCAATTTCCAGCAATGAAACATCTTGAAACAAAGGAGTTGTAGGTGGTATCCCCAAAGCAGTTGTATTCCCTTCAAATGCATTGAATTATAGCTCTATCGAGGGGCTACAGTCGGCAGATAAATGATTGTCCCCCCCATCCTGTTTCCTCATGGTTCCCCTGACAGATGCGTTCATTAATTCATTTTACATGACGGATGACGCCCTCCCTTCATTCTACTTATCGCACGTTGTTAAACTCCTCTCCCCAGTCAGAAGGAAACGTGCAGTTTTGGGTGATTTATCTCACCGCCATGAGTTCATATAATCGCATAGATGAGTCAAGTTGAGCGCAGTAGGAGTATTAGTGTGAGTTTGATGCTCCTCCTTGGGGAGGTTCTGGTCTGTGGAGGAGACAGACACTACACAGAGGTAAGAGACGACTGAATTAGTGGTTCTCAACCTGTGGGTGGCGACCCTGACGGGGGTCTCCATGTGATTTGGGGGAGATCCCCATGTGACAGCAAAGGACTTTTGAGACCTTTTTAACCCATTTAGGACTGATGCAGATTCGAAAGAAAGAAAGAATTACTACTAAAGAATCAACATTGCCCAAATTGTCAAACATTGTGAAAATAAATATATCTTTCTCTGGAACAGAGTCAAACAAAATGTAATGAATCAACTCCTATAATTCCAAGTGCTTGTCAGGGTGGGGGGTCCCCCGTTCAAATAAGATTAATGTATTTTGGGGGGTCCCCAGTTCAAATAAGATTAATGTATTTTGGGGGGTCCCCAGTTCAAATATGATGATGATTTTGGGGGGTCGCAGACTGGAAATGTTGAGAACCACTCTTCTAGTTCAGTTAACATTCTGGATTGTTCGGTGTACAGTGACTTGACTGCTCCTTCCGTCCATCTTTGTGTCCGATTGTTATCATTCTGTCTTCTCCATACGCCACCTTAATTCTCTCTCGTTTCAGTCCTCTCTCCTTACCGCACATCCTCAATGTTTAGCTATTTTCCCTCCCCCTAATGTTCCCACTAACCTTTTATCCCCTCTCTCTCTCTCTCTCTCTCTCTCTCTCTCTCTCTCTCTCCCTCTCTCTCTCCCCTGTTCCCCTCTTTCACTCCCTCTCTCCATAACTTCCTGACTTTAAAAGCTCCCCTTTGAGGATTAGGTGGAACAAAGAAAGGTAAAATGGCAGAGAATGAAAGAGGGGTGGGGGGGGGAGGGGGCAACGGAGAGGAAGAGAGAAGGAGATAAGTAGAGAGGTAGAGGGACATTGAGAGAAAAGAGAGAGAGAAACTGTTATATGTGCAGAGGATCGAGGGAAGACCACACACACACACACACACACACACACACACACACACACACACACACACACACACACACACACTGTACACATAACACACACACAGCGGTGGCTCTGATCTGTTTTGAAAGGCTGTTTTGAAACGGGGAGAGCAACACGTAAATATGCAGCTTTTCTCTGGCGGGTACACTGCTGCCTCTTTTGTTGAAAGCCTTTTCGAGGATCTGTAAATCCCTGGCGCTTAACCTTTCATATAAAGCTAAATAGATAAACAATGCAGAGGCTCTAGTCTACAGTATATGCTCTAAGAAGCAGAAGGGAGTTCCAACCGCGCCTCTAGCCTATGGAAGGCCAGTCTGGTGCATCTCAGAGGCAGGACAGGTTACAGGAGGAAAGGAGGCACTGGAGCAACTCAGACAGTTTAAGCCCTTATTTTATTATCAGGGTGCAAGTAAAAAAGCGACAATGTATGAGGCACACCTTCGTCAGGTCCTGATGCTCTCTCTGTGCGTTTGTTAGTTTGCTTGTTCTATCAATTTCTACGTGCTTCAAAGTCTCCTCTTTGCTCACTTCAGTAGCGCTTGCCAACCACTTTTCCGTTTTTAAATGTGAATTAGTTTGCAAGTGTCCACTCTAATGGAAAAAGGTATTGATCAGGCCGCGTAGCGTAGGGCAGATCAATGAAAAAACAAACACAGTTCCAGGCCTGGCACCCAACACACTCACAGCAAGGAAACTTCTCAAATAAAGTGTTCCAAAATTCATTTTCTACTGTCGTGGTTCGTAAGCCAGTGGGTTGTAGCGAGACTCTCTTGACATGGGTCACTGACAGGAACAGCTCTACCGGAGAGAATATGTTGTTATTTCATACTTTGGCTTCTTTGTTTTGATCTCATTGCCCGAGATCTGTTATTGATGGACAGTGGGCTTGTTTGTGCTTGTGAGGTTTACTGCTTCTGGGAATAAACCCTTCGGATGGCACGAGATGTCGGTCTGGATAGGCCGCTACCATCTGGGGTCTTATTTTATTTAATAAAATGTATTTTTTTGTTTTTCTTGTAACTGCATGGTAGAGGTACTGTATGTTAATGAAATATAGCTAGCACATCTGCAGTGGTTGGAGGAAGTGGACTTTTTAGACCCTGGTGTCAAGTATATCATACTGGTTGAAAAGTAGTACTGCCGGCTGCCCATAAGGTCAAGCAGGCATTCCTTCTTTATATATATTTTTTATGGAGGGACAGACAGTAGGCTGACAGGAAATGGGGAGAGAGATGCAGTAAAGGCCGTCAGGATCGGGAGTCGAACCCACGGCACACTGCCAGACTGGATTACCAGCCAAGGTGCCTGGACCACATTCCTTCTTAACTAATGGCACATGGCTTACAGCTTCAACAAGGGTACATTTGATAACTTATTATCAGTGATTCTAATATAACTCTTGGAGTTATATTAGATGCTTAAATTAACTGAGGAGTTTATACAATGCTTGCCGTAAAGTTTTAAGAGGTGGATAACGAGGGCGAGAGGAGTTTGTCGCAGTCGCGACAGAGTACTGTAGTTTAGACTTTAGAGCGACAAACTATTATGTCCTTAAATGGACAGGTCGTATTCCTGGAACACAACCTTCTCCATGGAACTCTTGTTCTGCCACTCTCCCATGGTATTGCCGGGAGACGTAATGTGCTTGAACGTTCTTCGACCAAGGGGAATATGCAACGTAATAGCATTATGGCTATAATGTGTTTTAATGTGATAATCTGATGTCCGGATATAAGAAAAAAATGTAATCATGTGATGTGATCAGGATCCACATGGGGGCCTCGGGACTTCATGTGGTCAGACGGGGACATGAGTCATCTCTTGACCCCCCCCCCCCCCCCCCCCCCCTTTCAAAAGGTGTCAGATATTATTTAAAAAATCACACTCGTGTGAAGTGAGGGGCGCTCTTACATCATCACACGTACATTGCTCAGTCAATCAAATCATCGCTATCGGGGCCCAGCCAATCAAATCATGGCAGACACATTAAGCTGGGCATTGGAGTGTGCACAAGAGATTTGGCACTGATCCTTCCAGCAATTTTGAAAGATTATCTCCAGACTAGGGATGGGAATTATCGATTACTTCATGATTTAATTGATAGGTTTTGATAACCTTATCGATCGATTAACCGTATATAGTTGATATACAGCGTTTAAAAATCTTAATTTCCCTCAATGTCTTAACACAAAAATGTACATTTTGCTGATATACAGAAAGAATACAAAAGGCATAGTATATTTCTTAATCAAATATTTAGTTGACCACATGCAAAAGCAGAGATGTTTCTGTGGTTACCAAGGTGGGGTGGGGGACTTTTTTTAAGCGGCCCACATTCCTCGGCCACGTGCGCACGCAGACAGCATTACATTCACAGGAAACTGCCCAATGATAGAACCGCAGAACTTAATTGTTTAATTGAAGAATGTCTTAACGACGATAAATCGATTAACTATTAACATCCCTACTCCAGACACACAGACACGGACACACAGACGGACCATTTTATAGACTCGCTGTAAAAGAAAGTAGGCTGCAAAGTAGTACATAGTAGCCAGTTTCACTTTCGTACTCTGTGACCGTACACAGACACCTTCCTCAGTTTATTAACTAATTGACCAGAAGAAGTAAGAAGCTTATTTATTGTAAAATTCATAATCAGAGGAGGCATTCAACCCCCCTAATCATTCTGTTTTGTTTAGACCATGCAACCTCAGTCAGCCATGTTTATCTTTGGTTCAGATTCCCAAAAGCCATCGTGGTTGTAAGAATGTCTTTGTTCCATTGTGAGAGTTTGGACAAAGATGCTATAGTGCTAATATTTTTTTTCCCATTTTCTTTTTTTTTGGGGGGGGGGGAGTGCGTGGGGCTGGGTTACTAAAGCACTGTAGGCTTTGAAGCCTGACGACACCCAAAGCAGTGGCAACAGCTTGCTTAGCGGTTTGTCACCTTTTACCCTGCAGTGAAAGCATTAACAAACACGGCATTCATTCACATAATGAGTGTCTACTTATCTGAACTATTTATATACTGATTATTATTTTTTTAAACTCAACATGTTGATAACCCCCGTCCCGTCCCGTCGGTGTTACAGAGACTTATTGGAACCATAGTGGGTCAGAGGTCAAACCTTCAGGTGGAGCCCTTCAGCACGAAGACGTGTAATGTGATACTAATATTATTGTTGTATTATTTGTGTCCAGGATATCCCGTGTCAAGAGACTCCCTGCGTTATTACCCCTGATAGACACTGTCTCCATTTTTAGACGGGGCTCGCTTGACATTCCTAAACCAATCTCACATTGTAGGTGAAGCCATGTACACGCCTGCTGGCTTCCTTATTCCTGTCAAACAAAGCATCCACTTCAAAATAACTGCTCACCACCAGTGGTGGAAAAAAGTACTAAATGATTTACTTTAAAGTAAAAAGTATCAATACTACTTGTACTCTGTTACAAGTAAAAGTCAGCATGCAATTCAAAATGTACTTGAGAAAAAGTACAAAAGTGTTGGTATCAAAATATACTAGTACAAAAGTGAAAGTAATTATACAGAATATCACAAGTTTTCAAATGTATAAAATTAGCAGATCTACAAGCTCACAATGCGTCGTACCGCGTAGATAGGCTATTTTCAAATGCCCAAAATGTACATAGTGCAAAAGACGGAGATTTAATTTTTTGATATCGGTGAGCGATACACTACAGTCTGAGTGCGTCTGTTGTGCAACTTTCGAAACCACTTCCGGTTGGTGCGTCATCAAAAGTGTTCCCCCTCCATTATAGCGGACGGGAGGAAAAATCTTCTAACGCTAATATCTCTGAATCTAAATCACTGATTTCGATTCTAATCAAAACATGCATTTTTGACGGCCCATCCTGGTCCCGTCGCTACTGTATATTCGTGGTAGAAGAACTCATGCCTCAGGTGGTCGGCGATCCTCCTGCAAATGTTTGGGTTAGATGCTATGCTATCTGCACAACAAGATGGAGTCACTGTGGCACCTTGAAAAGGGCTCTGAAGCTGCAAATAGCTGGACACACCGATTTACTGTTTCCAACTGACGCTGGGCAGTTATGCTTAAGTAAATGTACTAACGGTTAAGTAAATGTACTTAGTTATACTTTCCACCACTGATTATTACCGTACTGCACGTTTCAAAAGATTTCCTAGAACTGCTCTGGACTGTGATGTAACCAGCCAAACGTGTGTTTGAACTGCTCTGGACTGTGATGTAACCAGCCAAACGTGTGTTTGAACTGCTCTGGACTGTGATGTAACCAGCCAAACGTGTGTTTGAACTGCTCTGGACTGTGATGTAACCATGCAGCCAAACGTGTGTTTGAACTGCTCTGGACTGTGATGTAACCAGAACTGCTCTGGACTGTGATGTAACCAGCCAAACGTGTGTTTGAACTGCTCTGGACTGTGATGTAACCATGCAGCCAAACGTGTGTTTGGGAATGTACTACATCAAGTCATCAAGTCATCTACTACATCAGTGTATCACAAGGAATGCACTGTCCCATGGCTACGGTGGTTTCGGAGTATAGTTGAGCAAATCAATTGGATTAGATGGGCTGTAGGTCACTCTGCTGGTCAGCACTCTGAAACAAAGGGCCTGTATTCTCATGGCTGCCAGTGGGTTCTGAGGCGACGTCTCTCTCTCTCTCTCTCTCTCTCTCTCTCTCTCTCTCTCTCTGCTGAACCAGGCCAATTGCGCCGCACCTCTTCAGGCAGAATTTGGTGTTTGGTTGGAACTGCCAGACAGGATGTCAGCCTAGATGAAGACCAAAGAGAAGATTTATGGATTTAGTGAAAGAGGACATGATGAAGTTAGTTGGTGTGAGAGAAGAGGAGGCAGAGGACAGGGTGAGATGGAGGCAGATGATTCGCTGTGGCGACCCCTGAAGGGAAAAGCCAAAAGGAAAAGAAGAAGACTTGGATTTGGATCCATATCGCATTAGCGTGGTCAGAGTCTGTATTAAACACAAGCGAGCACAATCGATCAACATTGTCATTGTTTGTAAACTGTAAAAAGTGTCCTGTAAGTCCATATGGGCTGGGCTTCTTCGGAAGCATGACACTTAAATATAGAATCAATCATCAATCATAGCGAAAATCAAGGCAAGGAATTGATGTGGCCCATTGGGCTTCTCAATTTAGATCCTGATTCCTGGAGTCCTCTCTTGGTTCATTCCAGCAATAAGCGACACTAATTTTGACACCTTGAGGGGGTTCTACATTGACCCTGACGTATACAATGGAACCAAATGGACCCTTTGTATACAGCCTAACCACAGAAAACTAATTTAAAGTAGTAAAGCTTGTAAATAAGCTATAAGAGACCTTTTAGTTGTACCGTTTGTGGCAAAAGCTTGTAAATATCTATAAGACCCACACAGAAGAAAACCCTTTAGCTGTACTTTTTGTGGTAAAAAAAATAATAATCCTGCCTTGATCTCATTACCCCCTTCCCCTTATTCCCCTTCTTAGTTTTTCCTGGAAAAAATTGACACGATGGGAACTACTAACAAAAACAAATTTCACCCACTTTTTTACTTTTAAAACTGTGATGTGACAATAAAGCTGGTTCCGATATTCATGTATACCATCTCGTATGAGCGAGATTGCCTGGTGGAAGTTGGTAAAAGACTGGCCATTACGTCAACACAAACCTCCAGGACTGAACGCTACAGTGAGTCCAGTGTAGCTGCTGTTTGGACGTGAGATGCCTTGTGGTTGCGATTAATGACCTGCTGTTACAGGGTTGATGGGCACTGTTGCGGTGGAGAACTCAGGGGTCAGTAAAGGTCATATTCAACTCCATCCCTCTGTCTAGAGTAGACCGTTGTGTGTGTGTGTGTGTGTGTGTGTGTGTGTGTGTGTGTGAGAAGAACAGGCGCCTCCGGCCTGGAATCGCCACTGTGCAGTTATAAATCTGTAGTCGGCGAGCTCTGCGGTGTGTGTGTGTGTGTGTGTGTGTGTGTGTGTGTGTGTGTGTGTGTGTGTGTGTGCGCACGGCGTGCATGCGTGAACGAAGTTGTTTTCATACACGCCATCGCTTAGCAATTTGTCCACGGAGGAGGTTTTAAGTTTGCGAGGTCGAGACAGAATGAACTTATTCAATGTTCCGACAGGAGGTCACATGGTCATCGGTTGTTCATTGAATGTTCCGTCATTAATTGAGTGACCAGCCAGGCCGTCTGTGTCTATATAGGACGTGTGTTATGTGGAAGGTTTCTGTTGGTATACTACTCTCTGTCGGTTTTGTGTGTGTGTGCGACCGTGTGCGTGCGTGTGTGCGTGACTGTGTGTGTGTGTGTGTGTGTGTGTGTCTGTGAGAGAGAGACTGTTTGAGAGGCATATTAAACAGCCTTGTCTTCCCGTGATTCTATTCACTATGCTAATGCAGAGAGACAAAACATATTGAGGTCATGGGGTCGTGTGTGTGTGTGTGTGTGTGTGTGTGTGTGTCTCTCTGACTGTCTAGCTGTCTGATAAAAAAAGATGTCTTGTAATACAAGGAGACAAACATAATGATCTTGTGTTATGAATCCTGACTGGACTGTACATGAATGAACATGTATGCAAATAAGTTCTCTCTCTCTCTGTGCGTGTGTGTGTGCGTGTCTCCCACCACCTGATCATGTCACCCCCACACATCTCTCTCTTTCTCTCCAATTACCCTCACCTGTTTTGTCTGGCTAATGCAGTCAGACAAAACTCATTTCTCATCAGACATTCAGACAGATTGTAATCTCGTCATTATATATGTTGCATGTACACACACGCACGCACAAACACACGCACGCACATACACCACATACAGAAAGGAATGCTCAATTATGTGCATGGCGCATACGCACAAGTACATCATCCTACTGTGTCCATGGACTTTGATGAGAACACGGTGTCGCCAGGCAGGCCTCCATTAGTTAGGTCCTGTGGTGGGAAAAAGTACACGCATTCTTTACTTAAGTAAAAGTATCAATACTGCAATCCAGAAATACTCTGTTACAAGTAAAAGTCCGGACTTCAAAATGTACTTGAGTAAAAGTACAAAAGTATTGGCCTCCAAATTATCATTATGCAGAGTTTCAAGTTTTCAAATGTATAACAAATCTTTTGAAAACAGCCGATCTACAAGCTCACAATGCGTCCCATCACGACACATTGTGAGCTTATAGATCGGCTATTTTACTGAAAGTAAAAGTACCTCAAAGTCGTACTAAGTACCGTTCTTGATTAAATGTAAAGTACTTAGTCACTTTACACCGCTGGCGTCCTGCTCCATGTTCAAGTCCGCTAGCTGATGTCATTATCCACCTGACCTCAGTGACCTTCAGTGGAGGGGATAGGTCTGCTACAGCATATCGCTCCGAAACCCGCTCGCAGGTTGCTGGTACAATTTGTCGTCCTTGAACTCTGAAGAGTGTGCAAATGTACACTTCGTACATGGACTCTTCAGAGTTACATGTAAGTGTTTTACTGCGTGGAGTTGATTATCTATGGCAGGATTGTGGGTGTCATGAGCCCCTAAAATCGTCTGAACCTCACAATCTGAGATGACTTACTAACAATCGTGAGCTTTAGATTGTGTATTAAATGCACAACCTAAAGCTCGCTCACTAATTTGTGTTAGTGCGCGACAGTGGTGCACAAACTATAAGTGTGAGTCAGAGTCGCTGCCGGCGTCCCAGCCCCCCTTCCTAATCCTATCCACTCTCCACTCAAACATTCCCCTGGCTTTCTTTCTGAGAAAGCGAGTCCGGGATCCCGAGGTTATGACTGCACAAAGGATATTGTATAATTTCCTGTTGATGAGGGTTGGGTCCCATGTAGTGTCACAAGTATGTCCGGTCCCCGTCAGGGACACATGTGTAGGCTCTACAGACCCCTCTTTATGCTCACACTCACATCGCTGTTGTTTGTGTCCATTTGTACGTATACAGTCACCGTTGGGCACAAAGTCAACTTCCTATCTCCGTATTCAACCGTTTAGTGTTTCTCCTCGTAAATCAACGCCCTACACTCAGGCCTACTTGATCATACTACTAAAATAAGAACATTATAGCATATATTGATAGTCGTATATGTTATATTATGTGGATCTCTGCATTTGTGTGTCTGTGTGCATGTACAGTACACTAAGCAATGAAGCATACAAGTGTGTGCATGTACATTTGTGTTATGTACTATAATATGTGCGCGCGTGCGTGTGTGTGTGTGTGTGTGTGTGTGTGTGTGTGTGTGTGTGTGTGTGTGTGTGTGTGTGTGTGTGTGTGTGTGTGTGCGCACGGCTGCACGCGCGTGTGTGTTTATGGTGGTGCTTCCTCTTGGTTCAAGGATCCAGCGTGTGACACTGTGTGAAGTGGCTCCAGTATTCTCTCTCTAACCTTGTCAGTGTTTCTGTCCCCTGATAGATAATCCATTGTGTGATTCACCACACAATAGGATTTGGGGGAAAGCCCAGCTAGCTATTCCCATAACCTTGTTTATTTTTAACTATTTTACTTGTCCCGTTCCAACCTCATCTGGCAGCACACTGCAGTGTTGGCCAGGTTATTGCAAGGGGTAATAAAAACAAAATAAAAAAACGTAATATCTATATACCATATTTCTGGGCTGGTGTGTGCCACACCTTCCAGTCTCATTGTTTCGCACTTTGTTTGCATGCATTATACAAATCTATTTTATATAGATTTGTATGCTGTATGTTCTTGGGATGTCTTAAGAACGCAATATCTTAGGAACGCCTTATGGGAATTTCTTCAAATTTCTTTCTTCAAACGAGTCCAGAGTCTAGTTCACTGTGACCTTTTTTAGCTAGGGTAATTCTGTCAGGGTTAGAGAACTTGTGGCTTTTAAGCCGGACATATTTAATTAAGAAACTTAACACCTACCTTAACACCTTAACAAAACACAAATATTCTCTTGGAGTCTTATTGCATTTGATCCTTTTGACAAATATATAATATTGCCCCTGGCGAGGCTGTGCATATATCATTTATACGGGATATGTCTCATGCTGTATTTTCTTCTTCTTTTGGCAATAAAAAATGACAGTCAATCAAAACTCATTATTAAATCTTTCAAAATCTTCACTACATAAATGTTATGAGTCTGGACCGACATAAACGGGTTGGCCGCCGTAATGCAGTGTTTCATTTGTGTCTTCATATTGCAACATATGAAGGAGAAGTGTTATTCCCACAACCCCCTCGCTCTCTAGAGCTTAACGACTTAACCCATTCTGACCTGAGATCAGATTCTAAAAATGTCTTCTACATCCTGACAGTTTTCATTCTGACCTGAGATCAGATTCTAAAAATGTCTTCTATGTCAGTCGCTCTTCGATTTTTCAAAAATAGCAGACCTACAAGCTATGAGCTTGTAGATCTGCTATTTTTAAATATCTAAAGCATAACGTAATGCTAACACCAATTGGGGTTCCCGCCCAAAATGGGTTAAACCTGATTTATTCTCTGTCAATGTTGTCGCGATACAAGAATACCAGATATACAAGTTTGTAGATCGTCTTTTTTTTATTGTATTTTTCAATATCTAATGACTTACCCAAAATAAGGATGCCGGTTGAACGTGGTTAGAGTCGAGACCTTTTGTTTCCTGATCTTGTTGCGCTATACTTCGTGTGACGTCTTTGCACACTGTGGACACTTTGCATTGCAGTCATTTCGAAGACAACAAAAGGGGGCATTACGGCCACTTCTGCCGAGTGTTACACATGCTTCGTCGGAGGTCACATTTGTAAAGTTCCCTTGGACAGTATACTAAAGCAAGGGACCGTCATATACTGTAGGCCTATCCACCAGTCCAAACTACAACATAAAAGCATTGTGACAGTAGAAATGGCTGCTCTACCATGAGGCGGGCAGACAGACAGACAGACAGACAGACAGACAGACAGACAGACAGACGTCAGACAGAGAGAGACAGAGAGAGACAGAGAGAGAGAGGCATTGAACCAATGCTCTCCATCCAGCTGGCTGGAGAACAACCTTGTGGCTGAATGTAGTTCTTTGTCACAACATGGAGAGCTGAGAGGGATGAATCTCTCTCATTTAAATGTTCTGCTCTTGTCCGACCCACCCAATTCAGTCTCATGTTAATTGCTCTTTTTCACTTTCATTCTCCAGCTGTCCTTTCTATCTATCTCCTGCAAACCTTTGCCAAGATGTATAGGCTACACATTATACTTCCAAAAATGAAACACAGTCAGCCAGGCAATCTTATAGCGATATCAAACGCCTCAAGACGAGCCCAGTCGTCATGAGCACTCTGCGTAGTTAATGTATAGGACGAGTATACCCGTCCTTATAGGATCCAATGTGTTGACAGACAGACAGACAGACAGACAGACAGACAGACAGACAGACAGACATGGGCAGATGGAGAAATGAAGAATGGAAAGAAATATAATTGTGAAGGGGGGGACTTTTCATTATTCAATATGGAGAAAGGGAGAGCATGTGTTGTTTTTCCCTTTGCGTTGCCTACGAAACCACCAGTGTGCGTTCGTAGTGCCAGCTCTGGTGATGAGAAATCCATTAGAATACACTGTACTACAGCATCGTGAACCTGAATGACTGGCACACTACGTGCACGCACGCACATGCACACACACGCGTGCGCTCCGCTCACCTTGCCAAGCGTTAACGCTAAGACTTCGGGAGTTTTCCCATGGAAAAACACATTGATGCTGTTATAAACCCACAGTTTAGCTCTCTAACGCATGCACACACACACACACACACACACACACACACACACACACACACACACACACACACACACACACACACACACACATAGAGCGAACAGCAGATGCAATGTATTTTTAATAGCCCCTCAATTGAGTAATAAAGATTTTTAAGCCAAACGTATTCCCAGTGCTGCCGTTGTATTGGGACAAAAAATCCCCACATTGAATTCATTGTCAGACTTGGAGTTAAATCATATCACACATTTTGACCAATTATGCAATTTGGTAGATTTTATTCTTCATCCGGTGCCTCCGGGGAGTTCCAGAGTGAAAATCTAATTTGCCCCCCCCTCCCAGTGGGCCTCGCACTGCGTTGCAAAACCTCTGCCAGGGTGACTGAATGAACGGCATTCTATGGTTTAATGAAGTAAATGATAATTAAGGATGTTAAGCTATAGCTAAGCCAACATTAATATATGTATATACGTATGTATATATAATATATAATATATATATATATTATGTGGAGCACACACACACACACACACACACACACACACACACACACACACACACACACACACACACACACACACACACACGCGCAGACACAGGCCATATGCGAGTGCACAATCGGAGAGACAGTGTTATTTATTTCCAGTGTGATCATGGAATGAAAGTGCTGTGGTGTGACTGACTATAATGCCCTTATAAGGACATGTGAACTGAAGCCTAGCTTTATACTTAGTGGTGCAACTCTGTACCGTGACGGAAATATAGCTAATCTTCAAGTTGACAGCGTGTGGCGGTGCCACGCATTGTGAGCTTGTAGATCTGCTATTTTCAAAAGATTGTTGAACTTACTTTTCTCCACCACGGCTCAGAGTACGTGATGGAACCGGGCGGAATGTGGGCTTACACTGATGTTCTGTAACAACTGACAGAGAGAGAGAGAGAGAGAGAGTCCAACAGAGACAGGAAGGTGGGCTTACACTGATGTTCTGTAACAACTGACAGAGAGAGAGAGAGAGAGAGAGAGAGAGAGTCCAACAGAGACAGGAAGGTGGGCTTACACTGATGTTCTGTAACAACTGACAGAGAGAGAGAGAGAGAGAGAGAGAGAGTCCAACAGAGACAGGAAGGTGGGCTTACACTGATGTTCTGTAACAACTGACAGAGAGAGAGAGAGAGTCCAACAGAGACAGGAAGAGAGAGTTGAAGATTTCTCTTTTTCCTTTTCCTGACGTTCCAGCACATCTGTAGCCGCGGTGCAGCACTGTCAGAGTTCAGATTTCCGCAGGATTTAGATTTGTGTGACTACATGTGTGACTACATGTGTGACTACATGTGTGACTACATGTGTGACTACATGTGTGCGAGCCTGGCAAATGCAAACATTTTAACACCAGTGTTACGTTCCACTAACACTTGTGTGAGGACACAGGGTGTTTTTTTTGTTTTGTTATTTCAGTGGTGCAACCACTCCAGACAGGTATGTGTGTCCCTGGGTCTGAGCACGGAAATAGCATATTTTCACCACCAAGTGTCACTGTTGCACAACCTAACACACCACCAGGTCTCACTGTTGTGCAGCCTAACACACAGACAGACACACACACACTTCGGGTGTGACAGTACAGTATAGCAGAGGGACCCCCACACGGTACCTCTGGGGGTCTGAAACTTCCGCACGGAGTTGCACCACTCACACACACGGGTGTGATTTTAGTTTTTTCTAAAGAAACTGATCTTTGGGAACGACCTTATTTTCCTTTGGTGATGTCCCTCTCGCGCTCTGCCTCCCCTCGGTCTAGTCTTGTGTCTGTGGTGAGGTAAGTGATACTTGAGAGAGGTCCTGACCCCCCCTAACGTCGTCTACCTACTGGCCCTAGGGAGGGAGGGAGCGGGGGGCTCGGGGAGAGAGGTGTGAGACAGTCAGAAACATGAAGAGAGTGAAAAAGGCCGAAATGGTGGCGGCATGATTCTGCGTGGTGTGTGCGTGTGCTCGCCGCACAGGCATGTCTTTGTGTACAAGAGAGCGTGTGTGTTTATAGATTGTATGTGCATGCACACCCTCGCCCCGGTAGAGTTATAGGAACTAGGAAGTCGACGGTC
>NC_137877.1:26511474-26516474 GCF_963924005.1 Protomyctophum bolini | reverse complement strand
CAACATGACAGTTCTGGGTACAAGAACCAGGAGATGTGACCACATTACTCCTGTTCTTGCCAGTTGTGTTCAGAATCAGAATTGACTTTTAAATCACTAAACGGACAGGCACCGGAGTATATTTCTGACCTCATATACCTATACCCGTGAACTCAGATCAGCAGATAAAGTCTAATACTAATACTAGTCCCTCCCTGACTAATATGTCAAGGAGGGACTATAAGAGAAGTGATCCAGTAGAATTAAAAGACAAGTCATTGTATGCCTGGTTGCATGCTAATAATAGCAGATCTATAATCTCACAACGTATCACACTTAGACACTAACTCTGATCTGGGGGAGCCCGGGATCGAACTGGGAACCTTCCGGTTCACAAGTGGCCGCTCTACCCCTTAGCCACTGCCGGCCCCTTGCCTGGCAATCAAGAGAGAGGACGGCTTAGCGCAGGCAAAGTGTCTAAAATGCTGACTAAAAGAACACCGGTTTTCACTTCACACTGCATATACATTTCGTGATAAAATGCTTGTATAGACATAATCTTATGACCATGGTTGAATTTCCAGTCTAACTCTATCTCACAGGCGACAGAGAAAGCTTTTTCAGCGCCTCAGATCAATTCAGCTGGGAGTTTTTTTTTCTGTCCTGTACAACTCAATAATATTTTGGTACTCCCTCTGAATGCTCAATTCCTTTTCACCCTTTGCAGACTTTACTTTCAGGCATGCTGCTCATTAAAGTGGATTGAACAGAACAGAACAGAAGCCATTAGGGGATGTTTGCTGCCGTCCGTGTGAGCTGAATATTACTACTGTTACTTACTTACTATTACTGAGACAGTGGACCTGCAAGGGTTCATTTCATGTAGTATGAGAAGTATTTCAGGATAGTGTCTGCAAAGGGAGACAGTCACATCTACATTGTAAAACAACAGAAATGCATGGTTTTGTTTTAGGAGCTTGCCTCCGAGCCCTCCATCCAGGGCAATGATGGCCATTGTGTCAGCAAAGCCTGTAGGCTTATCAAAGATCCTAGAAACTCACTGTTTCAGCAACCATTGATAATTTTCTTAGAGATCATACTATTGATTACCTTTTCAAGGGTTAGAGTTTACCAGTGAACCAATAGGATTGAACGCCTGTTTTCCGCCCGTCTAGACCAGAAATCACACTGGCTGGGCAGCCTAGTTGCTCATTCTGACTTCATCATAACAGTTATATTAAGGAATACGAGGTCAAGCATGGCCTCCACACGAGTCATATTTCGTCGTATCTTTTTACCTATAGTGCTATGCATGGAAATACCCAGTTAGTGTGGCTGCCGTTTAATTGAAATACCCAGTTAGAGAGTTCTCGAGTTTTCCTGGCTCCTGGCTCTCGAGTTCCTGGCTGTGAACTAACAAAGCCTCTTCAATGGAGATGTCTCAGCAGTGTTAGGGAATTTTGCCCCAATGCACACACACACACGCACACATGGCACACTAGCTTCCCTCTCTGTCCTCCCATCTGTGCGCTCAGATGGACACAAGTCTCCAGGGGCTTTTCATTGGCTGAGCTCCACACTAAGAGGCAAGCTAATTGGCCAGCTGGGGCCCAGCCGGTGGTTGGAGACAGGTCATTGGCCGAGAGCGCAGGGTCAAGTGACAAGTCATTGGTCCGGCTGGCCGGTAACCTGGCAACACCACCTCAGGCTTTGGTAACTCTTGAGGAAAGTGCGGCAAAGCATAGCTCTGCCTGAGTTGGCAGCAGTTCTTTATTTATTTTGTATGAAACCAAAAGAAGGGGGGAAAATAGCATCCCATGTCTCTTCCTGTAGCGTTTTCAATACAGTATCTGTGTGATATTCTTGGAGGAAATGTTAAATGTGGGGCTGAGGTTGTCTTGGAGGGGACCGCGTCGTTTATCAACTGGGCTTTATCAATTCACCAACGAGGCTGGGGAGTTAACGGCCAACTGGCACACTGGCCAGCTGTGTGTGTGTGTGTGTGTGTGTGTGTGTGTGTGTGTACTCCACTCCATACAAAGTCAATTTAAGGAAACAATAAATAATTCAAAAGATGTGAAAAAAGGCCAGGGATTTTTACAAGGTGGTGTCATTAATTTCCATTCCCACTCGTCACCCCAACCCCCCCCCCCCCCCCCCCCCCTCTCTCTCTCTCTCTATCGCTCTTTCTCTAATTTAATTTCAAAGTTTCCTGGCAGGGTTCAATCCCAGTCAGAAGTGCTGAAGCGCCTCTTTTCTCTCTCTCACTCCACACAATATATATGCCTCTCTCTCTCTTCCCCTGTTCTCTCTGTCTATCCAATATCCTCCACCTCATGTGTCCCTATTCCCTCTCCATTTTAACCCCCACCATGCGCGTGCACGCACACTCACACACACACTCACTTTGTCCCTCTATGCTCTTCCCCTTTATCGCTACCACCCAGCGTTAAGTCACAGAGGGTTCCAACAGCCAGTCTCTCTCTCTCTGTCTCTCCCTCTCCCTCCCCCCGCCTGCTCCTTGACGTCTCTTCCTCCTATCTTTTTTCTGTATTATTATTAGGTAGCACAGGGCTCTAATCCAGAGGAAATGAGAGGTGGAGGTGAGCCACCAAGGATTAGTCTGGTCCCACGACATCAAAAGTTTCAATTCCCACCCAGGAGATAATCATAACCAGGTTAGCCAGGAAATTAACTGACTGGCTCTCAGAGGCTGCCTAAGCCCCCCCCACCCCCCCACTCCCCCACCTTATCCTCCCCCTCTACCTTCCTCCCGTCCATTGCAGCCCCACCTGGACCACCCCTATGTTCCTTTCACGTCGTCTGGGACTGTTACCTGGTCCACCCCTATGTTCCTTTCACGTCGTCTGGGACTGTTACCTGGTCCACCCCTATGTTCCTTTCACGTCGTCTGGGACTGTTACCTGGACCACCCCTATGTTCCTTTCACGTCGTCTGGGACTGTTACCTGGTCCTGAAAAAAAGCACCTTCAGTGCTAGGACAATAGTCAAGCTGTTCATACGTATATGTTTACTGCTATTAGACATGCACGATATAATCGGTAGCATATCAGAATCGGCCATAAAAAAAAAACGCGTGTGCCATATCGTTATCAGATCAGTCTAAAAAAATCACACCCGTGTGAACCGAGTGGTGCAACTCCCCTCTCTCTCTTCCCCCTCAGTCAGTCAGTCAGTCAGTCAGTCAGTCACCTTGTGAAAACAGACATTTGGAAAAAGAGTATATTTATTGATTGATTGAATACTTCATTAACAGGCTTTGGGCCAAGCCCCCCTATAGGCTTGTTTACATTGTGGTCTTCTGTATAATATCAGAATCTGTCAGAATCTGTATCAGCGGATATGACCCTGCAAATAATCTGAGATCGGATTTCGGTCATAATTCCATAATTGTGCTATTGTTATTAATACTGCAATATTGTGAGGAGAACTACTGTAACTGGCAGAAAAAGACTTGCTTGCTGGATGAAAAATGAAGGAAGATTCCATATATTAAACGACAATATCTCAGGATCCAGAACGAAATAATTTGACTACACTCCTGTACACAAGAACCCTTGAACCTAGAATGTGTGCTTTCAAGAAGAAATACATGGAAACCCAGGACTTTTTTGTTATCCTTTTAGCTGTGTGCAGCGGCTTTTTTGGCAAATTTAATTTTCAAGTTTCACTCTGAAACAAATCCTCTGTGCTTCTGAACCAATCAGAGCATTGCATCCCTCCAGGCTATGGGACGTTAGCTACATGCACGTTTTTGTTCAAAGGAAGTAATTCAAATTGGATTTTTATAAACTTTTAATATAAAATTACACAAAAATGGAAGTTTGCCAGTTTTGGCATCTATTGTTAGGTATGCCGATAATGATGACTCTAAAAGTGTAAAAAACGTATTTTTCATTTCCCTACGTCTTTAATGTTTTACTGTACCATGTGCTGTTTACATTTCTGACAAGTAAAATATTCGATCAATCAATGAATCAATTGCAGCTGCGATATGTCTGAGATGACACTGAGGGCCGCTTTTTGGCAGCGGAACGGCGGGCTGTGTCCAGAGCAATGATGCTATTTACTGGACGGTGAAATGGCGGCGCTGTGTGTCGGCGCTACGGACAGTGAATTATTCATGGGTGTGTTTTGGGGTGTTGCATTAATAAAACCAATCATGGTGTCTGGTGGTGCATCACCGTACCTTTGAGAATTAGGCTGCGCACGGCGCGAGGCGCTAGTGGTGGGGATCAAAACAGTTAATACATTCCTACTTCATGCCCAAGAGACACACAATTTACAGTTTCAGCATTTAATTAATTAACTGACGTATGATCTAGCATCATAGGTAAACCTACAGTAGAACCTATCATCAGTCAAATATCTTGACGTATCCGTAATTCCGTATATATAACTGTATATTCACAGTTAGTTTTTTTAAACTGCATATGAAAGCATGATTCATCGCCAAGCTTGAGTGAAACGAGTCCAGCAATGAAAGCTGTTTTGTGGATTTACTGTAACTCTTTTCTGTGTCCCACTTTTGTGCAGGGGTGGATAATGTACTCAACTCCAGTGTTTGAGTCAAAGTATAGATATCCTACTCCTGGTCAAATATTACCCAACTTCTACTTTGCTCTTACGTATGTATTCAAAAGTGCATGTGGTTAAAAGCAAATCGGCCTACAGTACTTAAGTACAAATTACAAAATGCATTGTCTTTTAAATATCACTGCATTTCTAAAATGTAAAACAAAATGTATCAATTATAGTGGAAATAGATGACCTATACAAGCTCACAGCTTGTAGGTCTGCTATTGTCACTATATTTGAAATAGAAAGAAAATGCTATTGGAAAAAGCACAACATCCCAGCGTAGCCAGTTGATTTCTGCCCTCTTCCAAACCATGTAATCCAACACAATAGTCAATCCTCTCCATGACAGCATGACACCCTTTTACCACTACGCACACACACACACACACACACACACACACACACACACACACACACAC
>NC_137877.1:26498974-26508974 GCF_963924005.1 Protomyctophum bolini | reverse complement strand
AGGGCAGGTGAAGTTTGTCTCCCTCTTCTCTTAATTTAACGCTGAGAGAGTGTAAAACGTTACATTGACCCTGAACATTCTGCTGTGCACAGTCTATCTCTCTCTCTCTCCCTGGAATTCATCATTCTTTGTTCCTCCTAATCCTTGAGGAGGAACTTCTTCTTTTTCATTTTTAAGTCGGGAAGTTTCGGTGGAGACTGGAGAGAGAGAGGGGGGGGGGCAGGACTGTGGTAAAGACTATCTGGGTGGCTTTTAGAGGAGAGGAAATTATCTCTACTTCTATTTTACACCCACTCTCCTTTCATCTCTATACTGTATGTAGAACCACCATGAGAGACTCTCTCTCTCTCTCCTCTCTCTCTCTCCTCTCCATTGCTCCTCTCTGCGTCTCCTCTTATCACCTCCCCACCTTGGTGATTTTCAAGGGTGAGCTTAACTGTTGAGAACAGCAAGAGAGTGGAACAGGATAAAGGTGTGTGTGTGTGTGTGTGTGTGTGTGTGTGTGTGTGTGCGTGCGCGCTACATGTTTTTGCGCGAGCTGTTTGAGTAAGTTGTGTATTTACGCTTGTGTGTGTGAGAGAGAGAGTAGAACATAATCCTATCCTCTGCTGTTACCTCACCTTCCTTTTTCAGGTCCTTAGTTGTTCTTCCTATCTCTCTCTCTCTCTCACCTTTCCTTTCTCTTCTCATTCTTTCATTCCCTCTCATAGTGTGGTGCGATGGTGGAAGAACGGTTCACATTTTCTACACATTATAAAGTTACAAGTACGATTCCTGGTATTCGCAACAGTTTTTTCCGAACTTTTTCAAAAACAGTTCTAAAATGTCCAATACTAGGGGGACACGGTGGCACAGTCGGTATAGTGCTGTCGCCTCACAGCTAGAAGGCCCTGGGTTCCATTCTCAGAGGGGACGCTGTGGGCACTGGGAGCGTTTTCTCTCCTCCGCGTGCGTCATCAGTGCCCATACCCGAGGCGGGGTTGGCTAAAGGGCCTTTCTGTGTGGAGTTCGCATGTTCTACCTGTGTAAAAACATGCCTCCCCCTGGCCAGCCGGGGAGGGGAAAGGAATTGGTCGGAATAACGTGTTCTTTCAAAGCGCTACGTCCGGCCGGGGAAACTCCCCCCTGTCAGGTGAAAAGAAGCATCTTGGACTCCTCATGCATAGTCGGGGGCATGAGGTCAGTCCGCTGTAAGGTGGACAGAGGAAGTGTTGTGCATTCATTCCAAGGGTCCTTTTTTGGGCCTTTGAACATTATGGTCAACTCGTGCACGCACTTGCACTTGCACACTCAACTTCGACTACTGCTGTGAGGCAGTTTATTTTTCTCAACTTATTTTGGTTGATGACATTTAAATACAGAGGAATGCATTTGAATGATAGATAACATCCAAAACACACACGCACGCACACGCGCGGCGCCGACAGGAAAGAGATATGCTGTGCATTAAGTGGTATTAATGGGCGTGCATGGCGGGGGACATTCTAAGCCGCGTGCTTCTGGGACAGTTGACCTTCTGTGGTGTTAATTGTACCGGCGGCCCAAACAGCACGCTGACATTTAAGCTGGTTCTGCGCTCTTAATTCTCCCGCCTTCATTCCAGTGGCTCGCTGACATTTCCGGCGGGGGAGCGGCACCCCCCTCCTCCCCGCCCCCTCCTCCCCCCACAACTAATCCCACCCCTCACGACTTCCAACGTAAACAAATGAACACGTCTTTCTGCAACCACACTTTTCTCTCTTCCTCCCTCTGTCCCTGAATGCCTGGCTGGCAGTGGCAGGAAAGTAATTACATACATCGCTAAGTACTACGTTTACTTCACAGCTTCATGCGTAACCTCGTTGTATTCCATTGTCTTCCCCTGCGTAACATGGTATACCCGATATATATGTTTAATACGCCATTTTTAATGACTTTAATGAAAAAACGACTTTGTCGGGGACAACGTGACAGGGCCGATGCGTTATGATGACGTAATCCGAAATCAACCTATCCACTGCAAGGGCTTCTGGGGAAATGAGTTCAATGCAACTGCACAGGGTGTCTATCTATCCGCCATTACTGTTTGTTGTTCTTCTGCATCACGATGGTGGATAATCTTTCGGCTAGGCAACCATCCATGGGACTATTTTCAGGGGGATTTTCATGGATCAAAGGCGCAAATACTTTGGCGTATTGTATGCTCCAAAGGTTAATTAAACAATACCAGCAGTGACCGTGGCATGTTATAATTGGCTATAACGCATGGAATGTGTTAAGTACCGTACAGTTTTTCGGTACTTTTACTTGAGTATTTCCAATACTTTTACTTCTACTCCACTACATCTCTGATCCAAATGTTGTACTTTTACTCCACTACATTTATGTGAAAACCATAGTTACTACGTCGTTACTTTGTAGATTTTGAATATTATTACAAAACATACATTAACCACTTCAGTCCTATACATTTCGTCCATTTGAAAATATCCGATCTACAAGCTCCAAGCTACCTTTTCACAATTTTGAAAAAGGTATTCTGCATAATGAGCACTTTTACTTTTGGTACTTTAAGTACATTTTGATGGCAATACTTGTGTACTTTTACTCAAGTACATTTTGAATTCTGGACTTTTACTTGTAACGGTGGCTTTACATTACAGTATTGATATGTTTACTTCAGTAAAAAAAATGGAGTACTTTTCCACCACTACTAGCTGGCTGCTTCTCTGGCTGCTTCTCCGTCTGTCTGTCTGCTGGTTTGTTTCTCTCTCTCTCTCTCTCTCTCTCTCTCTCTCTCTCTCTCTCCCTCTCCCCCCCTTTCTTCCAATCCCCCTTCTCTCTCTCCCCCTTACTCTCTCTCTCTCTCTCTCTCTCTCTCTCTCTCTCTCTCTCTCTCTCTCTCTCTCTCTCTCTCTCTCTCTCTCTGTGTGTCTTTCGACTAATTAATACTAAGAGGCAGCTCTTGTCCGTGGTGGCTTTTAGTGTGGTAATTAGGGAGGTACCTGCACAGAGGGAAGGCTGCTGCCGGAGCAGAGTGCAGGAGGGGAGGAGGGGAGGGTCAGAAAGCAGATTGGGGGGATTAGGCGGTTGAGCCAAGTTTTGCAGACGTCAACAAGTCAACAGGGCTTAACAGAGCTTCTCTTAACGGGGCTTCTCTTTAGGACTATATGCACCTTAACTGAGGAGTACTGGAGGATAGCACGCTGTGTGTGTGTGTGTGTGTGTGTGTGTGTGTGTGTGTGTGTGTGTGCGCGTGTACACTACTTTGTTAAGAGGCTGTAGTAATTAGCCTGGGAAAATTGATGGCTTTTATTTCACCAGCAGCTGCAATCACTACAGTCTAGTAGCTAACTTTGAATAAAGGATGGAATGAATGGATGGATGAGCCAACATATGGAGATGGATGGATGGATGGGTGGATGGATGGATGGATGGATGGATGGATGGATGGATGGGTGGGTGGATGGATGGATGGATGGATGGATGGATGGATGGCTGGGTGGGTGGGTGGATGGATGGATGACTGGGTGGAGAGAGGAAGTGAAGAGAAAGAGGAAGTGGGAAGAGTGAAGGAGGCAGACGAGGATGAAGGAGTTTGTTTTTCTTGTCTTTTTGTATTGATGGATTGCATTTACTGTTGACACAGACAGCTAAGTTAATGTAGGCCTACGTTTGGCAAGCACACGCATGCACGCACGCACACACACACACACACACACACACACACACACACACACACACACACACACACTCACACACACACAGTTTTATATACTGTGTATATATATATATATATACATATATATATATATATATATATATATATATATATATATATATATATAACTGTGTGTGTGCGCGTGTGTCAGTTTACTCATATCAATTAATTTCTCACCAACGTTGATGCACGCACGCACGCACACACACTATTGCGGCAGTAATAATTCTCGCCGGGCTGCAGTAGACAGACATGACATATTATGAATATCATTTGTGATTAATGAGCTTCATTAATCTATCAAAACGCCGCCACCCATAAAACACAGAAAGTGTGTGCATGTGCACGAGCCGTGCACGTTTTGAAAGGTGTGCTGTGCGTGCGGCGTGCACGTTCAGCACAGTGCACACGTCCTCCTTGTGCGAAGATATTTTGTGTGTGTGCGTTTAAAATCACTTTCCAACCCACATTAAGAGCATGTGTGAAATGTTCTCGAAAAATATCCTTTGATATCGTTGCTCTCGGGCATATATGTATATGTATATGTATATGTATATGTATATGTATATGTATATGTATTTAAAAAAATCATAAATGAATGCCTTACTTTGTCAGATCCACAAGCTCAAAACGTGTCACGAGGCAACGCGTTTTGAGCTTGTAGATCTGCTATTTTTGCCTAATCTGAATTCAAACCCTGCCAAGGTAACCCTTTTGGACACACGTGGTTTCCCCCCGACAGCAACGATATGCAGTATATGCTCACTGTGACTGAATCCACCCAACACACACCACGCACTGAGGCCTTTGCCTAATTTGCTAAAAATGTCTGCCCTGGGATGAGAGATGGCCTGCTGTAGGCAGGGAGGGTGCTGGAAAGAAATGGAAACGGCTGACGGCTGACGTTTAACGTAAATTATGGGGATTTACTTTCCATTTTTTCTATCTGACTATTTCTTTTCTTTCATTACTTACTTTAATAAGCTGACTCTGCAGTTAACAATGACTGAGTGAGGGTTTTTTTCCTTTTAGGGAAAGATTGTGATTAATTAGATTTTGTCGTTAAAAATGGTTGTTTTTCATGACATCAGGAAACGCTGTTAAAAGGATGGATAATGCTTCCTCACGTCAAATCAATAATTTATTTAATTTGTAATTTAATCAATTATGCGTCGTGGACATTGGCCATCGTCTGCAAAAATTTGTAGCAATTTTAGTATTCATGCAACAGCACTTATAGCCACAGTCCTGAGCTAGTAAGTCAATTGGCTATTATCAGCCAAAGCTCTCCCCACGGTAACAGAAAACAGAACATACACTAGCTCAGAGCCTTGAGGGACTCCACTCAACCACATGGGGTTTATGTGGTTAAAGGACAACTTTGTTTTGTTTTTTAAAACAAGGTTCATGTTTTTTTTTTGGAGAATGTAAAAGAAAAAAAATCCTTTGCTGCTTTCTTTCGTTTTAGCGATTTTACCTATTTTCTAAAGGTGTAGGGGGCATTCGAACAGGTGGCTAAATATGTATTTTTTTTGCTAAATGTTGGCAGTCTCTATATTTTAGAGGTTATAGTTGTATCGCAGGTTGGAGTAATAACACTATACGTGTCTGACGTTCTGACATTTTGAACCAATAATAGCTATGCATGCAGCTGGATTATTTGTAGCAGGGACATAATATTCTTCCACTATCGCCATATAAATAGCCTTTATATACATAAGTGTTACCAAAGTGTAGCCCACTGATTACAATTATATAGCATAATGCTGAAATGCGTGTTTAATACTCCCCACATTTCCTTTGAGGGCAGAATCTTCTTGGTTGGTACGTGTATACGTATAATGCTGAAATGATTGTTATCCATGTTTTATTTACTGCAAGTATACTATGACATTTCTGCCTACAATAAACTATTGAATCAATCAATCAAACATGATCATATTATGTTGTCATGTTGCCATTTCTATTGAGGGGAAACACTGGGTAGGTTTTACACTAAACCACACAGGATTTTACTTTGATTTGTCATGCACAATAAATATGCTTATTAGATATTGTGATATATAGTATAGAAAACATCATTACATTACCTGCAAGCAGGGCCTTTCCCCGTGAGCTTGCAGAGGCAACTTATTGCCTCTGTCACAATATGCATGCATGCATGCATTATTGCATTCATGTTACTGAGCAAACACTTCTCTATTCATTTTACAATGACAGGCATTCTTTACAGTATGTCATCATTGTACTTAAAGTGGCACTTTGTTTAAATCGATAAAATGTACTTTTGTCCAATCGTATGGTAGGGTATGATACAATTTATTACATGGCTTGGTTGAATGCTTGATTCTGATTGGTCAATCGCTGAATTCAGCCGTGTGTTATTTCTTGATAACAGACCGCTCCGCTCTATAATAGGTCGCTGCTTAATCAAACCCTCTGAGCACCAGCTGCGCCCGCTTTATTTACTGCTGTTTCCAACATGACAACCATGTAAACACACACACACTATGACACACAATGTCATTTACAGCTAAACATTGCTCTCAAAAATGTTTTTGAAAACTAGAAATAGACTAGCAGTATCCGAAATTGGATTATATTTGATCAACTCATACTTTCTTGTTTTCCGACAGTGCTCCAGCCCTGCAGCTGGGCAGAAGCAGCCAGCGCAAATACTTTTTTTGTTGTACTCACCCTAGTATATTCACCCTATCATACTCACCCTATCATACTCACCCTATCATACTCACCCTAGTATACTCACCCTAGTATACTCACCCTATCATACTCACCCTATCATACTCACCCTATCATACTCACCCTATCATACTCACCCTAGTATACTCACCCTAGTATACTCACCCTATCATACTCACCCTATCATACTCACCCTATCATACTCACCCTATCATACTCACCCTATCATACTCACCCTATCATACTCACCCTATCATACTCACCCTAGTATACTCACCCTATCATACTCACCCTATCATACTCACCCTATCATACTCACCCTATCATACTCACCCTATCATACTCACCATAGTATACTCACCCTATCATACTCACCCTATCATACTCACCCTATCATACTCACCCTATCATACTCACCCTAGTATACTCACCCTAGTATACTCACCCTATCATACTCACCCTATCATACTCACCCTAGTATACTCACCCTAGTATACTCACCCTATCATACTCACCCTATCATACTCACCCTATCATACTCACCCTATCATACTCACCCTATCATACTCACCCTATCATACTCACCCTATCATACTCACCCTATCATACTCACCCTAGTATACTCACCCTATCATACTCACCCTATCATACTCACCCTATCATACTCACCCTATCATACTCACCATAGTATACTCACCCTATCATACTCACCCTATCATACTCACCCTATCATACTCACCCTATCATACTCACCCTATCATACTCACCCTATCATACTCACCCTAGTATACTCACCCTAGTATACTCACCCTATCATACTCACCCTATCATACTCACCCTATCATACTCACCCTAGTATACTCACCCTATCATACTCACCCTATCATACTCACCCTATCATACTCACCCTATCATACTCACCCTAGTATACTCACCCTTGTATACTCACCCTATCATACTCACCCTATCATACTCACCCTAGTATACTCACCCTATCATACTCACCCTATCATACTCACCCTAGTATACTCACCCTATCATACTCACCCTATCATACTCACCCTAGTATACTCACCCTATCATACACACCCTATCATACACACCCTATCATACTCACCCTATCATACTCACCCTATCATACTCACCCTAGTATACTCACCCTATCATACTCACCCTATCATACTCACCCTAGTATACTCACCCTATCATACTCACCCTATCATACTCACCCTATCATACTCACCCTAGTATACTCACCCTATCATACTCACCCTATCATACTCACCCTATCATACTCACCCTATCATACTCACCCTATCATACTCACCCTAGTATACTCACCCTATCATACTCACCCTATCATACTCACGCTATCATACTCACGCTATCATACTCACCCTATCATACTCACCCTATCATACTCACCCTATCATACTCACCCTAGTATACTCACCCTATCATACTCACCCTAGTATACTCACCCTATCATACTCACCCTATCATACTCACCCTAGTATACTCACCCTATCATACTCACCCTATCATACACACCCTATCATACTCACCCTATCATACTCACCCTATCATACTCACCCTATCATACTCACCCTAGTATACTCACCCTATCATACACACCCTATCATACTCACCCTATCATACTCACCCTATCATACTCACCCTATCATACTCACCCTAGTATACTCACCCTATCATACTCACCCTATCATACTCACCCTATCATACTCACCCTATCATACTCACCCTATCATACACACCCTATCATACACACCCTATCATACTCACCCTAGTATACTCACCCTATCATACTCACCCTATCATACTCACCCTAGTATACTCACCCTATCATACACACCCTATCATACACACCCTATCATACTCACCCTAGTATACTCACCCTATCATACTCACCCTATCATACTCACCCTAGTATACTCACCCTATCATACTCACCCTATCATACTCACCCTATCATACTCACCCTATCATACTCACCCTATCATACACACCCTATCATACACACCCTATCATACTCACCCTAGTATACTCACCCTATCATACTCACCCTATCATACTCACCCTAGTATACTCACCCTATCATACACACCCTATCATACACACCCTATCATACTCACCCTAGTATACTCACCCTATCATACTCACCCTATCATACTCACCCTAGTATACTCACCCTATCATACTCACCCTATCATACTCACCCTATCATACTCACCCTAGTATACTCACCCTATCATACTCACCCTATCATACTCACCCTAGTATACTCACCCTATCATACTCACCCTATCATACACACCCTATCATACTCACCCTATCATACTCACCCTATCATACTCACCCTATCATACTCACCCTAGTATACTCACCCTATCATACACACCCTATCATACACACCCTATCATACTCACCCTATCATACTCACCCTATCATACTCACCCTAGTATACTCACCCTATCATACTCACCCTATCATACTCACCCTAGTATACTCACCCTATCATACTCACCCTATCATACTCACCCTATCATACTCACCCTAGTATACTCACCCTATCATACTCACCCTATCATACTCACCCTATCATACTCACCCTATCATACTCACCCTATCATACACACCCTATCATACACACCCTATCATACTCACCCTAGTATACTCACCCTATCATACTCACCCTATCATACTCACCCTATCATACTCACCCTAGTATACTCACCCTATCATACTCACCCTATCATACTCACCCTATCATACTCACCCTATCATACTCACCCTATCATACACACCCTATCATACACACCCTATCATACTCACCCTAGTATACTCACCCTATCATACTCACCCTATCATACTCACCCTAGTATACTCACCCTATCATACTCACCCTATCATACTCACCCTATCATACTCACCCTATCATACTCACCCTATCATACTCACCCTATCATACTCACCCTATCATACACACCCTATCATACACACCCTATCATACTCACCCTAGTATACTCACCCTATCATACTCACCCTATCATACTCACCCTAGTATACTCACCCTATCATACACACCCTATCATACACACCCTATCATACTCACCCTAGTATACTCACCCTATCATACTCACCCTATCATACTCACCCTAGTATACTCACCCTATCATACTCACCCTATCATACTCACCCTATCATACTCACCCTATCATACACACCCTATCATACACACCCTATCATACTCACCCTAGTATACTCACCCTATCATACTCACCCTATCATACTCACCCTATCATACTCACCTTATCATACTCACCCTATCATACACACCCTATCATACTCACCCTATCATACTCACCCTATCATACTCACCCTAGTATACTCACCCTATCATACTCACCCTATCATAATATCGAGTAGAATCTGCCTCATCTGCTTGGCCCTCTATAGCACCTTTATTCTGAAAGCTCCCTGGTAAAACTTGTGTGAAGAGTACCTCAACTTGCCATGTATTGCTGTACTACTTGAGACATATTATTTATGGAATATATTACATTAAAATATACCTGGGTT
>NC_137877.1:26486474-26493974 GCF_963924005.1 Protomyctophum bolini | reverse complement strand
TTTAGAAGGAACATGTGACATAAATGTCCACACCAGTGAAGGTCTGCTGTATCATCACGTGACAATGATCTACTAAGGTTCTATTATCTATGGTTGCAAAGTGCAAAATAAAGGAATGTTTGATGGTAGTATGGTGTCGGAGTAACAGCTTATGAAAGCTTCCTAGTGTGTGTGTGTGTGTGTGTGTGTGTGTGTGTGTGTGTGTGTGTGTGTGTGTGTGTGTGTGTGTGTGTGTAAATGGAGCTTGTTGATGTTCAGGGTTTAGACAGCCTCTTGAAGGAAGTTTGCAGCAGCTGGAATCTCCCTGCTGAATAGAAGGGGATAATCCCAGGGGGGGGGGAGGGGGGGAGGAAAGGAGTGATATATATTTTTAAGACTGAAAAGTTGGGCGAATAGAGATGGATGTAGGAAGGAATGTGTATAAAATAAAGCAGAAACCTATATGAGAGAGAGAGAGAGAGAGAGAGAGAGAGATTGCACTCCCAGCTGAAGTATGGGTGAACTGACTTAATCTGTCTTTTCTTAAAGCTGGAGACCTGTGTGTGTGTGTGTGTGTGTGTGTGTGTGTGTGTGTGTGTGTGTGTGTGTGTGTGTGTGTGTGTGTGTGTGTGTGTGTGTGTGTGTGTGTGTGTGTGTGTGTGTGTGTGTGTGTGTGTGTGTGTGTGTGTGTGTGTGTGTGTGTGTGTGTGTGTGTGTGTGTGTGTGTGTGACTCCATCCTGTTTGAAGTAACCTAATCTAGGATGAAGACCCCCCCAAACTAAAAAGCCCTCATGAGGCCGAAACCCAAACTTTAAATCCCTAATAACTAGCCTTTGTCAGCCCCAAATTAATTGTTGTGTGTGTGTGTGTTTGCCAGATGCCAGGCCGAGGGACAGACCATCGCATAGCACCGCGCTACGAAGAGGTGGAACGCCAGTACGCCTCTTTACCAAGGTAACTCCCTTCTCTTCTCTTCTCTTCTCTTCTCTCTTCTCTGATCTCTCTGTGTTTTTCTTGAGTCAAGTCACAAACGTAAACGGTAGAAGAGTGAAAGGGTAATCCTCTTTAAGGGTCTGTCTGTCTGTCTGTCTGTCTGTCTGTCTGCGGCCTCTCTGTCTGTCCAGACACCCATGGTCTCAGCCTGGGACTCGCCTGATGCTCTCCCCCAGGAACCAGCACTCAGACCAGTGGTTGAAACTTGAACCACCCTCGCACCGTCTCCCTCCTTATATCTTTTTCACTCTCTCCTCTCGTGTCGGTTGATCTTCCCTCTCAGTCGAGGAGTATCGTTGGACTTGCGGATAGAGTTACTGAACGTGATGGATGTTCATTGTAATTACTGAACACACACTTTTATGTGCAGCTAACAGACGACTTATTGAGAGGGAAACAAAAGCCCTTCGACGGACAATTACACTGAAGTAATAGTGCCTCCAAAGACACATAGAGACGTCATCTCATGCTACACATTCTTGTCACAATACAATACGCAATGTGTTTCTCTTACGTCATCATTGAGAGCTAGTCATACATATACACACACCATGTACTCAACGATGACGTAAGAAAAATGGTCATCTGTGTAATCTGGTCCCAGCAAACCAGGCACAGATTTGCATACACAAAAAAATGGATGACGGCTGTCACTTTTTGGCACCAAGTAACCACAGTATACTGCTAATCAAATTACAACTACATACTCTGTATTGAGATGTGACAGTTTACAGCGGTCGAAAGTACTTGCGCGCTCTGCTTGCGCACTAGTTGGCCATTTATGGCCTACTAGTGTGCAACAAGCAAGTATGCACTCGGCAGAGTGCAATTCTAGTTTTTCATGTATTTTAAGGTATCTGCTCTCTTTATGTATGGTGAAGACATAGGAAAACATGGATGAATGTTGTTACACGGATGTCCCTTTTCCTCTCACACACACCTCACAAATGCCGCTGTGTTTGCCCATTGCTGTATACTTCACCCAGCAGATGTTTTCTTCTTTTTGTTTTTATTAGGCACATATTCACAGTCCTTGTTTTGGACAGGGTGTGAGGGAAGCATGTGTCTCTCTGATGCCTTGGTGCAGTTGGCAGGCAGTTAGAAAGTGCAGCTGGGTTTCCAGCTCGTTTTGTGTGCAGCGGGTGCACACAGCCTGTCTTCTCCTGGAGCCAGGTGTGCCTTTCCCCATGTTCATACAATCTGTACATACTGTATAGCGGAGGATTTCCTTAAGTTCATAGAGTCTGTATACATCATAGGCACCCGGAGAGGCGGTCATTTGGGTCTGAATGTCCTCGCACTATTGGGGAATGACTGGTCTATTTATTCATTAATTAATTTTCCCGACCGGCGCTGGTGGTCTGTCTAGCACCGTTCCCGTTTTGTTGTGGTTGTGTGCTTGCATCTTTCCTCAATGACCATTCTGGCTATATAGCCTACCCCACCTGCAGTATAGGCCAAACAGCAGTTGCTCTCTAGTCTCAACTCTCCATATCGAATATTGTCCCCCCACTTTTTATGTCCCAACGGCACCACTGCTCGGTGTCCTGCCACTGTATATCATCGCCAGTGGTGAAAATTTACTTAAGTACTGTAATTAAGGTTTAGTTTAGTGGCTATTGCCTATTTTAGCCCAAGGAATGTTTTTCGTGCAAAACTAATGCTTGGAATGGGTTCAGGGTCTTGAAAACCCCCTAGTATGACACAGCACATGCTAATTAAGCCCAAACCACACCAAAGTTGGGACAAAACGATTTTAAGGTAAGGTAAACCACATCAATGCAACTGGTGTGGTTTACCTTCAAAAAATGAAAATGTTGCCTTATATACAGTAGGTTGTTAATAGTACCCCAACTTTCAACCCCTGAATTTACCATGATCCATCGTTTTTTTAATTGACAATTTATTGTGTGTTATTTCATATGACCCTATAAGGATCATAAAAAAAACTTGAACGATTAGCCTACTATTGCAATTTATTTTGGTTCAAACCTTGGCCTAAAACGTAAACGTCTAATCTCTCCTGTAGGTAAGGTTTAGGGACCACTGCTCTCCCTATCCCTAATCCTTTTCAGCATGCATTATGTGGTGTTCTCCAGTGGCTGCAGAGAATGGTGTGGCACTGTAGTCTGTCTGTCTGTCTGTCTGTCTGTCTGTCTGTCTGTCTGTCTGTCTGTCTGTCTGTCTGTCTGTTTTAAGATATTTTTGGGGGGATTTTTTGCCTTTTTGTTAGATTTACGGTAGGTTGAAATTAAGGAAACCGGGAGAGAGATGGGGGGGATCGGAACTCAAACCGGATTACCAGCCTAGGTGCCTGGACCGTTGTGTGAGAGACTGACTGACAGGCAGCAGGTCTGACCTTTCAGGAAATTTACAGCCTGGTTCCCACCCTGTTAAAATGGTGGGGAATGGCTGTTTCACTCTGTGTGTGTGTGTGTGTGTGTGTGTGTGTGTGTGTGTGTGTGTGTGTGTGTGTGTGTGTGTGTGTGTGTGTGTGTGTGTGTGTGTGTGTGTGTGTGTGTGTGTGTGTGTGCGCGTGTGCGTGCGAGAGAGAGAGAGATAGAGAGAGAGATGGCTTTGGCAGATGGAAGAGGGAGTGGTGATGATGATGGTTTTGAGGTCTGGCTGCTATCTGAGAGAGGGTCCTGGGAAACTGGACACACAGAGTACAGTACATGCTGTCTCTGCTTATTTATGACTGTCAGTTCATTTAACTTCAACTACTGTACTTCACGGACTGACTTCTATAAGGTATACAGTAACTCATACTGTACTATGTACTACAGTACAGTAGAATGTACATGTACATTAAAGAATGGACCTTATAACAGGTAAAGGGAGCAATCTGATTGGTTTGAAATAGAAATCTACCCATGCTTCAAACGAGCATGACCTCATCAAAATATATAAAAATCACCTGTCCTGATTAAACGGCGTCTCGCAGAGCAGACTCAGCAGAGCCGGCTGAGTGGCTAGGCTAGCAATTTGCATTGGACATTTGCGGTACATCTGTCATTAATAAAGTACGGTATATGTTAATGGTAACATACAGTATTTAACTTCAGCGCTGCTTACGGAACTCGGCTAAAGCCTCGCTCCTACTTAACTCCCGGAGTGGCAATGTTTTACATGTTTTTTAGCTTCCTATTAATTGATAACATTATAATATTGACTTACCGCAAATCAAGGCTCCCGTTCGGTAGCTCTTGGCTCCATTGCCTTTTCCGCACACAATGGAGAGGCCTGGAGGCATTTCTTGGCCTTTTTCTGGTATTTGCAGCTTGGATCGTGCTGGATGAACAAAGCGACTATGTTTAGCGGCTCAATAGTAAATCCATGTCGCCACCCGGTTAAAATATTAATGCTTCTAAAGACTCTTAGATAGACGATGTCGACATTAGCTTTAGCTGATTTTCGCTAGCTTCTTTTGGGGAGGCGGCAGTGATCTTCTTCTACAAGCGAAATAGAACGAGAGTCTATGGTGCATTAAGGTAAAAAAAGAAAAAAAAAAAAATTGTATTTACTTATATACACACACACACATAATAATAATAATAATAATGAATAATAATATTATTCATTAGCAGCTTACAAGCTTCTGCTAAATAATTATATCATATTATATTATAGATTAGATTATATTATTAGAACTGCATGCATCCTTAAGACTACCTACAGAATGGCGGTCCCCTTCACAAGTAGGCTAAATTGACCGATCAAAATGGAATATTCATCAAAGCCATATTCACCTAGTCATATTTTATTCATATTTTGTGCTGGAGAGGTCAAATGAGAGAGAGAGAGAGAGAGAGAGAGAGAGAGAGAGAGAGCACCTTATGAAAACATATCCCGGCTGTTGACCTTATGAAAAATTATTTACCCTCTGGTCCAGAAATACCCCTCCGGCAGTGTGTATCTAGTGTCTGCATGCCTGTGTACCTGTGTGTGTGTGTGTGTGTGTGTGTGTGTGTGTGTGTGTGTGTGTGTGTGTGTGTGTGTGTGTGTGTGTGTGTGTGTGTGTGTGTGTGTGTGTGTGTGTGTGTGTGTGTGTGTGTGTGTGTGTGTGTGTGTGTGTGTGTGTGTGTGTGTGTGTGCGTGCGCGTGCGTGCGTGCGCGTGCGTGCGTGCGCACATGTTTATATTATTTCCAAGTGAGCCTAGGAATAGCCGTACAGGCTGCTTAGTCAGTTACTGTACAAGTTTGACTAGACATCACTCATGCTGCAGGGGGCCCTGGGTATACGTACGTGTGTGTGTGTGTGTGTGTGTGTGTGGTGTGAGACTGGTGAGGCAAGGCTCCTCGACGTCTCTAAAATTAAAACATGACCTAACGCTAGATGATGTTTCCCCTGCCTGGAGCGCAAACACTTTACCTAACGAACTGTCAGCAAATGTCACCACCACGGCAAATAGAGAGGAGAGCTTGATACACCCCTTTAATACCCCTCCAGCATTTCTACTAATTCGTGTTCTGACAGTCGCTTAATGCCGGCGGTTCTCAGGCATTCTCGTGTCAAGGACCCCCAAATTGATGGCGACGGACCACGGTCTCGAGCTCTTGAATAACTTATCATGCCCAATAACAAATTATATGTTCAGGTTTTTTAACCTACCCAGTAAAATCCATTTAAATTAATTTAATTACGAAGGCTAACCAATATCAACCTATTGTCCAACCGTTCATATTCTGGGCTGGCAAAAACTGTTTTCAAAAATAGCAGATCTACAAGCTCAGAAAACACCAGCAGAAAAATCTACTTTGCTGTTACATCGCTGGTGTAAAGCAGTGGTTCTCAAGCCTTTTCATGACAAAGACTCCCAAATGTATTAGGATGCGGAAAAGGTTTAGACCCCAGAAGAGAAGATTCATGTTAAATCATTATCAAAATTATTTAAAAAAAGGATCTGAACAGTTTTCTATTTGTTTCTGAATTTTTCAAATATAGCAGATGTACATTCTCGCAGTGTGGCACTTTGTGCCTCGCTGCAAGCTTGTAGATCTGCTATTTTCGAATAGCCAACGTATATAATGGACAAAGTGGTTGAAATGATTGTGATGCCATATTAAATAATCTTTCTGGGGACCCCCTTGAACCCCGCCAAGGACATTTTGAGAACCAATGGTGCGAAGAAGTGTGAAATTCTCTTTTGAGCAGGCTCCATCAGTTTTTATCGGGCAGGGAGAGAGGAAAAGGGAGACGGTAGAGGGAGAGAGAGAGCAGGGAGAACATCTAACATTAAAGCATGTCAAAGAGAACCAAACAATCAGACACGTATGAACTGAGCGGTGCAACTATTTTCATAAATGAATGCCACCTACTTGATCATACAACAGTGAAGCATCAAAAGTATCGTATACAGCTTTAATGTTTGTGTTGTCTGAACAAACATTAAAATGCCATTGACAATGAATGGATCATTTTCATCATATATATGTAAGTAAATCGGCAATGGCCCAACCACCTCTGGTGACTAGGTTCGTCCTAGGGATCTCTAGTAGGGCCTTATCTGAAGATCTGAGGGTTTTGATTTAGGTGGGGACAGCATTTCCAGGATGTAGGTAGGGGCCAGTCCGTTCAGGGCTTTATAGGTGAAAAGTAAGATTTTAAAGTCGCATCTGGCGCTTACCGGCAGCCAGTGCAGAGTCGCAAGTGCGGGTGTAATATGGTCTCGTTTCTTTGTATTGGTGAGCAGACGGGCAGCAGAATTTTGAATTAACTGTAGGCGGGATGTGGTTTTCTTGCTACGGCCGGAGTAGAGGGAATTGCAGTAGTCGAGGCGTGATGAAATGAGGGCATGTATGACTACAGGTATCTCGATGTCCGGGGGTGACAGGAAGGGCTTGATTTTAGCAATATTACTTAATTGGAAGTAGCATGATTGCACAACTGTTGTTATCTGTTTATTGAAGGTCAGTTCAGAGTCAACAATCACACCGAGATTACGGACTGCAGGTGTGATATTTGAAAACGATGAGGTTTCCACCTGACAGAGATGACATACACATGGCATAAGACCAGCAGAGAGATATATTGTTCAGTATAGGAGGTTAAACATTAGGCAAACAATGGTGCTGTAACACATTGGTACTGTATAGGTCCACATGATGGCAAGTATACAGTGCATGAGATTAGCAGTAGTGGAAATAAGTAGCCTACTTTTTTGAGGTGTTTGTACTTTACTTGAGTATTTTTCAATACTTTTACTTCTACTCCACTACATCTCAGAGGCAAATATTGTACTCTTGTATTCCACTACATTTATTTGAAAACTTTAGTTACTTGTTACTTTGTAGATATTGATTATTATTACAACACATACCACTTCAGCCCTATATACATTTTGGCTATGTTTTTTATACGTTTGAGAACTTTACATGTGACATTCTGCATGATGAGTACATTTTGATACCAAAACTTTAGTATTTTACTTTTTTTTTACTAATTTTGATTACCGTACTTTTACTTGTAACAGAGTAGTTCTACATTGCAGTATTGATATGTTTGCGTAAGTACTTTTCCCATCACT
>NC_137877.1:26426474-26481474 GCF_963924005.1 Protomyctophum bolini | reverse complement strand
TTGTGACGCTGTAGTGTGATGGAGTAGGACAGTGGTTGTGACGCTGTAGTGTGATGGAGTAGGACAGTGGTTGTGACGCTGTAGTGTGATGGAGTAGGACAGTGGTTGTGACGCTGTAGTGTGATGGAGTAGGACAGTGGTTGTGACGCTGTAGTGTGATGGAGTAGGACAGTGGTTGTGACGCTGTAGTGTGATGGAGTAGGACAGTGGTTGTGACGCTGTAGTGTGATGGAGTAGGACAGTGGTTGTGACGCTGTAGTGTGATGGAGTAGGACAGTGGTTGTGACGCTGTAGTGTGATGGAGTAGGACAGTGGTTGTGACGCTGTAGTGTGATGGAGTAGGACAGTGGTTGTGACGCTGTAGTGTGATGGAGTAGGACAGTGGTTGTGACGCTGTAGTGTGATGGAGTAGGACAGTGGTTGTGACGCTGTAGTGTGATGGAGTAGGACAGTGGTTGTGACGCTGTAGTGTGATGGAGTAGGACAGTGGTTGTGACGCTGTAGTGTGATGGAGTAGGACAGTGGTTGTGACGCTGTAGTGTGATGGAGTAGGACAGTGGTTGTGACGCTGTAGTGTGATGGAGTAGGACAGTGGTTGTGACGCTGTAGTGTGATGGAGTAGGACAGTGGTTGTGACGCTGTAGTGTGATGGAGTAGGACAGTGGTTGTGACGCTGTAGTGTGATGGAGTAGGACAGTGGTTGTGACGCTGTAGTGTGATGGAGTAGGACAGTGGTTGTGACGCTGTAGTGTGATGGAGTAGGACAGTGGTTGTGACGCTGTAGTGTGATGGAGTAGGACAGTGGTTGTGACGCTGTAGTGTGATGGAGTAGGACAGTGGTTGTGACGCTGTAGTGTGATGGAGTAGGACAGTGGTTGTGACGCTGTAGTGTGATGGAGTAGGACAGTGGTTGTGACGCTGTAGTGTGATGGAGTAGGACAGTGGTTGTGACGCTGTAGTGTGATGGAGTAGGACAGTGGTTGTGACGCTGTAGTGTGATGGAGTAGGACAGTGGTTGTGACGCTGTAGTGTGATGGAGTAGGACAGTGGTTGTGACGCTGTAGTGTGATGGAGTAGGACAGTGGTTGTGACGCTGTAGTGTGATGGAGTAGGACAGTGGTTGTGACGCTGTAGTGTGATGGAGTAGGACAGTGGTTGTGACGCTGTAGTGTGATGGAGTAGGACAGTGGTTGTGACGCTGTAGTGTGATGGAGTAGGACAGTGGTTGTGACGCTGTAGTGTGATGGAGTAGGACAGTGGTTGTGACGCTGTAGTGTGATGGAGTAGGACAGTGGTTGTGACGCTGTAGTGTGATGGAGTAGGACAGTGGTTGTGACGCTGTAGTGTGATGGAGTAGGACAGTGGTTGTGACGCTGTAGTGTGATGGAGTAGGACAGTGGTTGTGACGCTGTAGTGTGATGGAGTAGGACAGTGGTTGTGACGCTGTAGTGTGATGGAGTAGGACAGTGGTTGTGACGCTGTAGTGTGATGGAGTAGGACAGTGGTTGTGACGCTGTAGTGTGATGGAGTAGGACAGTGGTTGTGACGCTGTAGTGTGATGGAGTAGGACAGTGGTTGTGACGCTGTAGTGTGATGGAGTAGGACAGTGGTTGTGACGCTGTAGTGTGATGGAGTAGGACAGTGGTTGTGACGCTGTAGTGTGATGGAGTAGGACAGTGGTTGTGACGCTGTAGTGTGATGGAGTAGGACAGTGGTTGTGACGCTGTAGTGTGATGGAGTAGGACAGTGGTTGTGACGCTGTAGTGTGATGGAGTAGGACAGTGGTTGTGACGCTGTAGTGTGATGGAGTAGGACAGTGGTTGTGACGCTGTAGTGTGATGGAGTAGGACAGTGGTTGTGACGCTGTAGTGTGATGGAGTAGGACAGTGGTTGTGACGCTGTAGTGTGATGGAGTAGGACAGTGGTTGTGACGCTGTAGTGTGATGGAGTAGGACAGTGGTTGTGACGCTGTAGTGTGATGGAGTAGGACAGTGGTTGTGACGCTGTAGTGTGATGGAGTAGGACAGTGGTTGTGACGCTGTAGTGTGATGGAGTAGGACAGTGGTTGTGACGCTGTAGTGTGATGGAGTAGGACAGTGGTTGTGACGCTGTAGTGTGATGGAGTAGGACAGTGGTTGTGACGCTGTAGTGTGATGGAGTAGGACAGTGGTTGTGACGCTGTAGTGTGATGGAGTAGGACAGTGGTTGTGACGCTGTAGTGTGATGGAGTAGGACAGTGGTTGTGACGCTGTAGTGTGATGGAGTAGGACAGTGGTTGTGACGCTGTAGTGTGATGGAGTAGGACAGTGGTTGTGACGCTGTAGTGTGATGGAGTAGGACAGTGGTTGTGACGCTGTAGTGTGATGGAGTAGGACAGTGGTTGTGACGCTGTAGTGTGATGGAGTAGGACAGTGGTTGTGACGCTGTAGTGTGATGGAGTAGGACAGTGGTTGTGACGCTGTAGTGTGATGGAGTAGGACAGTGGTTGTGACGCTGTAGTGTGATGGAGTAGGACAGTGGTTGTGACGCTGTAGTGTGATGGAGTAGGACAGTGGTTGTGACGCTGTAGTGTGATGGAGTAGGACAGTGGTTGTGACGCTGTAGTGTGATGGAGTAGGACAGTGGTTGTGACGCTGTAGTGTGATGGAGTAGGACAGTGGTTGTGACGCTGTAGTGTGATGGAGTAGGACAGTGGTTGTGACGCTGTAGTGTGATGGAGTAGGACAGTGGTTGTGACGCTGTAGTGTGATGGAGTAGGACAGTGGTTGTGACGCTGTAGTGTGATGGAGTAGGACAGTGGTTGTGACGCTGTAGTGTGATGGAGTAGGACAGTGGTTGTGACGCTGTAGTGTGATGGAGTAGGACAGTGGTTGTGACGCTGTAGTGTGATGGAGTAGGACAGTGGTTGTGACGCTGTAGTGTGATGGAGTAGGACAGTGGTTGTGACGCTGTAGTGTGATGGAGTAGGACAGTGGTTGTGACGCTGTAGTGTGATGGAGTAGGACAGTGGTTGTGACGCTGTAGTGTGATGGAGTAGGACAGTGGTTGTGACGCTGTAGTGTGATGGAGTAGGACAGTGGTTGTGACGCTGTAGTGTGATGGAGTAGGACAGTGGTTGTGACGCTGTAGTGTGATGGAGTAGGACAGTGGTTGTGACGCTGTAGTGTGATGGAGTAGGACAGTGGTTGTGACGCTGTAGTGTGATGGAGTAGGACAGTGGTTGTGACGCTGTAGTGTGATGGAGTAGGACAGTGGTTGTGACGCTGTAGTGTGATGGAGTAGGACAGTGGTTGTGACGCTGTAGTGTGATGGAGTAGGACAGTGGTTGTGACGCTGTAGTGTGATGGAGTAGGACAGTGGTTGTGACGCTGTAGTGTGATGGAGTAGGACAGTGGTTGTGACGCTGTAGTGTGATGGAGTAGGACAGTGGTTGTGACGCTGTAGTGTGATGGAGTAGGACAGTGGGTGTGACGCTGTAGTGTGATGGAGTAGGACAGTGGTTGTGACGCTGTAGTGTGATGGAGTAGGACAGTGGTTGTGACGCTGTAGTGTGATGGAGTAGGACAGTGGTTGTGACGCTGTAGTGTGATGGAGTAGGACAGTGGTTGTGACGCTGTAGTGTGATGGAGTAGGACAGTGGTTGTGACGCTGTAGTGTGATGGAGTAGGACAGTGGTTGTGACGCTGTAGTGTGATGGAGTAGGACAGTGGGTGTGACGCTGTAGTGTGATGGAGTAGGACAGTGGTTGTGACGCTGTAGTGTGATGGAGTAGGACAGTGGTTGTGACGCTGTAGTGTGATGGAGTAGGACAGTGGTTGTGACGCTGTAGTGTGATGGAGTAGGACAGTGGTTGTGACGCTGTAGTGTGATGGAGTAGGACAGTGGTTGTGACGCTGTAGTGTGATGGAGTAGGACAGTGGTTGTGACGCTGTAGTGTGATGGAGTAGGACAGTGGTTGTGACGCTGTAGTGTGATGCAGTAGGACAGTGGTTGTGACGCTGTAGTGTGATGGAGTAGGACAGTGGTTGTGACGCTGTAGTGTGATGGAGTAGGACAGTGGTTGTGACGCTGTAGTGTGATGGAGTAGGACAGTGGTTGTGACGCTGTAGTGTGATGGAGTAGGACAGTGGTTGTGACGCTGTAGTGTGATGCAGTAGGACAGTGGTTGTGACGCTGTAGTGTGATGGAGTAGGACAGTGGTTGTCAACCGTTTTCATATCAAGGCCCATTATTCATTCTGAATTAGAGCCACGTTGGTACCATTATACGAGAGATAACGGGAAAACGTTGATGGAAATAACAATTCTTCTACATTCTCTAATCGTGTAGACTTGTAAATTAAGTAATGCAGATGTTTAACAATGATTTAACCCTTGAGAGTGTAAAATAACTAATAAGGGTCCATTTGGTTATACAAACTCTCCCATCATTTAGCTGGGGAACAACTTTAATAAGGACCACTGGTGGTCCCCGGACCACTACTTGAAAACCACTCGAGTAGGACATAAAATTTACGAGAAACAAAAGAAAAAAAAGCAAGATGAAACTCTGCATAAAGGGGTGTGTCAAAGCCTGATTTCCTGTTATTCAGGCATTGAATAAATCAAGGCCTGCCCCAAATGGGTTCCCACAATGGGGTATAGAACAAAACAGACTGCATGTCTTTAATTTATTCTCATGCTTATGATGGGAAATAGTTTTTTTTCTCCAATACAGATACATCACTTGGATGATGTGTCATAAAACATTATGGGGGGCATTCAGGGATAAATACGTTTCATATTTTGTGCGTTCATGCATGCCTCTGTGAGCGACAAAGCGTGTCTCTATAGCACACTTTTGTCCTTCTGAGGACAAAGGAAGTGCACCATAATTAGATGTTTATGCACTACCTGCCTGCAACTGTTCCTCCAGGTGGGGGGGGGGTGTGTGTGTGTGTGTGTGTGTGTGTGTGTGTGTGTGTGTGTGTGTGTGTGTGTGTGTGTGTGTGTGTGTGTGTGTGTGTGTGTGTGTGTGTGTGTGTGTGTGTGTGTGTGTGTGTGTGTGTGTGTGTGTGTGTGTGTGTGTGTGTGTGTGTGTGTGTGTGTGTGTGTGTGTGTGTGTGTGTGTGTGTGTGTGTGTGTGTGTGTGTGTGTGTGTGTTTGTGCGGAATCGTGTGCATGTGTAGAAACGTGCCAGTTGGAACATCTGGACTTGTAAGAGCTTAATGATGGGCTCGTTTCCTCCAACAAGCACTTTGACACAGATTGCGAACCACGTTTGCATATTTCGTACGACGGTATACACTTCCATGGTGTCCCCATTTTGGGCATGGCATTATAGGTGAAAAAGCTCAAATAATATCAAGAAATAGCAATTTTTTGTGAGTTGATAGATCAGGTATTTTCTAACAGTTGAAGAATAAAAGTGGTTAAGAGTGTGTGTGTGTGTGTGTGTGTGTGTGTGTGTGTGTGTGTGTGTGTGTGTGTGTGTGTGTGTGTGTGTGTGTGTGTGTGTGTTTTTCATGTCCTATGTTTCCTCATCGCAAGTACAATTACAGAAACGACCCATCAAGTATGAAATTAGTGACTGTTTAGGAATTGTAATTGTGTCTGCCGTTGTGAACGCTGTGATCATGTGCTGAAGCAAATGATCCCAGCTTGAAACCATTACGTCTTCGAGGGGGCACCGTATGCGCTCAAGATGTGAACGAAAGGAGGCTATTTAAGCAGGACGTCGTATTATCGATGATTGATTTCACTGCGCGCCTTAGTAGGAATCAACCAGAGCCTGTATACCCCATAGGACCGGTTACATAACAGCAAAACTAAAATGTTAGCTTTGATTTGACAATTAAAGATAATTCGTCGCCGTCCGGAGGAAACCACCTAACTTCATTTTAGAGGGTTTCCACCCAACCCCCGCGATAAATCAGTGTTATTGAACACCCTTTACGTCTGTTTGTTGGTTAAAAACATATTGAACCAATGAAAAGTATTTAAAAGCGCTTCGGACAAAACCTCTTAACTCCATTGGGCCCTCAATCTGCACAACTTTCCCCTCTCATGCAAGTTATTGGCAATATATAAAGTCACAATACCAATAACGTCTCTAATAACTCTAATCATTTCTATTTAGCCTATAAGGTCTATAGGACTTGGGGTCATCAGTGACATCACATCGGTGTACTCTGCAGTCCAAAACATATACGCTGATGTACAGCTATTTGAATCATCTTTTCCCCAACCTTGATATCATTGTTGTATAATGTTATTCTATGGGGGTTTTTTTGTCCTGTTTTTCTACCTGAATTAAAAAATAAAAAATAAAAGAGTACACCGATGTGATGTCACTGATCACATGACCCAAAGTTCTAGACCTCCAGTTCTAGTTCTAGTTCTAGAAGTGGGGGGGGCTCCTCATGGCTTACAGCTCATTGTTCACATGGAGAACAACACTGTGTAACATGGCTTACAGCTCATTGTTCACATGGAGAACAGCACGGTGTAACATGGCTTACAGCTCATTGTTCACATGGAGAACAGCACAGTGTAACATGGCTTACAGCTCATTGTTCACGTGGAGAACAGCACGGTGTAACATGGCTTACAGCTCATTGTTCACGTGGAGAACAGCACGGTGTAACATGGCTTACAGCTCATTGTTCACGTGGAGAACAGCACGGTGTAACATGGCTTACAGCTCATTGTTCACGTGGAGAACAGCACAGTGTAACATGGAGAACAGCACAGTGTAACATGGCTTACAGCTCATTGTTCACATGGAGAACAGCACAGTGTAACATGGCTTACAGCTCATTGTTCACGTGGAGAACAGCACAGTGTAACATGGCTTACAGCTCATTGTTCACATGGAGAACAGCACGGTGTAACATGGCTTACAGCTCATTGTTCACGTGGAGAACAGCACAGTGAAACATGGCTTACAGCTCATTGTTCACATGGAGAACAGCACAGTGTAACATGGCTTACAGCTCATTGTTCACGTGGAGAACAGCACAGTGTAACATGGCTTACAGCTCATTGTTCACGTGGAGAACAGCACAGTGTAACATGGCTTACAGCTCATTGTTCACATGGAGAACAGCACAGTGTAACATGGCTCACAGCTCATTGTTCACATGGAGAACAGCACAGTGTAACATGGCTCACAGCTCATTGTTCACATGGAGAACAGCACAGTGTAACATGGCTTACAGCTCATTGTTCACATGGAGAACAGCACAGTGTAACATGGCTTACAGCTCATTGTTCACGTGGAGAACAGCGCGGTGTAACATGGCTTACAGCTCATTGTTCACATGGAGAACAGCACAGTGTAACATGGCTCACAGCTCATTGTTCACGTGGAGAACAGCACGGTGTAACATGGCTTACAGCTCATTGTTCACGTGGAGAACAGCACGGTGTAACAAGGCTTACAGCTCATTGTTCACGTGGAGAACAGCACAGTGTAACATGGCTTACAGCTCATTGTTCACGTGGAGAACAGCGCGGTGAAACATGGCTCACAGCTCATTGTGACATTAGCATTACAGTCTCCACGATGGACGCGGGTCAGGTGGGCGTTTGACCAAAAAAATAATTAAAAAAATAAATCCTCAGTTTATGAATATAATTTAGCCCCACGCGTTGACCTTTTTACAGCACGCCTCCTACATGGGTTCCCGCCGACTAAATTATCAACACTTATGAATAAACAACGGGCGAGATTACTGTTACGGCTCAATTTGACATTTCCGAGATGCTTTTGATGGCATTTGTGTCAAATGACATGCTTTATTGCATTATATATGGCGCGGTGCTGGAAAGTGTCGCCTCCGGTGGAAGATGAGAGAGAGCGCCACGAGAGACAAGAGAATGGAGAGGTTTGAATCACAACAGTGCCGGAGGTTCATGATCTGTCTCTCCAGTGGTGTAAAGCAGTGGTTCCCAAAGTGGGCTCCGTCTGTGTCTCATAGGAGGGCTGTGGGCCGTTCAGAAACCCGCCCCCCAGTAGGCAGATTTTGTTAACAACCTTTTTTTATTTTATGTTTTTATTTTTTGGATTATCGTGATAACGATGGCTTCAACTTTTCAGGAATAGAAAGCCTGCAGTTTCTATTTTCTTGTTTAAAATAGTGGTATACTGTGGAATATCCTGGAAAATGAACTAAAACTATGCACATCACTTATACAATTCAAAAGGTTATTTAAAAGTAGGGTATTCACTAGATATAAAACATTATCATGAGATCAAACATTCTATACTCGTCTCTTGACTTTAAATCGTTGTTTCCATCTTATTGTTCTCAATCTGAATGTTTTCATTCTGTCAGACTAAGTTCTAAAAATCTGCTTTGTTTTTCTTCTCCGTATACTTTTTATTAAGTCTAGGCAAAATAAGCTTCGACTTCAGATTAGAGCTTTCCGGTACCACCTCTGCTTATGTACACACAACTGAAGTATTTTACCATGTAACTGTAAAGCACCGAAATAAACCATTCATTCATTCATTTATGAACTGCACACAGCCCTCCTGAGACACAGACCGAGTAGGAAAAAATGGTGGTATTTTATCATGAGCATTAGTGAAGACCAACTATATGAAGATAGGTAGAAATGTGGTGAAGTGGTCCTTTAAGGTAAGCATTTCAGTATTTCTTTCCACAGTGCCAGAGGTTTGTGGTCTGTCTGGCTGACCTCTGACCCCATCAGCACGTCCTCTCCAGTCTGACATTTCCACCGGCCCTATTATTCTGTTCTCTCTCTGCAGTTATCTGCTCTCCCAGTATACACTTTATTGCTCGCGTTGACATTTGGCGGCAGATGTCTTTTTTTTCCTTCCCCCGCCGCCCTCTGTACTGCAAGGGCTTTTACTTCTTCTTCTGAATGACTGACTGGCACCATGGAATTATTATGGGATGTGTGACATCCACTCCATATCCTCCATTGTTCTGTCCTCGCTGTGTTGTCACGACAACGGTCTCCAGCCCTCTGCACTGGTTGTGTTTTATTTTGTTTTGTTGTTCTTTTCGATAATTGTTATTTGGATCGTTTTCCTGTCATCTCTCCTGTGGTAGTTTTGGGTCTGAGAGAGGCTAAATCTCATCAAATGGTGGTCTGTGTGGATCAAATACAGAATAAATAATGGACCTTGATATGAAAATGGTTGAGAACCACTGCTCTAAAGTGGGTTCATCACCTCAGTAATAATACCTCTACATCTCTTTCTTTCTCCTCTTCTCGTCTTAAGCTTTCACACCTTCCTCACCTTTTTTGAAGTTAACCACTCCTATGAGTGACTTTGTGTGTATGTGTGTGCACGGACAGCTGCAATACCGTTGGGTGACCTAAAGTGGCACTGCAGTGTGGCCGTGTGTGTCTCTATGTATGTCCCTATGTATGTACGCCTATGTCTGTTTAGGCAGCACACGCACACACACTCACTCCGCACCGCTCAGTTCACACGTTGGTGTGATTTTTCTGTTTTTATCCGTCTCCTGTCCATTACCCTTTCTCTACTTGTTTGTGTTTCTTTTGTATCGTGACGTGCGCACGGACACGGACATGAACACGAACACGCGCACATGCACGCACATGCGTGCGTGCGTGAGTGCGTGTGTGTGCATGTGCGATTACACACAAACGGGGGAGTGTAATCATGTTAGCTTCCTGGACTGGCCAATTTGTAATTCATGATACCCAGGAGGATTAATCATATTTGACAGAACTTTATTGATGAAGACAGTTCGAAACCCTGAGTGGTGTTTAGTTTCACTCAGACAGGCACAGTACGAACACACACACACACACACACACACACACACACACACACACACACACGTCTACCTAGTACCTACAGCATGTGCGTGCGTGCGTGCGTGCGTGCATGTGTATCCGTTCGTGCCATGCATGCATGTGTCTACCTACAGTATGTGCACTTAAGTGTCTCCACTAAACTAGGAGCCATTTTACTCAGCAGAAGTTGACCTTCAGAATGCCAGCTCTCTTGAGGCCAACACTTTCTTGCCTCTCTCTCCTTCTCTCTCTCTCTCTCTCTCTCTCTCTCCCTCTCTCTCCCTCCTTTCCCTTCCGTCCGTCTGTCTGTTCTCCGTGCATCTTTTATCTTCATCTTTTCATCATCATCTGACGGTGTATTCATCTTATCTTTGACTGAAGAGGCGAGACTTCAGTCACTCACTTTTCCTGCCTTCTCCTCCCGTGTCCTTGGCCCGATTCCTCCTTTTCCCTACATTCTTTCCCCCCTTTCTTCAACTTTTCTTTCTATGTTCCTTTCTTTTCTTTTCTCTCTCTCCCCCCCACCCACTTCCGTCGTCCCATCATGTCCTCCTCCTTTTCTGGCCTGTTTCTTTCCCCCTCCGCTGCTGGGGGGTGTCCGTCCGGTCGCCCATCCTTCTCCTACCGTTGGATGTCAGAGATGACACAGTGTTGCTTGGGCATTGAAGTGGGGCTTCACATTGCCAGACAGCGCAGCATGCCAGTATAGAATGACGAGCCTGAGCGGTCTGCCGAACACATAACTAACCCATTATAAGACCTGAAGACCCAATTCTATACAAATGTCTTCTAACAGCTTTCTGAATGTTGCTATGTCAGCGGCAGACGGGCATTTGGCCGCCCGACCCTCATCTGAATATATGTTGCTCCATGCAGGGAAGCAAAATGTGACTCATCAGCTGGTGCAAGACCTTGTGCCCTCAAGCCCTATCTTTTATACGCTCTCTCTCTCTCTCTCTCGCTCTCTCTCTCTCTCTCTCTCTCTCTCTCTCTCTCTGTCCTCGCCTCACCTTTGCGCTCCCCCTCCCCATTCCTCCAGAGAGCGCCCCGCTCTGCCGCTATCGCATCACTTTGTATTCTGTTTACTGTTAACTTCTCGGGCATGCGTGCATTCCTCTGTCTGTGCACTGCCCCTCTCTCTCTCTGTCTCTCTCTCACTCTGTGCTCCTGGGATCGCTTTGAGAGCAATACAGATGAACAAAGGGTCACACTCACCCGGTGGACCAGTTCGTGCCCCCGCCATGGAGTTGCAGGGCGGGTAATTACGCCTGTGGCACTCAGTCAACAGACGGCAGGCTCATCAGCAGTCCTGTGACGACGTCCTCGGCCCTGCTTGTTAAAGTGGCGTCCTCGACGCTGAGTAGTGCTCGCCGTGCTGAATGTTTTATGTGCCCTTTACCGTCTCTTGTGTGAACCCCCATCGCTGTTCTCTCACCCCGGTTGTTTGTCCATGTCTCATTTCTTCGTCCTCTCCTGTAAGACATCTGAGCTCATTCAAATTGGGCTTCTAAGAATTCCGTCTACGCTTCTCTAGTATTAAGATGTACACTCGGTTGCTTGCTAGTGTTGTGCACAGCGATTGACAAGCTCACGACGTGCTCAGAATCGAAACATGTTTGTTTTAGAAACACGCAGTCACTGCAGTGGCAGTAGCTCAGGGGTGGAGAACAGCTGTATGAACCGCAAGGTTCATACGGCGGGGTTGAAACCCCTAATTGCTCCCGATGTGCAGGTTGGTGCCTTGCACGGTTTCCTCCGCCATTGGTGTATGTGTGTGTGTGTGTTACACATGTGTGTGTGTGTGTGTGTGTGTGTGTGTGTGTGTGTGTGTGTGTGTGTGTGTGTGTGTGTGTGTGAATGTAATGCATTCATAGGGGAGTCCATTAGGGCGCACAACATGTATAGACTGTATAGTACAGTACTGTATAGTACAGTACTGTGTAGTAGTCATTTATGTATAGTACAGTACTGTGTAGTAGTCATTTATGTATAGACTGTATAGTACAGTACTGTGTAGTAGTCATTTATGTATAGACTGTATAGTACAGTACTGTGTAGAAGTCATTTCCATTCATAGCAACACTGCACAGAGTAGGCCAAGATGGATCCATGGGCGCCTTCGTGACCTGTGTGTTTGATAGACGATATAGGTGGAAATCTATACCCGTATCTGTACTTTTATATCCAGTGGTGTAAAGTAACTGAGTGCATTTACTACTTTAAGTATTTCCAATTCTCAGTATGTTTACTACGTGTATGTCTACTCCACTACATCAGTATGTTTACTACGTGTATGTCTACTCCACCACATCTCAGATCTAAATATTGTACTTTTACTCCATAAACAGTTATTTGAAAACTTTAGTTACTAGTGACTTTGTAGATTTTGATTATTGTTACAAAACATACGATAACCACTATAATTTCGGCCATTTGAAAATAACAGATCTACAAGCTCACAGGAACCTATAGTGTCATTCATATACGATCTATCTATTTTCAGCAATGCTATAGTATTATTTTCAGTGGGTAGATCTTGTTGAGCTGGTCATTTTTAAAGTAGCTCTCAAGTAATATGTATACCGTATATTACCAAATAGTAGCCCGGGCCGTTAACACATACAATGCTACAGGTTCTAGTGGACCAAGGATTTCCAGTGCTAAGGGGATTAACATTGGGATTTTTGAACTTTTTTGGGGGCCCACAGCGAGGGGCCTCTTATAGCGAGAATCACACCGCATAAATCAAAAGAAAGCCCAACTTGTCCACTTCAATTTAAAAAAAAATTATGATTCTACCATCTTCCATTCTGGAGATATTGACCTTTTTCTAACACCTGCTTTTGCCTGCACGCTGCTTGTGAAAAAAAACAACAGAGATATGGAGGCCTGAAGTTGACAGACATTTCAGTTCAGTTTTTTTAGTTCAAAAGACCGATATAAAATTGAGCACAAATAATATCCTATACAAACCATATACCGAATGAAAGCCCTGAATGTCTACTTTTAGGAGGAAAACAGTGCACATTGTACACATATACAGTTTGTCACTAATTGGCTATTGAATGCAGCTTGCGCCCACCAGAGAACTTTAGAGAAGGCATGGACCCGAAGAACTATTATTCACAAAATAAGGCCTATAGCGACATGTACATACTATATACCGTATGAAACAGTAGACTCTCTGCTTTCATAAGAAAAATACCACCCAGAAAAATCACACCCCTGTGAAGTGAGCAGTGCAATTGCACTGCTCACTTCACAGGGGTGTGATTTTTATTATTATTACAGTATTAGTATTTTTCTTATGAAAGCAGAGAGTCTACTGTTTCATACGGTATATAGTATGTACATGTCGCTATAGGCCTTATTTTGTGAATAATAGTTATTCAGGCCCATGCCATCTCTAAAGTTCTCTGAAAAAGATAATTTTAGAGAAAGCATGGACCTAACAACTAAATATTCACAAAATAAGGCCTATAGCGACATGTACATACTATATACCGTATGAAACAGAATACTCTCTGCTTTCATAAGAAAAATACTAATACTGTAATAATAATAGAAATCACACCCCAGTGAAGTGAGCAGTGCAATGTTGCACTGCTCACTTCACAACATTGCACTGCTCACTTCACAGGGGTGTGATTTTTATTATTACGAGTAAGACGCGCGAACGCGGAAAGCGAACGCAGATCGTAAATTGCAATAACAATTAGAATAAATTACAGACATGATCTGCAGGGTGTCATAGTTAGTGCTTGGACCACGCCAGCTCCATATATGGTCACAAAAGACGCCATCACACTCATGTCACCATGACTCAGCCATAACCATATAAGGAGTCCCCAAAGCAGGACCACGCCATCACACTCATGTCACCATGACTCACAAATCACTCAGCTCCATATATGGGCACAAAAGGGCCAGGTCCACATATACAGTAAGCGGGACAGACAGACACACACACACACACACACACACACACACAGACAGACAGACAGACAGACGTGATCTGCTAGGTCTCATAGTAAGTGCTCATTGCATTCGCAATTACAGTATTAGTTTTTTTCTTATGAAAGCAGAGAGTCTTGATGCACATTATCTGATCATAAAACGGACTTGGAAACTTTCTTCTGCCTGCATCGTGGTCAGTCTCTCTCCTAAGTTGTTAGAAAATATAAATCAACCTCAATCGTAGCCCCATATGTGCCCTCTCCCTACGCTCATTGAACTCATTCTGTGATTCGAGCTACAATCGCAGTAACGGGGGGGGGGGGGGGGGCAACTAGGCTTTGAGGAAATGATCTTGCATAATCAACATTATTGTCGATTGTCGTGTGCCGCTCCAAACATGTCCAGACATACCACTAACCTCATCGATCCAGTCTCGCGTAGCTATAAGGTGAGACGCGAGACTGGATCGGATTGTGTCTGGACATGTTTGGAGAGAAAAACAACGATGCGATGGTTGGATGCGGCAGCAGCAGAAGCAGCACGTCAACGTATTTGGAAGAAATGTTGCTGATAGACAGATAATAATCGATCCGATTTTGTCCTGCCGTTCATTTTATCACATTAGGTGCAGGGCAGGCTGCTCGACGGTGAGTTTATAATAGCCTGTTGTAACGAGAAAGGGGGATGGATTGGATGGTTGGATGCGAGCAGCGCAGCAGCAGCAGCAGTACGGCTTGCGATCAGCGACCAACGTATCATGGCGGGCCCTCGATAATGATGTGCAATCTGTCCATGACTAACTCCACATGTGTCTGGCAAACGTTACGTTATGAAATCAAATGCCGATCGTTGCAGGTTTATATACGGGCAGAGAGCAAATCGCGTTGTATCTTGTTCCGAGAATGAGAGTGCAAGCCTTGCAGTTGAAAGCAGTGGGGACTCGGGAGTGGGGGGGGAACTGCCAATGCGATCCAAGAGGAAGAGACCCCCCCCCCCCACCATTCTCCCTCGGGAGAAACCATGTAGAAACAGGAGGGGAGGGGGAATCGAGTGTATTCACACACACAAGAGCATGGACCCATCCATTTTAGATCCCCTGACATCTGCGTTGGTCTATGCCGGACGGCCGTCTCCATTACGTCGTACGTCCTCGCATAGACCAACCAATAGGCGGTGCCAGACGCTTCTCAGACCAACACCTCTTTTCAGCAGGGGGGGGTTTTAACTCTTTTTAGAGCCGATCGGTGTTACATTATGAGTTGTCCGGGCGCAAATATAGTTGAACTATAGTAATCAATAAAAAAACGTTTTTTGGACCATAAAACGTATAAAAACGTTATGCGCTTCTTAGGGGTGGCTATAATAAAACGTTTAAAAACGCTTTCAGCATTCTATGTGTTAATATGCAAAATCGATTCGGACCCCGGGCTGTTATAAGAAGCCGGGCCGTTATTCGCCATAGGCTGTTATTTATTTTTGCACCGGCCTGCACAAGGCCATTATTTGGTTTCAGTATAAACATACAGTAACATGTAGTGCAAATATTGTCTGGAACTGGTATTACCATAATAATAATTAAAAACAAACAAAGCTACAGTGTCCCCCTGAGTGCCTCCCCAGTGTCTCCCCAGTGCTTCCCCAGTGCCTCCCCAGTGCCCCCCCAGTGCCTCCCCAGTGTGCCCCCGAGTGCCTGCCCAGTGCCTCCCAGTGCCTCCCCAGTGTCTCCCCAGTGTCTCCCCAGTGCCTCCCAGTGCCTCCCCAGTGTCTCCCCAGTGTCTCCCAGTGCCTCCCCAGTGTCTCCCCAGTGTCTCCCCAGTGTCTTGCCAGTGCCTCCCCAGTGCCTGCCCTGCAGTGTCCCCCAGTGTCTCCAATAACAATACAAGAGCAATAATATACAAATTAATCTTAATTTATTAATCAAATTAATTAATCAAATTTTTCAAAACCCCCCGCTCCCAGCACCATGCCAAAGCTTTTTCCTGCAGGAAACACTGCAACCTAACAACATAGTGTTAGTTACTTTTTTACATCTGTTCTTTTTTCCATGTTGTCTTGCTTGATAGCATACAATATCCTCATTAATGCATAGGCCTGGAAATGGGGTAAAATACATTTGGAAATGTTGTAGAATATGAATTGTTAAAAAAATAATTGTGGGAACTAAACTTGTGGGACTGTAGCAATCTCAATGCTATACCAATACTCATCATCCTCCTCCAATTTAGTGCAACAATATTGTACAAGACCTACAAGCTCACAACGCGCTGATCGAGGCTCGACGCATTGTGAGCTTGTATCTGCTATTTCTTTGGACACCGGCCACGGCTTTTTGCACCGGTCTGCACCTGGCCATCATTTGGTTACATACAGTTCCATGCAGTAATTATTATTTTTTGTATGGTAAACAATAAACATTGCAGGCAATGCATTTTGATTTAATTGTAAGAGGGAGCGTATCAACACACAGGTGTAACCTATGTTCTGATTGCGCATGGGGAAGCAGCGGACAAATACATGATTTCATTATAAACTGTAAGCCTACGCACCGGTAGATTTTCACCCAATGAAAATTTACACTTCACAGATTATAGGCCATTTGGAATTAGAACAATCGGTTAAAGATTGACCGAGAATAACACGATTTAAATATCAACTTTTTTGTTGCGCGAGGACTTGTAGCGCTGAGGTGTTTTATAGTAGGCTACTATACTTGTGAGGACCTCATGGCTGCACGCCGCGCACCAAACTCACAAAGCGCTGTCATGATGCAACACTTGGAGCTTGTAGATACACGGATGACAATAAACATTTCACAGACTTTACAACTTTACATTAAAACAATTGGTTGTGCATAGGCTGCATAGGCACTTGTGAAACTAAAGTATAGCCTAGATTTATTGTATAGATGTGGATTGTGGAGGACTGGTGTTGCGCTGCTGTGAGGTGATGGCGTGCGGAGATCTGCAAACTCAACACGGTGAACACGCATATAATAATATAAATGAGGGTTGAGGCTGATGAAGTTTGCATATAACGGCCCATGGGCCGTTATATGGAGGAGGGCGGTTATTTGATGGAGGCGGTTATTACGCAAAATGGTGTCGGAACCTGGGCTGTTATAAGAAGCTGGGCGGTTATTTGCGCATGGGCTGTTAATTGGTAATATACGGTATATGTAATACGTAATATGACGTGCTTGACAGTTGGCAATCAATGTGTTAAGAAAACTCAATTAGTTGTTATTTTTTTACTTTTATTTGTTGACAAAAAATAAAGCGAATTATATATATATATATATATATATATATATATATATATATATATATATATATATATATATATATATATATATATATATATAAACATGCTTCTTTTTTAATTTGATGAATCTAAACCGTAATCAATAAGCTGCAGCCCTGTTATGAGCTCTTATAGCAGCCATGGTCCATTTCCAGAATGTGGCACTAATGGCCATCACAGATCAAATACCACAATGCCAGATGATAATTGGCCCTCTAAGAGTATTGAACTTTAAAGATGTTATGTCTATATACTATGGTATGTGCTGTTGTTAAGACCCTCTCTCTGCCTTTGAACCCATCTTATAAAGTGTTGGGTGGGAACCCACACAGAGTCATGTGACTGCTAGGGGTCACTGGGTCACGGGAGGTCGAGTGGCGTAAGGAGCCACAAAGATGCCCACACATAGACGCACGCAGACACGCATACACATGCATGCACGCACATCTCTGTCACACACACACACACACACACACACACACACACACACACACACACACACCACATTAACAGCTGAACCAACAAGATCCTATATGTCTCTCTCTCACACCACACACACACACACACACACACACACACACACACACAACTTAACCACTTTACCATGAGTAGAAAAACAGCTTATGGTCTTAGAGGGCCTCTTTAGCACCTAATAAAACTCTCTCTCTCTCTATTTGGCCCTTAACGGCTCTCCCTGCACATGGTATAAACTTTAATCCCTGCCACATACTGTACTTATGCAGTCCAAAGAGGCCCACTTTGTTGCAGTTTAGTTTGTCAGACACTTGATTGATTGTATCTGAATTCAAGGAGGGTTTTACACCATTTGCTTTGACGTTATTTGTATATATCATTGCTGTGGCGCAGAAACGTTCTCTGTTTCAACCTTTGATGTGTTTTTTTTATAAATAATGCACTACTTCCTCGTACAAAAGTGTCGCGTCAAAGTCGCATTCATTTCTCGTGGAGAGTGGGTTCATCTAGTCAGGTCTTCTTCTTGTGGAGAGTGGGTTCATCTAGTCAGGTCTTCTTGTGGAGAGTGGGTTCATCTAGTCAGGTCTTCTTGTGGAGAGTGGGTTCATCTAGTCAGGTCTTTCTTGTGGAGAGTGGGTTCATCTAGTCAGGTCTTCTTGTGGAGAGTGGGTTCATCTAGTCAGGTCTTCTTGTGGAGAGTGGGTTCATCTAGTCAGGTCTTCTTCTTGTGGAGAGTGGGTGGCTCATCTAGTCAGGTCTTCTCCATTAGCTGTCCCATCTGTTCCATTCCACAGCTTCAGTAAAGAACAACATTTAGCTTGGAAAGAACTTGCAGGCCTTTTTGGACGCTCTTTGGAGGACCAGATGTTGCAGTGTGCTTAAATAACCACAAATAAACAAATAGCCTACAAGTCAATTTCATATACTTCTCCATGACTCCATGAAGTTCAACTTAATGGATACTCTCAGAAATGTATTCATGTAATATGCCTTTTCAAACAAACTTTTAAAACCGTTTGACTTACAGGACACTTACTTTAATTTTACATAAACAATGACAATGAACTGACATAACAGTTCAAAAACAATTATCAAATTAATAACAAAACACCCAAACTTCTTACATGACAGATTACAAAAATATAATTATACAAAAATTAAATTAAATACAACATTGTAACCGGAGACTGGAGAATGGACCTATACTTGAAGAGCTGAGGTTGTTTTCTACTCCAGCGTCTAGAAACAAACTGTGCTGTCATCTTCTCAGAATAGCGCAGGTTTTTGTTGGTGCATTACATCAAATAATGGAACCCTCAAATAATCAATAAATTCATCATCATTCAACATCATCCAGGTCACATACATTACTCTCTCCTGTCACCGCTGAGAACCGACCTACCTCAATAGCAAGAGGCAGGTATATATACCAATATAATGCCTGTATTTTATTTACACTTTATACTATTCTGTCTTTACATTACTTTATTGTACTTGCTTTGAAAGAAGATGAAATTCCTTCCCCGCCACTTAATTACTCCCCACTCAAGCTCTTATTGCCCCTGCGTTGTGTGTGCTGGCATGTCTCTAAAGATTGAATCAGGAAAGATTGCACAAGGACAAGGAAACTAAGTTATACTGGTTAACTCCAGAGACCGTAGATCACAGCATCAACACCTCGTTAAGTCAGCAACAACACTGTTAACACTGCAATAGATAATCTCTCTCTCTCTCTCTCTCTCTCTCTCTCTCCCCCCTTTGAGGGTCACGAACACAAGTTTTCATGAATTAATATAAAATTAAATGATTTTTAGTAATTTCTTGAATAAAAGAAGAATCGAAGAAATTCCACAAATTAGAAAACAAATGTTTAGTGAGAATATCCGAAGTCAAGTTGCTTTGCGAAGAGTTGTGAGCTTGTATATCTGCTAGTTTCACTTATTTGGGTCCCGGGGGAATGTATATTTTCATTTAGGCTTCCATTGCGCTCTCTCTCTCTCTCTCTCTCTCTCTCTCTCTCTCTCTCTCTCTCTCTCCTAAATTGCACGTCCCATCATTCAGCTCTGTCGCCACTTGCTATAAAGCACTCCACCACACTCCCTCCCCTTTTGTCAACACGTCCTCCACTTTCTACCCTCCTCTTGTGTTGAAGGTGTAGACTTGTGTGTGTGTGTGTGTGTGTGTGCGTGTGTGTGTGTGTGTGTGTGCGTGTGTGTGTGTGTGTGTGTGTGCGTGTGTGTGTTTATTTGTGTTTATTCAGACAATCCATCTGCGACGTGCTTGTCACTGGCTCGAGAGTTTTTAATGTGTCAGGCCTTGTCTCAATCTACCCAAGATATTCGTCTCTCTTTCTCTCCAAGTAAGACCGGGATGATTGATGACTGTGTGTGTGTGTGTGTGTGTGTGTGTGTGTGTGTGTGTGTGTGTGTGTGTGTGTGTGTGTGTGTGTGTGTGTGTGTGTGTGTGTGTGTGTGTGTGTGTGTGTGTGTGTGTGTGTGTGTGTGTGTGTGTGTGTGTGTGTGCGCGTGCGCGTGTGCGTGTGTGCGCATGTGCATGTGCACGCGCGCCCCAGTGGTCTAACAGCTGTATCCAACCACTCAAGACAGTAAGAATTTGTGACAGTGTGTGTGCGTGCGTACGGGACTGCGTGTTAGCGAGAGAGAGAGAGGCAGGTGCAGAGAACTCATAACAACTGCTTGTTTCCTCTCAAATCCATCAGAAATCTCTTAAATGCCAGGGTGTTACAAGGGCTCACATTACTCTTAATTACTGTCAGACCCACGGGAAAGTCGAAATCTGAAAAAAGGAAAAAGAAAAACTGCGCTCTTGCTTCAACTGCACTTGATTCATCTTTACCAAAGAGCACATGGCTAACACTGTGCTTTCTTCGTCGGGCATTAAGGTACTTACCTGAACATCATTTGTCATGGTTCAACAAATCAAGACCACTTTGCTGTCATACGGAATGCAGTTTAACTGCTTTTTGGCTTCGGTTTGATTATGTTAACTCTTGATTGCAATTTAACTGGTTTTAACGTTCCAGAGAGCTTACCCATATATGGCAAGTGTTCCAAGATACATTTGACACACACGCACAACCATGCACACATATGTACCGCGGTGGGAAAAATACCTGAAAGTAAAATTGAGTAAAATTACAAATATCTCACTAGAAAGTTATATTGATAAATGAAAGTCACCTCGTGTCTAAGTGTCTGATATTTCCTGTATTTATGTATCACAAGTTATTATCTGATATGAAATGTATTTCACAGAGAGTCATTTTCAGGCCAATCTCTGACCTTGATGTTGTTTATTCATAAAAAGATGGCACCATCTAAATGACTTGCACACTATTTTCTTTTCAAATGGATTTTTTTACATTCGCTTTGAAAGCCTTTGAGTACTTCGAAGGGAATGGAGAAATGTATTGGAGTAAAAAGTACAAAATAAATAAACTTCTTAAGAGAACTGCGATGTGTTGTGAAGTCTCAAGCTTTTAGATCTGCAATCGTTTGACTATGTTCAGCTATTTCTGTCCTAAAATGTTGATGTCCTCACAAGTATAGACTGACTGACAGACTGTACGAGTTTGCACGCATCATATCAGAAGTTGTATCTGTATCTTTGCGTTTCTGTATAAGCCTATTATGCACTGTACGTGTGATTTAGCGCAAATGCATAGGCACTTCTGTGTGCGTTACTGCTTACAGTGTGTGTGTGTGTGTGTGTGTGTGTGTGTGTGTGTGTGTGTGCGTGCGTGCGTCCGTCCGTCCGTCCGTAATGGTTTCCAACCCTCATTCCCCCATAATCCCCAGCTGCTGAGCCCTGCTGACGAGGTTCCTGGAGGCAGCATTCCTAACTCGCCACCGGATTTACAGCAGATTCCCTAAAGATTCCCACTCCATATTTAACCCGTTGAAACCGGGAACGAATTGGTGTCATTTTTAGATTTGAGCTTATTTTATACTTTGGCTATTCAAAAACAGCATATTTATTACGAGCTTGTAGATCAAACTCAAACTTGTAGATTAAGCTCAAACTATTTGCTTCTGGGGGTCCATGGAACAATATTTGGCCGGATTGCCGGCCAAATATACATATAATGTTGGGGGTCGTTTGAGATGAAAAGGTTTTGCGCACCACTGATTTATGTTTTACAGAATCAGGGCAGACGCAAAGCTACAGTCTAGAATTTATTGTCAATAGAAGCCAGCAACATGAAGATGCAAAGATGCATCCGACGTTTGTATAGCTGCTGCAAAAGCTACACAGCTACAAATACACTGTGTAGCTTTACATCTTTGTATATTTTGCATCTACCCGTGTGAATGCAGCATTACTCCCCATCTCCCCGTTTCAAAAGGCATAAAAGCCCCGCCAAAAAACTCTCCGAGACATTTGCAGAATGGGCCTCATGCAGGTCTTAAGGGGTTAATGGGCCCGCTGCCGAAGATCTCAACTGGCTTCCCCGACACAACCCAACAAGTCACAATAGATTACACATAGCTTCCCGGTCCGTTCCCAGCGCATTCCAATTAGTTTTTCACAGGGCTCCTCATCTGCACAGTAATTCCCAGTGATGGCCCTGTACTGATTTGATTTTCATCACTCTCACAACTAGACTCCTGATGACTCCATAGCAGCGGTCTTTGTGGACAGAGAGGCCGTCTGCTAATCACAGGGTCACCGGTTCACTTCCCGGCCTTGCCCAGTATACGTGTCAGAAGTATCCCCGATCCCATCCAACCCTATATATAGTTTTTCCTTCATTTAAAGTATCTATACCGCAATATAGACATACTCTGTTACACGTAAAGGTCCGGATTTCAAATACAAAAGTATTGGCATCAAAATGTACCAAAACTATACTCATAATGCAGAAACACATGTATACAAATCTTTTAAAAATATGTCTACAAGCTCACAATGCGTCGCATTGCTGCATATTGTAGAGCTTGTACTATAGCTTGTAGATCAACTATTTTCAAATGAACAAAATAGGGCTGAAGTGGTTAATGTATGTTTTGTAATAGGCCTAATAATCAAAATCTTACACTTCACCCTTTTTGCAAAAACACCGGGCTCACTGCTAAAATCTAAAATATCTAAAACCACATATTACATACATAAAGAGCCCCAGGAAAGTGTTCTAAAGCTTCTAAACGTCATTAACATATATTTTTCCCTTTAACTAGGACTAAAGTTTAGTAATTATTGTAGTGGACTAAGTACAATATTTGCATCTGAGATGTATAGTGGAGTAAAAGTATTGGAAATTGGAAATACTCAAGCAAATTATACAAATACTGTACATACAATACATTGTACTTAAGTAAATGTGCATAGTAACTTTCCACCACTGCTACTTTTAACCCTGTGCGCTCATCATGACCATCTGAGCAGCCGTGATCTGGAGGTGAAACAATTTCCCCACTTGGGATCAGTTAAGGTCTACCTACTATTAGTCCCCAAACTGACTCTGCAGCTTTCGACACTTAAGTTATTTTCAATCAACTTCACATAGCCTACATTACGATCAGAGGTCCAAAGGATTAATGCTCAATTTAGCTTGTGGATGTACAGTCGATCACTCCAGGTGGTTGAAAGGTTGTTGAATGTTATCGACAGAATCAGTTGATTTATTTAGCTGCAGTTTCATTGACCCACGAAATTAATCAGATGATTTCATCATGAAGGCAACTCTTCCTATGCCATCATCAGCCTCTGCTGTGATGCCTCTTCCTGCCTTCCATCTGTCTCTCTGTCTCTGTCTCTCTCTCTCTCTCTCTCTCTCTCCTCTCTCTCTCTCTCTCTCTCTCTCTCTCTCTCTCTCTCTCTCTCTCTCTCTCTCTCTCTCTCTCTCTCTCTTTCTCTCTCTCTCTGTCTTCACCATGCCATCTTCTCTTCATGGATCTTATCTCCAGTCTTGGTGACGTTATCGAGGCCAGGAGCCAAATGCTGAGTGACAGCTTGACGGACAGATAGCAGCACAGGCCAACAGGCAGACAGATAGAGCTTATAGCACAGCAGACAGAAAGACTGACTGACAGACAGACTGCCTTTAGGACACACAGACAGATGAGGCATTTTAGACCAGTGGTTCCCAAATGTTTACCGTCGAGAAATAAATTACACGTTTGCCTGGGACACAAACTAGTGAAAATGGCTGATCTACAAGCTCACAACGCGATGATTCACACCGCATTGTGAGCTTGTAGATAGCTTATTTTCACTACCTCTTATAAACAAATTTATGGAATTTCTTCGATTTTTCTTTGATTTCTTCATGAAATGAATGAAAAAAATAAACACAATGTGGGGGAAATGGGGGGGGGGGGGGTTCTTATGCTTTGATCCCATGACACATGGGCCTGATATATATATAAATGCAAACATACAAGGAAATAAAATACCACAGAATGGGAATGGACAAGAAACCAGCGCCCACACACGCTGGTTGTCCCCATACAGATGTCCTGAAAGATGCCCACACACGCTGGTTGTCCCCATACAGATGTCCTGAAAGATGCCCACACACGCTGGTTGTCCCCATACAGATGTCCTGAAAGATGCCCACACACGCTGGTTGTCCCCATACAGATGTCCTGAAAGATGCCCACACACGCTGGTTGTCCCCATACAGATGCCTGTGTGTCACTTTGGGTGGTCAGCACAGTGTCTAACTAACCACATGCCCATCGTGTTTGGAATGTCTGCCTCTCCTGCTGGCTCCATGTCCATTTTGTGCATGCGTACGCATGTCAGTATGCGTGTGTCTGCGTGCTTTGGTGTGTGTGTGTGTGTGTGTGTGTGTGTGTGTGTGTGTGTGTGTGTGTCTACATATCCACATATCCACGGTTGTGCGACCATCCGTCTGCATGGCCGTGTGCAGATTAACCTCCCGCCAGGGCAACAGTCAGTGTTGAGCTCTGCGATTGGTTGGAAATGAGATATTCCAGTCCACTTAACTACAGACACAGCACTAAATGTTTTTGACACTTAGAAAGAGTAATGTGATTCTGCCCAGACTATGCACGCGCACACACACACACACACACACACACACACACACACACACACACACACACACACACACACACACACACACGTGCACGAGCATACAGCATACATACATTTGAACTATTTCAAGCCAGCACTTCAGTTAATGGACGGGGATTTTAAATAGAATGCGTTTTTCCAATGTTTGGACATCCAAAGCACTTTAACGCACACACCACGCACGCATGCATGCACACTCACACACTCAGACAGACACAGTATAAACAAACAAGCACAAATATATGTATGCTAACAGATGAGCATTAACACACAAATATCCCCACAAAAATGCAGGTTTGTGGGATAGTTACAAATTTAAAAAAGAGATACAGAAGGGGATGTGAGAGACAGACAGAGAGACAGCTTGGGGGAAAGTGGCTCTGTAAGAGAGAGAGTGAGAGAGAGAGAATGAAAATTAATACCTCATAATGTTAGCAATGTGCATGACACATGTTTGTGTACTTGCTTACCACTGGGGATAAGGCATGGATATCTGTTAACAGGACTAGGCAGGATTACCACAGCTGTGTGTGTGTGTGTGTGTGTGTGTGTGTGTGTGTGTGTGTGTGTGTGTGTGTGTGTGTGTGTGTGTGTGTGTGTGTGTGTGTGTGTGTGTGTGTGTGTGTGTGTGTGTGTGTGTGTGTGTGTGTGTGTGTGTGTGTGTGTGTGTGTGTCCTGTAGGTGTGTGTTAGCTGATCCTATACTGTCACATGTCAGTATCTTGACATGTGATCATTGGCTCGGACATGCTTGGTTGGGTCTGCCTCTCTTTATCTCTCTCTCTGTATCTCGCCCTGTATAGCCCTCTTTTTCAATCAAATATTTGTATTTTTTTCAATACATATCGATTCTATAAATGCCTAAATCAGTACTTCTCAGACTTTTTCGTGCCAAGGACTCCCGAATTGATGGCCACGGACGCTCTGTTTTCTGGAACAAAAAAACACAATAACCAATGCTGGTCTCAGTTTCAAAGTATGACTGGAGGTGTATATAAATACTGCTGTTGACCCATGTATTATTTCTATATGATCTTCCATTCAGAAACCAGGCACGTTTCAAGTCTCTATCCTTTTTCCATTCTCTGAAATAAAAAATATGTTTTTCACACTTTTAGAGCTTATCCGTGGTCAGTCATCATATGGGCATACCTAACAATGGATGCCAAAAGCAATGGAAACATTTCCATTTGTGGTTTATATCAAAAGCCCCTAAAAAGCCAATTTTTCTTACTTCCTGAAGGTTTTCAAAATAAATGACCAGTAAAAGACCAGTGTGCCAGTAAAGGTATTATAGCGCCGGAGTCTTTGGTGGCAGTCAAAGTGTTTAACACTCCGTTGCTGTGTCTCTTCCAGACGCGGGCCACAGGATGTGGCAGAGTATCCCATGCAGCCCTGGTCGGGTCATTACCCCGGAGCCCCGCCGCAGCCCTCCCAGGGATACCCTCCACAGTCCCCATTGTACCCCAACGGCCAGGCTGGCCCTCCGTATCCAGGATACCCGCCCAGTCAACCCTACGCACGACCCGGGGACCACCGCGCCGTCGACCCTGGTTACTACCCACACCCGAGGTAAGTACACTGTAGAACTCTGCTTCTAGAGAGAGAGAGAGAGAGCTTGCAGTGCAGCACAAAGTGACAATTTCCTGGAGGGATTGGTTTGCGAGGCTAGGCAAAAACTATATATTCTATATAATACAGAAAAGGTGAAATACTTTTCTATATAGTTTTTGCCTAGCCTCGTAAAGCTAAAGCTATTCTTTTTTTTTGTTTTGTCAGCATCTCCAGTGACTCATGAATTTACATTGAAGAAAATGTTTGACTCAAGCTTGTTTTCTGACCCTTGTTTTTATGATGTGGCTTGACCTCTCCTTGACCTCTCCTTGTTTTCAGTTATTGTTATTGTTTTTTTATGACACAGCTTGACCCCTCCTTATTTTCTGCTCCCAGTATTAAAAGGTGTTTGATGTTTTATTTGCATCATGTTTCTCGTTTTACCAAACGGCTTGACTTCTCCTGGCCTTCTGCTCTGCTTGGCCCTTGGTGGTTTTATGTCCATGTGAGGGTTGAGTCGTGACCTACTGGGTCATTGGTTTTCAAACCGTTTAATTTCAAGGACCCCCAGTTTGGCACACATTACGCCACGGACCCTCGTGGCGTAATGCCGTTTGTACTCTGTCAGAGTTACAGACCTGTAAAGGTCCATCTGGACCCCCTCAAGGAAACCTCAGTGACTTCAGGGTCTAAGATTTGTGCAGCTGTGGCGGATGCGCAAAGTTCAAATCAATAGTTTTTCTAATTCAGTTTGTTTTAATTAGTTTTTAGACCGGGTTACTAGTTTTTATTAGATTAGCTTAGTTTTATTAGATTTAGTGTTTTATTTTTTCATACTTTGGGTTATTTGTCAGGTGCAGGCCCCAAACGGTTACTGTGTAATAGAACTATATATTCAGTTACTGTTGGTAACAGGAAAAACTAATGGGCATGGATCTATCATTTACTGTTGGTAACAGGAAAAACTAATGGGCATGGATCTATCATTTCAGTTCCTGTTGGTAACAGGAAAAACTAATGGGCATGGATCTATCATTTCAGTTCCTTTTGAGGTCGTTTTGTAAACACACAATACATGTTTCAATTAGTTATCGTTTTTTTCATGTTTTCAATTTTAGTTTTCATTATTTCTTTAGTTTTCGTTTTCAAACGCATCTGCAAAGAAAAAGAAAAACAGCGCCCTCTGCTGTTTCCTTTGAATTTGCCTTTGGGGGCAGGCCTCAATAGAAAGTGGATAACAGGATGTTGGCCCTCAGCCCTCCACTTCCTGTGGTGCGCCCATGTTTTCATTCCCACTCTGAACAATATATACACGTTCTGAATGGCCCCTGCTGACAGATTCAGTAGCGCAGCTCAGAATCTGTTATAGTTTTCGTTAACCATAATAAGCGTGGTACCTATAGCGTCATGGCCATTCAAGCCGACATCTGGTGGTTTGTGTGTTCCCATATAGCCCCCCCCACCAGCAGCCCCAGCAGAGGGGCCCCCAGCAGCAGCCCCAGCAGCCCCACCAGCTGCCCCAGCAGCCCCAGCAGCCCCACCAGCCCCACCAGCCCCAGCAGAGGGGCCCCCAGCAGCCCCACCAGCTGCCCCAGCAGCCCCCGCAGAGGGGCCCCCTGCGGCAGGACGTGCCCCCGTCCCCCACCCCTCCTCTCCGTGGACCCCGCTACGACACCATGACGCGTGGAGCAGGAGGTGGAGGGGGATACAGGTAGGAGCCGCTTTGAGGAGGCAGGAAGGAGCTTCCAGGTAACGTTCACGAGGAGAGGTGGCATTCTTAATTATAGATGAAGAGTTTCCTTCCGAAAAGGAGATACCACCATTTTGGCACGGGGGGCACGAAAGTGACATGTATTCTTATTTCTTAATGCATCTCTACATAATTTGCCGCTGTCGGGAGGACTCAATTTTTTAAGTGCTTTACAGAGCAATGGAGAAAGAAAGAAAAGAAAAGCAAAGCATAAAACATAAAAAATTATAGCAGTAATGCAATACAGTGAGGACATGAATAACAAAAAAAAAGTAAGATCAATTAAAAGCAAGAGTGTAGAAGTGGGTCTTGAGCTGTGCTTTATAAATGTCTACAGAGGCATGCCTGTCGAAGGTACAGTGAGAGTTTGTTCCATGCCGTTGGCCCGTAGAAGTAAAAAGCTGCTTCACCGTATTTTTAGTTGCCATTTTTTTAGGCAAAGCGAGCAGGCCAGCAGTGGAATACCTTAGGGGGCGGTTTGGGACATATTTAGGCAGGCTGTCATGTAGGTAAAATCAATCCTAAAAACAACCGGAAGCCAATGCAGTGAAGCTAAAACTGGAACAAAAAAACAAAAAAGAACGTTTGGAGAAAACCTGTTAACTGAACCCTCAAACTGTCTGCTAAAGCAACAAACTCCACCACCTCTCCCCCTCTCATGCAAGTAATTGACAATATATAACGTCACAACACCAATTTTGATGAGGCAGTATTGCTTTGTTTAAAAAAAAAAAAAGAAAGGGTTTTCTACTTTTCTCCAGTTCCTGAAAATAAAAAAAATCACTTCCTGAAAAATGAACATTTTGGAGTTACGTGGTTTCTTCCCGACAGCAGAGATTTAGTAATAATGTTGCTTAGTACTAAAACCTCTCAAAATTAAGGTAGTAAAGACCTTCAGCAAATGGTCAATAGAGGGCGCTCCAGTGGCGCAGCAGGGGTAACGTGCCTGTCCACCACTGGCACAGAGAATCCACTGCAGTGTATCTGGTTTGGCCGAGCGACTAAAAACGATTGGCCCAGGGCAGGGAGGGTCATCTTTGTTGCTGCGCTAGGGGGTGTTGAACGGGAGGATTAGGACCATTTGCATTTACAATTTAGGGATTTAGCAGACGCTCCTAATCCAGAGCCACTTACAGTAAGCAAGAACAACACATGATAACACATCAAATACATAAAAATGTAGTCATTAACCGCTAAGAAGCAAACATACGTCTAACAGTGGAATATCTACATAATTAAACTATGCGTATACACTGTAGAGTGCTAGGTCTACATAAAATCCTATCTAAATTACATACGTTGAGCCTTTGCATACGCCTGTAAGGTCGTCGAGGCTAGGGCAAGTGCTACGGGCTAGGACATACAGTATACTGTATGCACTATACGTCCTCCCCGTGGCAGATTAGAAATGTGTGGGGAGGAATTTAATTGCCATAACGGCGAAATTAAAAGAAAAACGTGGGGTAAAAAATATTGAATGCTAAACCCAAAATGGAGGTATAGCTTTTTTTGAGTAAACTCTTCAACTTGAGATGCAAGTCAAATCGGAGGAGGAACCCATGCTATTTACCTTCTCTGCCGATGATGAATGTTTAATAAATGTGTGCTGGGTTGCAGGTACCCCGGGGAGCCCGGTGCTGAGTGGTACGGCTACATGGGAGAGGGAGGACCGCACCATCACCAACCCAACCCCAGACACAAGAACTCACCCACTGCAGCTGTGTAAGGGCCCTAAAAACACAACGCACGGTGCTATAGCTGCTTTGCATCAGCGAGCCATTTCAGAATCAGAATCAGAATCAGAATCATTCTGGGCAGTATATCTGGCTACACACCACTGAAATTGTGCGGGAAACATTCGTTTTTATGTCTCCTCTTAATTTGTTTATTTTAACCACCACCATTATGAGATTATAACTGGGTAAATTGAATAATGACATGATACGGGCGCCGGCTCGTGATAACAGCGTAAAGCTAACTGAGGCAGGGTTAATTACAAAGTGGCAGGCGTGATGCATTGAGTGTTGCATTGTTATTGTAAAGCCTTTGATTTGCTCCGTGCATTATGCTTTCATCTGCCTGTAGCGCAAGATGGTCGAGGTTGAGAGTTTTGCGGGAGCCGATTGGCCAGAAACGATCAAACAAAATATGAATTTAATCCATTTCAAATATTGTGACTTTAGGGGGATTCACACTGAGTCTGATTGATTCGAAGTGTTGGTTGCCTGGTCCCCGCTGGCCATGATTCACATTGGCCTACTTCATTCAACTGTATTATTGCAGAGATCTGTATCCGAGTACACTTCAATGGGTCCCGATGCGGTCCGCAGCATTCACACTACCACAACATCTGCCAAGTAGTCCCAGGTGCGCAGCCGGGACCATAGTGTGAATCAACATTGAGAGACAGGCATAGATTAACCCTCCACATTGTATAATAGTAATAGTGGACAGCATAAAAGTCTTAACTATACAACGTATCAAGACGTCCCATATTGTGTACATGGTTGCCTCACTCTTCTGCTCTTATTAACTCCACAAGAGGATCCGTTTAAAGAAACATCTACAGCACGAATGTGCAGTAGATATTTATTCAGGAAGGTGAAATGAGAGAAAGCACTCTTTTCCAGTGACTCGCTGATTACAGTAAAACTTTGCATAAAATGTAAACGGGTGTGCTACTTTAAGAAAGGCCTTAACATTACACTAACTTTCATTAATGCATTTGAACTGCTGCTGTGTGGAGCTCAACACAGAACGTCTTCTATGAGAGATTATAAAAGAATGCAGTATAGATTTTAACGTAATCATAGCCATAACCAAGTGGAGATCAGGCCCACAATCCATCGTGATGTGGTGTGGGCTTGTAGATCTGCTATTTGTTTTATTTTTATTTTTTACAAAAACACATTTTCTTTTCACCTTTATTGATAAATAGTGAGGCCAATTTTAAAAGTGATTAATGAATGTATAGTTGCAGAGTATGTTGATCTAAAATCTGATCTACATGAAAAAGTTATAAAAATGAGATTAAATTACAGCTTTAAAATGTGGATTTGTCTATGGTTAGATGGACCGTAAACAAAATCTACGTTCAATTTGTTTTCCAGAGATTATATTCAATTCTTATGAACATTTTGGGATCTTTAAAGAATCTTTAAAGATTGTTGATTGTGGTCACAAGTTCACAACACAAAACCTTTTTTTTTAAACGTGCATATAGTTTTTTTTTTGTTTTTTTTTCACAAAGAAGGAGAAATGAAACTCAATGTAGCTGTGAATTATACAATATAATAATTATACAATGATAATTAAATAGGTTTTGGTCAAAGCATTTCAGCATCTACTAAAGTTTTATAAATAAAGTGACAAATGAGGCCCGTTTAACTCTATACATGCCAAACAGGGTGAAGGCCACTACAGTACTTTTAATGAAATCCCCATGTTTTCCTTCATTTTATCCTCTGATTTACTGCATATTGCTCTGTGAATTAATTTGGTAAGACCTTCATATTATGATTCATATGTACCCTTTTGGTACACTGTATGATGCATTCTACTTTCTATGTCATGATCATTTCCTGTTCAAGTCAACTCAACATTTCAAGACACGTCCTGTTTTACGTCATCATCTCAAACAGCATTTCAGAATGTAATTCAACCTAGAGAATGCAGTTCCACGTAGTTATGTTTGCCATTGAAGGTCCTCTTTGCTTTAACCACATGTGCCCAATTTTTAAAAAGGTGTGTGTGTGTGTGTGTGTGTGTGTGTGTGTGTGTGTGTGTGTGTGTGTGTGTGTGTGTGTGTGTGTGTGTGTGTGTGTGTGTGTGTGTGTGTGTGTGTGTGTGTGTGTGTGTGTGTGTGTGTGTGTGTGTGTGTGTGTGTGTGTGTGTGGGTGGGTGGGTGGGTGGGTGGGTGGGTGGGTGTGCGCGAGAGCTTTTTTTTGTGTTATGACATCTCCAAAATAGGCACATCAGGGTTAAAGTGATTAAGGTGCTGTTCCTCTTTAATGTGGCAAAAGTGTCTACAATCTGCAAGACATCAGTATTAATCCATCCTGGCCAACCTGCCTTAAACTGCAACAATCGTACATTCCTTTATACATACTGTACAGTAACATTCCTTTATACAAGATCCTACAACATATCAGTGACGGTTTTCTGAAAAACGTATTATGTCTGTGGTGCTCAAACTTCTTCATGTCAAGGACCCCCCAAAATCCATGCTGTATTGATGTTGGTACTATAGGAGAGATAACAGGCAAGCATTGATCCAAATTACAATTATTCTACATTCTCTAATTGTGTAAAAGTCTTGTAAATTAAGTAATGCCAATGTCTAACGATAATTTAACTCTTGAGAGTGTAAAGTGATTGAACCAAATTTGGTTTCATCTGCTGAAGTGGGCCTTGTTGAGGACTAACTGGAGTTGAACGTGCACTTACAGAACCAATAAAACTTTAAGTAGTTAAATGGGATAAATGGGATGTAAGTCAGTGATATGTATTTTGTTTTAATATAACTTTTTTTTAATAGAAGTGTTAAATGTAGTAGCTCTACATTCTGATAGTGATTGTTCAGCAACAGCTTTCAGGAAAACAAAGAAACACGTTTTATCCTATAGAGGATGCAGCATGAACCAGGTGAAATAACTAAACCTTCTCTCTCCTTGATTGGATAAAATTGGTATAGCCTGAAAATGTATTTTCTGTTTAATGCTCAAGCCCAAACCCTTGCAACTCCTTGCAACAAAACATCTTTAGCATATCACACCAATGCAACTCCTTGCAACAAAACATCTTTAGCATGTCACACCAATGCAACTCCTTGCAACAAAACAGCTTTAGCATGTCACACCAATGCAACGCCTTGCAACAAAACAGCTTTAGCATGTCACACCAATGCAACACCTTGCAACTGCCATTGGGGATAATGGTTGCGAGTAGTTGCATTGGTGTGGTTTGGGCTTAAGAGTGGAGAGATGGACACCCCTGTTACTGAACACTTCACATCGATGAAGTACACATTTAACAATTTGTCTTTTTTTCCCCACAAAAAACATATCACTTCCACTCCCTGTAACAGGATTTTGCTGTGTTAAATCGACAGGATTTTGCTGTATACATATTTACTATACCATTTATCAATATAGCCACTGTCTTTAAACCACTAATGAAGTATCTCTAACTGTTGAATTCCACTTTTGCTTAATGTATATGGCAGCCCTCATAGCTTAGAAATATAGGTATTCATTTTAACTGAGATTATTTGTTGAAGCTTTACTTTCCTGCCGGCTGTGGCAGATTTTATTGATTAACACAGACACACATGAAGTCCTACAATGAATGTTAAGAATCATCGTATGGATGTGTAATAATGCTGAAACGTCGCAAATATTGTGAAATACTGCTAAAGAGTGTTCAATCATCTAATTAGCTGGTCAGTGGAACGAGGGGACAAAGAGGAAGAGAGATCGGAAGGGGGAAGGAAAGGACACAAGAAGGTAGAGAGGGCAGAAGTGTGGTGAGGATTGATGGGAACGAATAACGGAAAGGGTTAACGTTAAAGGGCGACTTCACCAATTTTCAACCTTTCTTCTTCAGTGTGAAGCCCCAGCTGGCAGGGGTCAACAAGGGTCAATACTCAGACAGACATACAAAGTCACTTATGGAGGCAGTTGGCACCGCTCAATTTGTTTTGGTACTGTATGTTATGAACATTAGTGAGGACCAATTATATGAAGATAGGTTGAAAAGTGGTGAAGTCGTCCTTTAACTGTTATCGGCGGAGGAAAAGGAAGGATATAGATGATGGAGAGATAGAAAAGGTGGAGAGGGGCAGAGGGGAGAGAAGTGAGTGAGAACGCAGTACAGTACAGTACAGTAGGAGGGGTTGAGCTTCATGAAGAGGTGGGTGGGGAACGGGTTGAGATGTGGCTTTATATCTCAATGCTGCTTCAACGGCTTGTGCAGCTTTGCTGAGCTGACAACTACTTTCCACGAAGTTGTGCCATTAGTAATGCAATATCTCCCATACACCAAACACAATTCATTATTATGTATTTTATTGTTTATTTGTTACTGTGGTTTCATATTCATATACTGAATCCTGTGTAAACCAGAGCCATACATTGGTCACTTGCTGCCATGTTACGATTTTGACTATATAATGTAGACGCCATACGGAGAGGGGAAAAAAGATGTCCAGCTCATGTATTCAATAGAAATTACCGCAAAACATGCATTTCCATGTTTGCTTTCAAATCAGTTCATCGCACAAGAAAAGCAATTCCTTAGCAACTTGTGGCATGTGGTTATGCAAACACCCTGCATGTATGGCTCTGGTTAATTTGCCGTATGTTACAGTAATTGCACAGCCGTTCCTACAGTAGGTACTATCCAGAGCGCTCTGGTTTAACTGGCTCTCTAATGCACAGAGACCAGTGACTGAAGGAACCAACATCATAACCTCTTTATAAGTAACATAACATGACATGATCTTTTTCTTAAAAAAAAAAAAAAGATAAATACTGATTGTATCCAAAAATCTATATTATAGCATAACAATGACAACCTGATTTTTTTTCTATTTAAGTTTTATAGCATCGTTTTTGTATTCAAATAAATTCATGTTTAAACACTTTTTCTCCCCTTTTCTTCATTATTATTATTATTATTAGGCCTATTATTATTAGTTTTGTAGTCGAGTCCATTTAAAGTGAGTCCAAGTCAAGTCCGAGACGGGTCGAATCCGAGTCAAGACCGAGACAGGTTGAGTCCGAGTCGAGACCAAGACCAGATTTTTACTTGATTTTTCTCATCTGATGTTTACATGAAACACTGCGAGAGCAAGCAGGCGTGTGTGTCAGCTACACTCTGTTAAGCCCAACACACACACCGGGTGCACAGCGACATGGCACAGGCGTTGCCGCGCGGTAACGCCTGGAAAATAGAACTGGTTTCTATCGGAGCGTCAGGCGAGGCGTCAGCGCGCGTCGGACGCCGCCGGTGTGGGATAGGTTCATTGAAAATAACGGAGGCGGCTGTTTTGACGCGCGGCGTTCCCAGACTGTGTGTGAGGCCCTTGTCTTTACTTAACAAGATAGCTGTCTATAAGTGCCAGACAGCTCTCTTATAATGTTAATGTGCTCATAATAATATGGGTATATTATACTGCATATTATGAGGAGCCCATTCACATTAACATAATATAATGATTTCATTGCATTGTGGTGACTCGAGTGGACTCTGTGGGGGAGGGTCCCGAGTCCCTTGGTCCGAGACAGAGTCAAGACCAAGACAAGTTAAGGGCGAGACCGAATAAATGAAAATGTGGACTCGACATGAGTCAAGGACTCGAGTATTTTACCAAACTTCAAATTTTGTTCACTGTGTTTCTTTTTCCAGTCACAGAAAAGTACCCTGTGCATGTTGTAAGGTTAATTAAATATGAGTCAGGAGAAATGATTTCCCCGATGTCCTCCGTACCGAGCAAGGTGAATCATTAACATTCCCAACCTAATTTAGCCCACCGTTTATTTAAGCACTAGATAAATTGTACCTTTGTGATAAGAGATAGGTGCTGGCCCCAAATTAATGCCAGACTAATTATCAATTAGGGCAGGGGAGATGAGGTGCAGAGATTGCGGTGGCAGAGTTTTTAACAGTGTTTGGCATGTATATAATGTAGGCTAGTGGAGCAAAGCTGGTCATTGCTCTGATTAACCCACTAAGACCTGAGGCCGACTCTACAAATCATCTCTGTCGGGTGGAAACCTCATGTCCAAAACTGTTACTTCTCAGGATTAAAATTCAAAAGCATCAAAGGTAGCAGATCAGCAAACTAAAAATGCGTCGCTTCGTGCCATATGTTTTGAGATTAAGTTTAAGATATGGAGGTAAGAGGTTTCTGCCCGACACTCCGACAGTGTCAAAATGTCTTCTAAAGGACTTGGATAGTTAGAGTGGCGTGATTACATACACAGTCAATACAAAGATGAGAAGTTGCACAAACAGGCACGGGGCAAATGGCCACCTGGTATCTTCGCCCCGGCTGGAAAAATCCAACTGAAGCGACCTTCACCGACTCCATGCATCGTATCCTGACATGAGGCAATCAACGTTGATGTTGTCCGGAACCCTGGAAATTACGTTAAATATATTGAACCGATCGCGGGTCCAGCATTAAGGTTACACTGCCAAGTGCCAAAGTCAAATTACTGTCTACAGCCAATCGAGTGCGACGCGAGTGAAGAGACTTTTTTTAATCAACGCTGACTTGTGCGACCAAAGTGAAGCGACTGGAAACAAATATATATATATATATATTTTAAGATATTTTTTGGGGCATTTTCTGCCTTTATTGATTGATTGTAAGTAGGTTGACAGGAAATGGGGAAAGATGGCGGTGACACGCAGCAAAGGTCGTCGGGATCGGGAGTCGAACCCGCGACACGCTGTCAGGATTACCAGCCTAGGTGCCCGGACCGCTAGGCCGGCCTAGGCCACAAATATGTACTGTATCTTCAAGTTTGAACGCACCTTAAGAGAATTAAATGTTGCTATATACATATAGCTAAAAATTTAAATGACACAGATGCTTTCCCGATCTTAATGGATTCATTTGAGTTTAGTCACAGTTTTGGGCCTAACAGGATGCTCTCTCAATCCACCGGGCTCCATGGGAGGTGGTGGGGAAGCGCTTCGGTCAAAGAAGTTCCAGTTAATGAGAGTCAGAGCCCAGGGGAAACATGTTATCAGAACCAAACGTAATTAGCATATCCCAGACCTTTCAACCTACAGGGAGAAGAGAGAAGGGACGTAATTAAATTCTCCTGAGTCATTCCCCGGGATTAGTTTTCTGCCCCGGCCGTCCAGGATATGTTAGCAGTGTGAAGGTTATTTTATTTACTGGGGAGGATTTCGTTTTGAGTTTCATCACCCCGCCCGTGAGGAAAAAAACAGGGTTTGATTATAAATCAAAACCAGTGACCACATAATGTGGTACAAAACTGTGATGTTCCTGTACTTCTCCAAACAGAGTCAGATGGTTTCACTAGTGCAGTGATACTCATTATTATGACTGGCCCACCAATGAAAATCTAAAAAAAAGAAGAAAAAAAAATCTGGAAAATGAAATAAAAATAAATAAATCTGAATGAAGTTATCTTTAATTACATTATTATAAGTAATACTATTAGAGTTGTACTATTACTCGAACGAAAATAAAAGCTTGGGGGGGGGGGGAGATGCAATGCAAATGAAAGACATATACTGTGTATCCCTATTCCCTGACATAATTTTATAGCTAAACGGACAGAATTCTATTTTATTTGAATGATGAAACCCAGCTGCCATTAATAGTTGGAAATGGAAATGGAAATGGAAATGGAAATTGTAATTGCGGAAATGGTGGAAATGGAAATTGCGGAAATGCGGAAATGGAAATTGAGGAAATTGCGGAAATGGTAATTGCGGAAATGGTGGAAATGGAAATTGCGGAAATGGAAATTGAGGAAATTGCGGAAATGGAAATTGCGGAAATGGAAATTGCGGAAATTGTAATTGCGGAAATTGCGGAAATTGCTCTTCACTTATAGCTATCTATTTTCAGGTAGATTGTTTTATTTTACTCAGTCAGCCATATCACTACTCATTTTATTTCATGAAAAAGGTCATAGCTGGGTAATCTATTTTCAGGCAAATTGTGTTTATTGTATTTTATTTTACTCAGCCATAACAATTTATTTTCTGTTAACCAACTTGCTGGCTGGCAGGCAGGCAGACAGCTACTCATAGACAGGCAGACAGACAGACAGCTACTCATGGAGAATTGGACAGGCAGGCAGTCAGACAGCTACTCATAGACAGGCAGACAGACAGCTACTCATGGAGAATTGGACAGGCAGGCAGACAGCTACTCATGGACAATTGGACAGGCAGGAAGGCAGACAGCTACTCATAGACAGACAGACAGCTACTCATGGACAATTGGACAGGCAGGAAGGCAGACAGCTACTCATAGACAGACCGACAGCTACTCATAGACAATTGGGCAGGCAGGCAGACAGCTACTCATGGACTCATTGTTACTAGTTTGTCAAAAACCAGAATCAGAACTTGTTTAACCACTGAGTTCTGTAGTTTGACCAAAGAACTTTGTGAAGTGGTCAAACATTTCTAACGGTTTAAGCTATGAATCAATTCAGAGCTTTTGGACAAAGGAACCTGCTGTGGCCTCCTGACTTGAAGGTTAGGTGAGGAATTATTTTTGTTCTCTTTATGAGCAATGCATATAGCCCCTTTCGGGACCCTTGTTTACCTTTTCTGTATTTGGGGAGACGGTCAAACAAGGGATACAAATATATTGCAATTTAATTTCAAAAGCAACAATTTGGGGTTTTCCTTTTGGTCTGCAATAGAGTTTAGTTACAGTTTAAAGAATTACTGACGTGGGTACAGGACCTTCATTTCATTATTTTAGTTATTTTATATAACTCTGACATACAATTGTATGGTTCTGATTGTTGTAACATTGCAGCCTAAAACTATTACGTTTACTGACAGTAACTTAGGACTTAATTGCAACCTGTTCCCACTAGCTGTCTAACTCCCTTCTCTTTTCAAATGACACTTTGACTGAGTGTCTGCTCAGCTGGCTAACTGACATTGACTTTGTGTTGTGTGGGCAGGGTGACTGGCTCCAATGTCTTGCCAGTCAGTCATTGTGACTGACTGACTGGCTGTGTAATTGCTCCAACCTCTCACACTGCTGCCTTGGCATATTGTAATTATTAGCAGTTATTATTAGTAGGTTTTAATTGGTATTGGAAGCAGTGTAATTAGAATTTCCAATCACAAAGGTTCTCCCACTTTCGTGTGTGTGTGTGTGTGTGTGTGTGTGTGTGTGTGTGTGTGTGCGTGCGCACGTGTGTGTGTGTGTTTGACCGGCAGGGTATTGTTCAGTGTCGGCTATTATTGGCTGCCTGCTGGTGCAGAGTAGGCATTGCAATGTGTCGTGTACTGTACTGTACTGTACTGTACACACACAGACTAAAGTGATGCAGCTGGAATGCCTTGCAGTCTTTCCTTACGTTTTCTATTCTTGTTGTGTTTTCATACCCTTTTTCTTCTTTTTTTTTGCGTTAACAAACGTAGACCTACCGGTGCATGATTGAACTCTGTGCGTATGTAAGATAAATTGACATTGTTCTATACCTCCACAGGCAATGCATATAGCAATCTATTGTATTGGGATTATACTTGGCTGCCTCTGGGAGAGTTTATATTGTCATTGACGTCTGAAACTGATTGTTCAGTTCAATTCTGTGACATTCAGCGTTGACATAGAGCGAGTGAACAAGGCCAATTGTCACTTCTCATAAAGTCATCACATTTTATAATCCCATCAGCATATTTGCCAATTACAAAGTTCTCATGGGAAATACTTGGGGTGGGGTTGATTTAGACTTAGAGTATGTTTTGACACATTTATTACTCATTGGTGTAAGCTGCTGGTGTAAAGTAACTAAGTACATGTACTCAAGTACTGCACCTTTAGGTAAACTTTCTTCATTGTACTTTCTTCAGTATTTAAAATGTTCAATACTCTTCCGTGTGTGTGTGTGTGTGTGTGTGTGTGTGTGTGTGTGTGTGCTCGCATGTGTGTTGGACATGCATGTCTCTGTCCCAAAATCCACATCCTGACAAGGTCATGGACAGTGTGTTAACACCAAGAATTATGTTCTATTAAATTTGGTGTGTGTGTGTGTGTGTGTGTGTGTGTGTGTTCCATTTCCTCTTAAGCGATAGTAATGATTCCTGGTGAACGAGCAGCTGTTTCCCCTCTAACCCATGACACACACACACACACACACACACACACACACACACACACACACACACACACACACACACAACACAGCCTATACTATCCCTAGCATCTTGCTGGTAGATGCACATACAATGTGCACACTCTCTTTATGCTAGTTCCTCCAGGCTGCTGAGTAAGAGGGGGACAGGCCCAGCATTGTGTCCCAGGGTTGAGCTACATTCCTGGGCTGGTGAGAGTCTCTGGGTGGGTGAGCTGCTCCTCCAGGCCCGCTGCGCCTCATGATGCACTCCAGGACCCCCCCAGGATAGTCTCTGGGGAGGAAGAGGAGAAAGATTCCATGAACACGCACACACACACACGCACATACGCACACATTTCCCTATCTCTAGCTTTCTCACACACACTTGTTTACACCATCACTGGAGCCGGAGTTATACTTAGTTGTGTGTTAGCCCACAGAAAACATGCATACGCGTTGCCCGTGCACATGCACAAACACACACACGCACGCATGCACAGACACACACACACACACACAGAGACAGGCATTCTCCATTGATTATCACCATTGATCGTTCTTCGCTGTTGTTTACGATAATAATCCACACGGCTGTCATCGTAGGTTAAACTAATCACATTCCACTGCTGGGACTGTTCTTTTATTCCTATCCTATACTCGTTCTTAATCTTGCATGTTCAGTTATTTATCATTTTAACCTTCAATTTTCAATTTCTCTGAAATGTTGTTAGGCTATCTGGCCGACCAATGCTGTAACTTATGTCAGTCAGTGACATGCCTGGTCCCATCTAGCCCTGAAACATAACAATAATCACGCTTTGTGGTTTATTTCATTATAATTCATTCCTACTCAAGTTCATAGTGGAGTTCATGGGATTACAAGTTAAATAGTTGCATGAGTGTATTTCATGCAGAACTCCCACTAAAATTAACAAATCAAACCACACTTCTTCTTTGAGTCCGTAGCAATCTCAGATTTCGTGCCAATACCAGGCACAGGCCTCAGCTGATGGGGTATAGTTTCTGCCAAGTCTTCTGGATTCCTGCATTCCTGCAGGTGGGATATTGTCTTCAATGATCCACAGATGCACGTGTCTTCTGTTGTATTTTCACCTCCCCTGTTCCACACAGTCTATTGAGTGAATTCCAGGTTGTAAAGCCAAGGTCGTGGCCACTAGCGATGCTTTCTGTTGGTGTTATTCCTCTGTCCAGCCATTCAAGAGTTGCCATTCATTCCCCCCTTTGCTATTTACACAAAATGCTCAAGTCTTTCCTGACAAAGAGCCTGCTTGTCTGTACGTTTGGAGTAACTAACAACGTGATGACAGACAGCATGGCAACCTAAATGTTCTTGAAGAAAGGCAGTCTGCAAGTGGTGCAAATTAAACCGTTCGCTAATTCCATAAAAGGCTGTAAAATGAAATCAACACAAGGCTAACTAGCTCTTCATACTAAATCACTGTCCCTGCTGCCCAGGTTCCTTGGCTGCAGCGCCTCTGTTGTCCCATAATGTGCAGCACTCAATTATCTTCAGCACAACTGAAGGTGAGCAACAGTGTATTCTTTTATATTTTTTAACACACTCGTGCAAAGGGACGTGCACCTTTTTTTTGCTTTTGTACGTCATAGAGGGGTCTATAGACTTGGCTGCTATATACTTTTTAATTTGTTTTAAGCATGCCCTCTGCGTCACACCTGGGGATCTATAAAGACGCTGGCCCAGAACAGACAGGAGTGGCGATCCGTTTCAAACCCACTACAGCCACACATCTGTCAGGCTATCAGAGCCTACATGTAAGTGCCCGAACCGCTAGGCCAGCAGTCCAGGCCAGCAGCACTGTTGAATGATACATACTGTACATACTGTAGTAGGGGGAGGGGGAATCTTGAAACTCGAATTGAACTGAATTGTGAAAACATCTATATAAATAAGATCACAGTATTATTCATATTTCCATAGCTCACTGACTGTAAGACGTACGTAGGCTATAAGCAGTGGACTACCAGAGTGCCGGAAAGATGGAGTTAGATAGAGCTTTGCATGGATTGATTAGCAGCTGGCTGTGGCAATTTTGATGGGTTGGGGAGGCCTGGGGCTCATTGTGATATCATTTCATTGGGGGAAAATTCCTGGAAACAGCACGCACGCACAGACAGACACACACACACACACACACACACACACACACACACACACACACACACACACACACACACACACACACACACACACACAGTTAACTACCATCTTTAACACACAATCACACAGTCCCATACACTGTCTGGGGAGTATATAGTAATAATTCAGAATGGGACACACACACACACACACACACGCACGCACACACACACACACACACACACACACACACACACACACACACACACACACACACACACACACACACACACACACACACACACACACACACACACCGCATTAGCCCTAGGCACATTGGCACTGTGTTAAATCTCACACACAAACGCAAACCATTAATATTATACATGCAGTTGAAGGGGTTTGGCAGGCTTTTGTATAATAAACCCCCAAGTCACAAAAAAAACCTCTCGGAACAGTAAGCTAGAGTCAGTCACAGGGATGAAACCCACCGTGACATGAGCAATTATAAATTATATCTTCCAAAAATATATTTCCCCCATTCCACAGTCGCCGACAGTGCTAATGGACTCATGCTGCCTGACAAAGCTGGTGTGGCTGAGTGTTTGTGCTCAAATAGCTTGAGGGAATGATGGGAGAGGAGCAGAGACAGAGAGAGAGAGAGATGCTTGTATAAAAAGGACACCCACATTTACACTGCAAAATCCTAGTTTTGATTCTCAGAGTTCAATGAGAACTCAGGATTGCTTCAGTGCAGATTCTGAGAATGCATCATTTGAAGTAGACTCCACGTCTCTCATTACAAATGTTTCGTGGCTGCTTCCGGGACTACCATGAAGCCAGTACACATCCAACTCAGTATACTAACACTCATAGGCGTTCGCCACATCAACTCGCTCTGTGGTGGCTCTCGTTGCTCAAGTCCACTTGAGCCGACTTGACCCCGTCCGAGTTCCGACCCGATAGGCATAGAATGGTAAATAATGTTGTGTCGAGCGCACTTGTCCCAACTGAGAAAATGTAGCCTTTATCAACCCACAGAATAGTCACAAAATACCTACTGGTGGGTCAGTGTCTCGTCCATTTCAATAGTCTCACCATGCAATCAATGCATGATAGCATTTAAACCCTGTATAGACTTAGGAAACTTGGACCTGAGTTGGCTGTGCACTTGGACCACTTTTCTTTGGCAAACATATACAAGCTCAGAATGCGCTGCGTGCTTGTGGATCTAAGATTTTTGGTTAATATATATCCCCAGAATATGGACGCTGGGGTTCAAGTGGATAAGCAGCTCGTAAACGACGTCACACAAAGAGAGATGAGGAGTGAATGGAAAGGAAAGAGGATAATGTTGAGGGGAATGGAAGAGAGGAAGAGAGGAGGATTATTGAGACGAGGAGCAGGAAATGAGACCGGTACGGGAAAGTGTTTTATGGAGAGAGGAGCATGTAAGGACAGAGACAAGAAGAACGTGCTCAACAATAACAAGATGGATGAGAGAGAGAGAGAGAGAGAGAGAGGGAGAGAAGCCTAAATGACATTCCACAATAGAATTGAAATGTATTTGTAAAATATTACATTTAAAAGCATTAGTCTAATTTTCATTTTCAAATGAAAATAAATAAATATATATATACACTTTTGCAGAGTAAAGTGGTATAGCGGTAGGCCTATATCAAATGTTAAATCAAATTTGGAAATGCTAATTCAATAATAAAAACAATGCAATCTACTAACACAATTTTAATGCAATTTTCTAACATTTTGAAAGTGAAAATAAAAACGGTATTTGACGTGTAATGTAGAAGACATTTTCAACCTGGCGGCCCTGCAGTCATTAGGAAAAACCTTGTTGTTTTTCTTATTTCTCTTGCCAAATCTGGCAACACAGCTGGTTCGGTGCCAATGTTCAGACAGTTTCCTTCCTAAAGCTCCTCTCATCCACTGGAAGACTGGGATGGATGGATGGGGGAGAGGAAGGAGATGAAAGGATGGATTGACGGAGAGAAGGCTTTCGCAAAGGGCAGAGCCGTCCAAATGTCCTCTTCTGTCTGCCCAGCTGTCCCTAAATTATCCCTCCCTCCCTGTGTCCTTATTAGTCCATGAGGACTCTCTCTTCCTTCCAATCATGGCATATAGGCTATTTCATTCTTTCTTTCTGTGTCACTCACTGTCTGCACATCTCACATAGCAGCGCGTGAGAGAGGGATGAGCCAACGAGTTAAAAAATGCATAAAAGTGTTAAAAAGGATAAAGAGAGGATGAGGATTAGCTGTCATTTCAGTGCCTGATTTGCTCCGTCTCGGGAGACTGTGTGTGTGTGTGTGTGTGTGTGTGTGTGTGTGTGTGTGTGTGTGTGTGTGTGTGTGTGTGTGTGTGTGTGTGTGTGTGTGTGTGTGTGTGTGTGTGCGCGTGCATGCACTGCAAGAACATGTCTTTTTGTTTGGCTGTTTGGAATGCTTTTATACAGAGAATAAAATATACTCTTAAGTGGAATTTTCGTGTTTCAGATACATGTATGTCACAGAAACAAATGATGAAACCGGTCAGTTCTCAGTAAAACTGCCATTGTTAGTTTAACCACATGGATTGGACGCTATCTATAGCATGTCATAATAGGTGAGCATTTGGTGAGAATTGAGGTTGTACCAGGGGGGCAGTCAGACAGATACTTTGTGAAGCTACTAAGGAAATTGGGATTTCCTGAAAGTTCATATAATGGCCTGTTGTGGCGCTGTCATTGGGCCCAAAAAAACCCATAGCCCCATAGAAGTCCATGTATTTGGGCCCAACTTCACCTAGACTGTATTACCTTAATAAACATGGTCATGAATACTTTCTGCTTCCAGTCACTATTCTCTGGTATGTTTGACTGGTGCCAGTGTTCCACTGATATGTGCTTGATTTGTACAAAGTGGGTTTGGTTGGGATGAGTCTGTCATCACGCCGTTCATTTGACCTCTTGTGTGTCCGCTGTGGCTTTCCCTCACACCGGATTTCGGATGACAACTCTGATATCGGCCAAAATGAGGTTTTCAGAAATTAAAGACAGGACAGTTTAATTTTCCGTTTGACCACCGTGCGGTTTTTGAAATCGCCACAATCTGCTTCGGCTGGATTTCACAAGCACACTAGTGTATTTGTGGCATTTGCTCTGCGTATACATGACCGAGAGAGCATTCAAATTTGGTCATAAAAGTTACCAACACTGAAAATGTCATTTGAAACTTTTCTCAGACCAGAGCTAAAAAGATATTATAGTAGTAATAGACATTTTTTTGTTTCTATTGGACCATTAAGTCCAGTGGCATTCCAACCACAGAAGAAATGAGCTGAGAGAGTTAATGGGGATGTTGTGAAATCCCATTTTGGCACATTATAATCCAATAGTCAGAGATGGCGGTAATGCTTTGGGGAAAAACAAGCTTTGGCCTGTTCTGTTGATGCTGGCGGAGAACAAAATGTGTGCCAAAAAAACTGATTAGCCATTTTGTTTTGGTTTTTGTTTGGTTTTTGAGGTTTTGGTTCCTTTTTACTGTGCTGTGTGGTTCTGCATGTGTGCTGGCTGGTGTTGGCAGGCAAGAAATCTGATTGTTAAGCAATGCATGCAGACATTTGGATTGTGTGTGTGTGTGTGTGTGTGTGTGTGTGTGTGTGTGTGTGTGTGTGTGTGTGTGTGTGTGTGTGTGTGTGTGTGTGTGTGCGCGCGCGCGTGTGCGTGTGTGCGTGTGCACACAGTATACTTGTGAGGGCCAAATGTCCCCACAAGTGTAGAAATTGAGAAATGTCACTAGGTATAGTATAGTATAGTGTATGCATTCATTCAGATAACATAGGAGACAAACAAGAAGAAAACAGATCCATCATCCATTGTGATCCTTGATCTTGTGCATCCAATTATAACAACAAACAAAGCACAGACTTTGATATGTCTAACAACTATAAAACGATATAGACTATACAACTGAGACCTAATAGCCTACATGTTCCTGGTCCACACATGTTGTGAGCTTGTAGATCGGCTATTCCCGGCCTTACGTTTAGGATTAAAAATAATTATGAATTGGCATTCATCCTAGAATGTGGATAAGTACAGTAATACAAATGCAGTAACACACACGTGCATTAGACTGACAGTCAGACAGAGAGAGAGAGAGAGAGAGAGAGAGAGAGAGAGAGAGAGATGGACAAACCATTGTGGGGGAACATGAAAGTACCAGAAGTGGGATGACAGTCCTTACTGGACGTGTTCTGTGTTGCCAGCCCACAGCGCGGATGGATCAACTGTAGCTTTGTGTGTGTGCTCTGGTTGTGAAGGTCCAGGACTTTCTGATGAGTTCACTGGGAGATCGACACACTAAAGCCTCGCTGCTGTTCCAAACCACGGTTTCAGACGTGTGCCATGGGCCATGCTTACAGGCCTATGGGGGTGTTTGTTTCTAATGGGGGCTCATATGGCATTAGCTTAGTCTACCAAGCCTAAAAGCATTCGAAATTTGGTATAGGCTATGTGGCTCCCTGAAAGTCTTTGGATGAATCGCAATGGCGCTCATTGCTCAACCATGTGGATGTGCTATCCACACATGTGCACGCACGCGGATAAATGCTTGGTGTGTGTGTGTGTGTGTGTGTGTGCAACATACACATGATGCACACTGAATTTATATCCTAAATATCCCTGGAGGCAGTGCTTAATTTCAGCTTGGCGGAGCTCAGCTCCGGTACCTGCCACTTGAGCTCCCCTACCTGTAGAGGCAGCTCCGGTAGCTGTAGAGGGCGCTCCGCCACCCAAAATGCACATTACAATACGTCTCTATTATTATTTTAGTTTCATTTTCAAGTCAACTAGGCTTCTTCCTCGTCATAGTTACTTCTATTTCCAATTTTCCAGTACGATTCCAAAATAAAACATGGTTTGAATGATCGCATTGCAAGTACAAACAAAACAAACAAAACAAAACATGTGTGCCCGTTTTGAGCGGAAATAGGTGGCTATGAAACCCGCGTAGACGCCTCACTGTTGACGGTGCCGGGTGCGTAAATAAAAACAACTCGTCTCGACTTTTGCAATTTGCATCTGTTGTCGTTCATATATCGAATATGGAACTTTCATACTTCTATGGAGCAATAGATAACTGCTACATGGAGTTTATAGCCGTGGGGACAGCATGCGTTTTGTTTTCAATACAAAATGGCGACTAGTTCTTATGAACAGAACTGACTGCATTGCTAAATCTCGCAAAGACACCAGGCTAACACCAGGCTATCGAATATCACAACGCTTGCTTTGGTGGGCCCGAAATAAAAAAAAAAGTACAGAATTAAGTATAGTAGTAGCATTACTGAGTTGTCATCGGCGGAGGAGGAGGAACTTGGATAAGGACAACAACAACAACGCAGCAACAGGTATTTAGCATTGCGAACTGTTCTGATGATGGGCCACCCTAACTTGTTATACTGTATTTTATACAGTATGTAATATAACGTTGAGCCGCTGAGCCAACTGAACTGCACATGCCTACTTACTGTGTTGTGTTGTGTTGTGAGCCGGCGGGCCCCTGTGTAAACTGCTGCTGCAATTGTTTTGCTTGATTGATTGAAATATTTACTAACAGTTTGCAGAATTACAGTAGGCCTACATTTCCAGCACACACTCAATACAAAGACTGTTAACTGTGAGTGGACGACCCAATTAAGCATTACACTTGTTTACAACAGGGTCCACCTTGTTCAATTCATCAAAACATTTAGAGACATACAAATAGACACTTCTATATAGTTAAAGAACAGAACAGGAATTCATCATAAAGGAAGCAAAAAGGGAAGAGATACATATACAGTGAGGGGAAAAAGGGGGGCGGTGGGGGGGGATTCAGATTTTACAGGGGCCAGTTTCGAATTGCAGCCATCCGTAGGTGCCCTTTGAGAGCGGTTTTGAAGAAGTCAAGGGATTCACATGTCTTAATGACTGTTGGTAGGGCATTCCACATTTTGGTGGCATAGGAGTGAAAATAATTTAGTCCCTTGTTTGTGCCGAATCTGGGTTGTACATGGTTTGTTGCACTCCCTCTGGTGTTGTGGGTGTGGACTTCGTTTACATTAAGGAAGTATTTAGACAGGTACATGGGTATCTTGGTGGTGTATCGAATCTTGTGGACCAGACCCATTGCAAGATGCTGTACTCTGTCGTCGACCCTAAGCCATCCCAGCCTGTCAAAGTGGGCAGGGGTGAGGGGGGTGAGGCCAAGTAGGAGCCTGACCAGTTTGTTTTGGGAGGTCTGGAGCCTTGTTTATTGACTGACTGATTGGGTTGTTTTGTAAGCATAATCATAATCTACAGAGTAACTAGTAAGAAACTAACTAGTATCTAAAGTTTTCAAATCATTGTAGTGGAGTAAAAGTAAAATATTTGCCTCTGAGATGTAATTGAGTAAACATATTGAAAATTGGAAACACTCGAGTAAAGTAGAATAGCACTTAAATACATATACTTTAGTAAATGTATACTTAGTTACTTTCCACCACTGATAACTACTGCTAAATGAACACTAGAAGAATTTATGTGTGTGTGGGGAATCTGGACTAATTACATACACCTGTATGGGAATGGAACCATTAGACCATTAAACCATTAAACCATTTACAGTAGTCCCTTTATGAGGACAGTAGAGAAACAGTCCCTTACTCCCTTTATGAGGACATGGAGGACAGTAGAGAAACAGTCCCTTTATGAGGACATGGAGGACAGTAGAGAAACAGTCCCTTTATGAGGACATGGAGGACAGTAGAGAAACAGTCCCTTTATGAGGACATGGAGGACAGTAGAGAAACAGTCCCTTTATGAGGACATGGAGGACAGTAGAGAAACAGTGGGACGGAGGGATTCAAGAGACTCGTACAGACAGTCACTGTGGGCTGCTGGGAGAATGGAGCCACATCTGTCTTCTTCTAGACATACTGTACACACTCTCACACAGATGCCTTGACACGCACGCATGCTCTCTCTCGCTCTCTCTCTCTCTCTCTCTCACTCACACACACATGTATACACACCTTGCTTTAAAGACACTTTTAAGAACTGTCATGTATACACACTTGCGAGGGTTCCCACACATAATATAATACACACATACACATGGAGCAAAGACAGGCTCCAGAGAGAGAGAGAGAGAGAGAGAGAGAGAGAGAGAGAACATAAACAAGCCTGACAGGTACTCTAACAACAAGTTGTCCTGTTAAAACTCGGTTTCTGCTCCCCTGTGAGCTGTCCGTGTGTGTGTGTAGCTGTAGTAGTAGTAATAGTAGTCACCACGGCCTCTGGATATATCCAGGACATGTTAGACACATTAACCACTTTGAACCTGGTGTCCCTCCCTATGTTTGGCACGTCATTATAGGTCATTGAAAAATGTCATTACATATATAATGTAAGGAGTGTGATGTGTGATTAGGAAAGTATCGGGTGGAGATGAGTGTCAGGTGTGATGTGTGATTAGGAAAGTATCAGGTGGAGATGAGTGTCAGGTGTGATGTGTGTTAGGTAAGTATCGGGTGGAGAGGAGTGTCAGGTGTGATGTGTGTTAGGTAAGTATCGGGTGGAGATGAGTGTCAGGTGTGATGTGTGATTAGGAAAGTATCAGGTGGAGATGAGTGTCAGGTGTGATGTGTGTTAGGTAAGTATCGGGTGGAGAGGAGTGTCAGGTGTGATGTGTGATTAGGAAAGTATCAGGTGGAGATGAGTGTCAGGTGTGATGTGTGTTAGGTAAGTATCGGGTGGAGATGAGTGTCAGGTGTGATGTGTGTTAGGTAAGTATCGGGTGGAGATGAGTGTCAGGTGTGATGTGTGTTAGGTAAGTATCGGGTGGAGAGGAGTGTCAGGTGTGATGTGTGTTAGGTAAGTATCGGGTGGAGAGGAGTGTCAGGTGTGATGTGTGATTAGGAAAGTATCGGCAAGAATGAAAGGGAAGGTGTACAAGACGATGGTGAGACCAGCCATGTTGTATGGTTTAGAGACAGTCGCACTGAGGAAAAGACAGGAAGCAGAGCTGGAGGTAGCAGAGACTAAAATGTTGAGGTTCTCTCTGGGAGTAACAAGGATGGATATAGGATCACAAACGAGTACATTAGAGGGACAGCGCATGTCAGATGTTTAGGAGATAAAGCCAGGGAGGCCAGACTGAGATGGTTTTAGACATGTACAGAGGAGGGACAGTGAGTATATATCGGTAGAAGGATGTTGAGGTTGGAACTGCCAGGCAGGAGGCCTAGAGGAAGATCAAAGAGAAGATTTATGGATGAAGTTAGTTGGTGTGAGAGAAGAGGAGGCAGAGGACAGGGTGAGATGGAGGCAGATGATTCACTGAAGGGAAAAGCTCCGCTCCGGTAAGGAAAAGAAGAAATCCCCCCCCAAATGACTTTGTTTTTACTACTCACCCCTTGGAGAATTCATGGATATATATATAATATATATATATATTTATTTATTTTTGTCGCATTCTTTTGAATTGACAATTTGATGACCAGCAGTGGTTCCCGAGACAAATAGGAGACTTTGTGTCTCCAATAGGGAACCACAGCTGCCCATCAACAGCAATCGATGGAAAAAAAGGTAATTTTATTGGGTGAACTAACTTTAAGCAACCTGAGAGGGGGTACATGCATTAAAGCTAAATAATATCTGACGACTGAGTATGTTTGTATGGCCTGCCGCCTAATGATGTCCTAATGTGTGACTTTTTAAATGGTGTGAAAAGGATCCACCCCACACCTGCACGGCTTCCTAAACAATTAACACAATATGTAAAATGTATGTTTTAGTAATAGTGTTCCTGCTGTTCTACATACGGCCAACCAGGTGACGAAATCACGGCTGTTGCTTTTATGAAATATCCCAGACCATTAGGGTTTTATGGAAAATGCTTCTGACCTTTGACTTCTTAAAATGCTCTAATCTGTAAAAAAAAATAACCGAAAATAGCCAATGTACAAGCTCTCACTGCGCCGCAGACAGTGCCAGTGAGAGCTTGTACATTGGCTATTTTTGCAGGGCAACATACTTCTATTGAAGACATGCTGGTTTCTATGGAATTCAAAAGAAATCAGACGTGGCGACTGAGAACTTTAATCCCTGACAATGTTTTATGGGGAATTACAGCATGGATTCTGCTCTTGCCGTGACGTTAGCTGTGTTCCATTGCTTTTATACAAATATTGTTTCATGCATATCTGATATAGTGCATTAAACGATGACATGTCAAGATCTGACGAGGAGTTAATTCTGCTGTGTATGCATTGATAAGCAACACTTTGGCAAATTGCGCATGGCTCTCGACCAATCTGATCTGAAACAATTGTCGTATGAAAATTTAAATAAAATTAAACCACTCAAGATCAGATATGCCGAGGTTACGACGTGGTCAAACCACAAAGCTGTCAAAGCTCCTTCTCAAATGAGAGTACGGTCGTGCCCACAATAAATAGTCCATGGCCTTTCCGACGCATGTCAGTTCGAATGCTCCTGCACGGGGTTAGTCTGAGCAAATAGTTTAAGAATAAATCTGATTTGACTCACACCGGAGAGAACAGAATTGACGGAGTGACCTTTTCAACAAACCGTATATGGGATGAAAACCTTTTAACCGGAGAACTAACGAGCCAGTTTAGATCAGAATTTAGAACGCAGCTTGAACATGTCACAGCTCCCTGTTTAAGGTCTCTCTTGGCTCTCTGTCTGCAGTGCTCTCTGTCTGCAGTGCTCTCTGTCTGCAGTGCTCTCTGTCTGCAGTGCCCTCTGTCTGCAGTGCTCTGTCTGCAGTGCTCTGTCTGCAGTGCTCTCTGTCTGCAGTGCTCTCTGTCTGCAGTGCTCTGTCTGCAGTGCTCTCTGTCTGCAGTGCTCTCTGTCTGCAGTGCTCTGTCTGCAGTGCTCTGTCTGCAGTGCTCTCTGTCTGCAGTGCCCTCTGTCTGCAGTGCTCTCTGTCTGCAGTGCTCTCTGTCTGCAGTGCTCTGTCTGCAGTGCTCTCTGTCTGCAGTGCTCTGTCTGCAGTGCTCTGTCTGCAGTGCTCTCTGTCTGCAGTGCTCTGCACACTGAACTGTGTTCAGTAAAGTTGTCTGTGGAGAACATAATGCGTTGAGCAGTGGTGTAAAAAGGTATTACTCAAAGCATTTACTTTTACTCAAGCACTAGTCTGTACTTGAGTACATTTATGAGGTATTTGTTTTCTAGAGTGCTTTTACTTCTACTTCACTACATCTCAAAGATAATCTTTTACTGGCATACTGCACATTTATTTGAAAACTTAGTCAATAGTTTAGTAACTAGTCAAATAAATATTAACTAAAGTATTAACTAAAGTTTAGTTAATACTTTAGTATATAATATAATATTTTAACTTTAACACCATTAACATAATTCTAACCACTTCAGCAGTAGGCCTATATATTTCAGCCATTTGAAAATAGCCAATCTATAAGCTCACAATGAGACAAGCTTGTAGATCTTCACCTATCCCGTAACCCCGGAGGGTCGTTGGGGCACCACTGACGATCTGTTGACCAGCTCTCTCCATCCCTCTCTGTCCTCGGCAGCTCTCATTGCCTCGCTGAGTTTCAAGTGTGTCCATTCTCCGATGTTATCTTCCCATCTTTTCTTCTGTCTCCCTCTTCTCCTGCCACCTCGTACGGTGCCTTGCAGGATGGTCTTTGCAAGGCCTGAGGATCTGGTGATGTGTCCGTACCACCTCAGGTTTCGCTTTATGACAGTGGTTAGAAGGTCATCATGTGGGCCGATGGCTCGGCTGATCTTTTGCCGTACCTCCTCGTTTGTGACGTGTTGGGTGTAGGAGATAGATCTGCCATATTCAAAAGATTTGTATACATTTTATACATTTGGGAACTTGTGAAATGGAACATTCTGCATACTGAGTGCTTTCTACTTTTGGTATGGAATTCCGGACTTTTACTGCAATGTTTATACGTTAAAGTATTGATAGCCTACTTTTACTAAAGTAAAAAGAAACATAGTTTTCCCACCACTGGGCGTTGAGCATGTCCAGGTCTATTTTTCATGGACTCTCGTATTTTGCTGGTAGGTGTGGTGATGTATTTTTAATGGCTCTTTTCAACAGTGGCTCTGGCCTGTGTTACAGACTACAGCCGACATGTCCACAGACTACACAGCATGTAGTCCAGAGTGTTCCTTTAACCGTGACATGGACCCCTTCGGATTCACTCTTACACTCGCAGAGTTAAATAAACACTGAGCATTATACTGGGAATGTCTCCCGAGAACACAGCTTTTATCCAGACACTCTCTCTCTCTCTCTCTCTCTTACACACTCGTATAGACATACAAGTGCAGGCACATAATAGCACACTGGGTAGACAAGACAGACAAATACGCAGAGCCTGCATTCACACATGGATGAAGGGCATGTATTCAGCCACACGCACACATGCACACACCACACACACACAAGCGCGCACACACACATGCAGGCCGTGAGAAATGTTTTTCACCTGGTCTGTGTGTAGAGTTTCATTCCTTCAGTCATGACAGTTTATTAGCTGCTTAAAACATTACCACGCAGGGAGTTCTCCCTCTTCAACCGAACACTGCTGCATTCCTCACATTACATTACACACACACACCCACACACACCCACACACACACACACACACACACACACACACACACACACACACACACACACACACACACACACACACACACACACACAGAAACAAATGTGTTCACCCCACTCTTTCTCTCCTTCAATCTATTACACAAACACTATCTCCAGCCTCTCATTGGTTCTGTCTAGTTGGCACGATTTGTTCTCACTTATATATCTCTCTCTCTCTCTTTATTTCTCTCTCTCTCTCTCTTTCTATCTCTCACATACTGTACACACACACACACACACACACACACACTATAGTTACAATTCCGATACAGCTGCTGAGAACATCCAGATTGTTCTGTTTAGACAATTAACTCTGTCAGAAGAACAGAGGATGGAGAGAGAGAGAGAGAGAGAGAGAGGCAGAGGCAGAGCGAGAGCGGTGGAGGGATGGACCGTGGGGATAGACATGTGCCAAGGACTTATCATATGCATTCTCTGGTGCGTGTCTAAAAACACACGCGAGGGAGGCCTCGTATTTATATGCACGCGTGCATGCATGTCACCATATGTGCTATAGGGGTTATCTAGCTGCCGGCTGGAAAACTTGTATGTCCAAACCTGTTACTTTTCAGGATTCAAATAAAAATATATATCAAAAGTAGCAGATCGAGTGGTGATCTGGTACTTTGATACTTTTGTGTGATGCTGTAATATGATCAAGTATAGGGTAATAATTTACCCCCCAAAAAATCACAAAATGTTAAACTATGGAGATAAGAGGTTATAATAAACGTTATAATAATCCGTACACGCGCACACACTCCAAACGCAGAGCAATACACACAAACACACACACACGCTCGCACACGCACAAACACACACGTGTGCGTACAAAGCAAACACATCCTAAGCGCACATCCTGCAGAAAAGGGCCTCAGCTTTCCGTATGTCATTATGCTGTTGAAATGTCAACCTCGTTAAAGTGGCCTATTAGACTTAATTGGGAAGCAGAGTGTAAATAAACGCTTTGGTGCAGTTTGTTTTCCCTGCTGTCCCCACACTCTGCTCCCATTCCAAACCAATTCATCACAACGCTTCTCTGGCTTGCTTGCTTTCTTTCTTTCTTTCTTTCTTTCTTTCTTTCTCGCTCCTTGGAGTCCTTGCTGTATTTTTGACACAGTTTCTGGTGTAGTATTTTCGACATGGTCTTTACTGTGTAACCAACCAGCCTATATATGGGTCTGGGTTAATAATCTGAATTCTCAGTTTTATAACCATACCATTAAACTGTACATGTCACATGAGTTTGTCTACGTGGCTGTGCTGAGGCCATGTTTAGCTCCCACCAACAGGCTATCTGCAAAATGTCAAAAATACACGGTTACACAACACGTGCAAGACTAATTACCCGCCCTTAACTCCCAACACAGGACACGATTCTAGAACTACTTTGTCAGCTTAACTCTCGGGTCTGCATTCATTTTTAGCTAGCAGGCGCCTTATTGATTAGTAGTTCAGGTGTGTGTTTTC